>NC_133144.1:33637759-33948100 GCF_048418815.1 Hemitrygon akajei
CACATAGTCATATAGACTCTTGACCTCACAAATTGACTCAGTAAGATCTTGAATCTTATTGTCTACCTACACTTTACATTCTCTGTACTGTTCCATTTTGTTCTGCACTTTGTTATTTAACCTTGTATTACCTCAATGCACTGTGTAACAAATTGATCTGTATACAAGACAAGCTGTTCGATGTACCTCAGTACATATGACAATAATAAACCAGTTCCAATTCCTAGTCCACTTCCAATTCTGAATATGGTTTCCAGGTCAAATTCCTGGTTACTTCCCTAGATCCTCACATCTATTTGCCTTCCTACCACAGGAACTGTGAACAAGATGAACAAGGGAAATAGCTGAGCAGTAATGTAAAGTTCCAAAGGTCTCACGAAGATGAGAGTTGATTACCTTTATCAGTTCAAGGACATCTTGCAGTACACATGGAACAGATGTGGAATCAGAATTTGAATCAGGTTTATTATCTCTGGTATATGTTGTGCAATTTGTTAACTTTGTTAACAATTATTTAGATAGGGAGAGAGTTCAAAATACAGAGATGCAAAGAGACTTGGGAGTCATTGTGCAAGATACCCTAAAGGTTAACCTGCAGGTTGAGTCGGTTGTGAAGAAGACAAATGCAATGTTGGCGTTCATTTCTAGAGGTATAGAATATACCTATATGGAAATGAAGAAAACATGGAAATCTCACAAGATATAGCCAGGGTGATTTCCACCCCACTGAGCACTGAGCACAGAGTCAAGGAAACAGGCCCTTTGGTCCATCTAGTCTGTGTCAAACTATATAAACTGTCTACTCCTATTGACCTGCACGCAGACCATAGCTCTTCATACCCCTGCCATCTGCAGAGTTCCCCTTGTTTTTGTTCTGGTCCATTGTTGTTTGTCATCTCTATCGACGATCTGAATTTTAATGTGGTTAACTAGATCAGCAAATTTGCGGGTGACACCAGGACTGTAGTGGTCAGTGAGGAAGGCTATCAGAGTTTGCAGCGGGATCTAGACCAGCTTGAAAAATGGTCTGAAATATGGCAGACTGAATTTAATGCAGCCAAGTGCAAGGTGTTGCAATTCGGTAGGACCAACCAGGGTAGGTCTTACGCAATGAACGGTAGGGCACTATGGAGTGGGGTAAAACAAAGGGATCTGGGTTGCTAGTCTATAATTCATTGGAAGTGTGACACAGGTATATGGGGTTGTAAAGAAAGCTTTTAGCCCATTGGCCTTCATAAGTCAATGTATTGAGTACAGGAGATGGGATATTATGTTGAAGTTGAATAAAATATTGATGAGACCTATCTTGGAGTATTGTGTGCAGCTTTGATCACCAAACAGCAGGAAAGGTGTAAGTATGGTTGAATGAGTACAAAGAAAATTTACAAGGAAGTTGCTAGGAATGGAGGACCTGAGTGATACGGAAAGATTGAATAGTTTAGGATTTTAATCCTTGGAACATAAAAGATTGAGGGGTGATTTGATAGAGGTATACAAAATTATGAGAAGTATAGACAGGATAAATACAAGCAGGCTTTTTCCATCGAGGTAGCGTGCAACCACAACTAGAGGTCATGGATTGAGGGTGAAAGGTGAAAAGTTAAAGGGGAACATGAGAGGAAATTTCTTCACTCAGAAAGTGGTGAGAGTGTGCAAGGAGCTGTCAGTGTAGGTGGTGCATGCGACCTTGATTTCAACATTTGAGAGAAGTTTGGGTAGATACATGGATGGCAGGGGTATGAAGAGCTATGGTCTGCGTGCAGGTCAATAGGAGTAGACAGCTTATATAGTTTGACACAGACTAGATGGACCAAAGGGCCTGTTTCCTTGACTCTGTGCTCAGTGCTCAGTGGGGTGGAAATCACCCTGGCTATATCTTGTGAGATTTCCATGTTTTCTCCATTTTGCAGATATTTTCACTCCTGGAGGAGCCTAGGGGAAACTCCCTGTGTAGTTTCACGTTTTCCCTGTGACTGTGTGGGTTACCTGCGGAAGCTTCAGTTTCTTTCCATACTCCAAAGATATGTGAGCTGGTAGATTGAATTGGCTATTATAAATTGTACCTGGTGTGTATGGCAGTGGTAGAATCTGGTGGGATTGAAAGGAAAAGTGGGCAGAACTAAAACAAGAATTAATGTAGAATTAGTGTAAATATGTGTGTTTGATAGTAAGTTTGAATTTGATACTGTTGATTTATTTGACTACTGTAGGTATTATATGACAGTTCTCATGACCCTCCCCTCTCCTTTCAATACCCTGTCCCTGGCACGTTTCTTATTGGCCAGGACTTAAGGGTTCCTTGGAGTGAATGAGCCCTGCAGTCTCTTTCTCCTGGATGCTGTCTGCTGTCCGCTGCCACAAGAACTGTGCCAAACACTGGGGCTGAGGTCCTTCACTAAGTGTTCACTGGCATAGTGTCAAGAGCTGCCCAGAATTGGGTGAGATTCCACTGGGATTCCACAACTTTAGCATTTTTGTGTCTGCATGGAAACCACCATTATGTAGTTTTAAATATGGCTAAGGTCAATTTTGCAATTTATTTTGTGGAGGACGTGGTTGAGTGTTACCTATAGATGCAGCCACGTTTTAATATTACAAATATGGGCGCAATCCAATTTCTAGGCAATTAACAGCAGCTGTGTAGCAGTGCTAATGGTTGTTTGACAGGAATATTTGTGTAACAAATGACTATTTTGATTGTTTCATTTATGACAGGGCAGTTGATTAGCTCTTGTCTCATTGGGAGTACAATGATCCTTACTGCTCTATCAATCACAAGTTTGCAATCCAAATTCGATTCCAGAATGGAGCATCATTTTGTGATCACCATAAAGTAAATTATTTCAGTTATTTATAATTTTGGTAGAAGAACAGTAGAAAATAATAAAGCCTCTCCTAATTGAAGAATGGAATCTAATCAGTGCAATAAAACAACATCAGTCTGAGTCTCAATGCTGTCAGAAATGTATTGGCTTCAATTTATATTTCCTCAGTCCCTCATGATGCTCCAAATAAGTGGGACAGAAGAAAGAGTAAATTTCAATCTGATCATAGGAGCAACTTTACTTCAGCTGAACTATGCAAAATATACTCAGGATCAACATTTACAAGGGAGTCCGTTTCTAGGTTACTTCCATAAGCTCTTAAATCCTCTGTGATGGATTTAAAGTTAGTTACTTTTCTTTGCATTAAATAGGATGACAAAATCGTTTTGTCAGAACCATGGTTATTGTACGTGCCCAATCAAACAGTGCCAGAATACAAATCTGAGAGGAAACCCGGTCAATGATCTACTGATCTCACGGTGGAAAGTTCTCCATCTGTGTCTGAGCATAAATGCAGCCAATGCCAGAAATAAATTCAAATTTGGAATTATTATCAATTTATTTGGAACGTACTCTTGCTGGCATTCTCTTTCAAAGTTTGGCACTACGTAGATTGCATTTTAATTATCTCATATCAATATCACAACAGAGGCAACAAAAGAGTGGTTATTTTTCCTTTGTAAACTACAGGAGACATTTTTCGCACAATAAACCTATTCTGTAACTTACAGAAATTATTGTCATCACCTCTTGTACAGTGTGCCCAATTTCCCACACTATTAGACCATAAAATCAAAAGATATAGGAACAGCATTAGGCCATTTAGCCCATCAAGTCTGCTCTGCCATTCTATCATGGCGGATTTATTACCCCTCTCAACCCCATTCTCCTCCCTTCTCCCATAATCTTTGATGTTCTTACTAATCAAGAACCTGTCAAACTTCATTTTAAATTTACCCAATGACTTGGCCTCCACAGCCATCTTTGGCAATGAATTCTACAGATACACCACCTGTGGCTAAGAAAAATCCTTCTCACTTCTGTTCTACAGGAATGTCTTTCTACTTTGAGGCTGTGCCCTCTGGTCCTGGACTTCCCCAGTACAGGAAATATCCTCTTCACATCCATTCTGTCTAGGCCTTTCAATATTCGATAGGTTTCAATCAGATCCCTTCCTCATTCTTCTAAACTCCAGTGAATTCAAGCCCAGATCCATCAAACGCTGTTCATATGTTAACCCCTTCATTCTGGGAATCTCCTTTGGGTCTTCTCTGAGGCCAGCAAATCCTTTTTTAGATAAAGAGCCCAAAACTGTTCACAATACTCCAAGTGCAGTCAGATCAATGCCTTATAAAGCTTCAGCAGCACACCCTTGCTTTGATATTCTGGTCCTCTCAAAATGAATGTTAATATTGCCCTCACCTTCCTTGTTCCTTACCCTTGCACCTCTGATTTCTGATTTTGTCCCCATTTAGAAAATAGTCAACTCCTTTATTCCTTCTCCCAAAGTGCATGACCATATACTTCCCTCACCATACCTCACCTGCCACTCCTTTGTCCTATCTCCTAATCTAAGTCCTTCTGCAGACTCCCTGCTTCCTCAACACTACCTGCCCCTCCACTTTGTATCATCTGCAAACATGGCTACAAAGCCAAGAATTCAATCATCCTGGTCACTGACATACTGTATATTGAAGGTATGCGATTCAAAAATGGTAGCCAATTTCTGCAAACATCTCCAGGGCTTATTAGATGCAAAAATGGAATCCATTGATCACTAAGCATTGCCTAATTTTCAAATTATTAGTCTTATTTGCTTTTCTATGTCAGTGAAGGCATATTTTTAATGCCACTTTGTGTGAAATTCTTTGCTATGCAACCTCACAGATGGAGAAGCGCAAAATGTGCTTCATTCTAAGACTCATTGTTATCATTGTGCTCCCGGGCTAGGTGTGGCAGGCTTAACTATTGGTTAATGTTCCCTTGCCTTTCAAAAAGGTCTTTAACTATACCCCAAAAAGCATCTTATTTTCTGTATTAGCCTTCTTGAGAGAGATTTGTTTGTGCAGAACTGGGAGTAGTTTTGGGCGAAAATAAATCTGACAATTCTCTTTGTCATTGCAACTGTACTTATGGAAATTAACTTCTTAGAGGAAAGGTGGTTGAGGGAACAGTGAAGTGGCTCTACCCTCAGTATCCAACAGTTCTAAGATGATATTTAAAGACGTCCTTGCAACGGAAAGGCCTAATATTACCAGGGAAAGGACCAGGTTGGAATCTAGATTTGGTAATTAGGTTTCCAAATGTTACTATGTCAAACATGCAATGAGATTCTTGCTCCTTATTTTATTGGATTAGTACTGTCACAGGTACCATGATGCAATAAAAAGCTTTTGCTTCCATGCCATCCAACCAGCTTGTGCCATATATAAGTACAAAAGGAAAAACAATAACAAAAACCAGAATATAATTACATCTGAATTTTCAGTGAATTGTGAATACAACACAATCCATAAATCAAACCAGCCTCCCTTCCCTTACTCTGTTTGCACTTACTGCTGCCTTAGAAAAGCTGTCATCATAATCAAGGATCCTTTATAGCTTGATCATTCTCTGTTATCCCCCATCTCAATGATCAGAAGGTACTAAAGTTTGGGAACACAGATCACCATACTCAAGGGCAGCTTCCATCCCACTGTTATGAGGTTCTTGAATGGATCACTCATACACTAAAGGTGAACTCATGATCCATTGTTGTTTCCCTAAAACAACAAGTATATGTGGAACGAGCTTCCAGTAGAAGTGGTAGAGGCAGGTTCGGTATTGTCATTTAAAGTAAAATTAGATAGGTATATGGACAGGAAAGGAATGGAGGGTTATGGGCCAGTGGGACTAGGTGAGAGTAAGCGTTCGGCACTGACTAGAAGGGCCGAGATGGCCTGTTTCCGTGCTGTAATTATTATATGGTTATATAAAATCCTATTTTCTATCCAGATAAGTGCTATCATCCTTCAGAACCCTGACATCTTTATATGAAATTAATTATCACCGGCTAAGGGAAAGAGGGATACTGGCAAACTGATAAACACAAGAGATTCTGCAGATGCCTCACATTCAGAGTAACGCACATAAAATGCTGAAGGAACTCTGCAGGTCAGCATTTATGGGAATAAATAAAGAGTTGATGTTTCAGGCGGAGACCTTTCTTCAGAACTGGAAAGAAATGGGGAAGAAGCTAGAAAAAAAAGATGGGAGGGAGGAATGGAGTACAAGCCAGAAGGTGAAATTGTGTGGGGGGAAGATAAGCTGTGGGAGAGTGGGGTGATAGGTGGAAAGAGTAAAGGGCTGAAGAAGAAGGAGAGGAGAATCTGGTATGGACAGAGTGAAGATGCTGGACAAAGCAATCTCTCAGTCGAAATCGGGTATACTCCCAGTACAACCTCCAACACATCAGTGAGGCCTTTATATTCTATCTTCACCTATCACCTCCTAGTTTGTATTCCTTCCTCTCCCCAACCCCTTCTTATTCTTCTACCTTTCTTTCCAGTTCTGATGAAGCTTCTCAGCCTGAAAAGTCTTTATTCCTTTATTCCTTTCCATAGATGTTGCCTGATCTGCTGAGCTCTTCCAGCATTTTGTGTTAGTAAGTTGATAAATTAGTTCATTATTTTTACCAAGGTACAGTGAAAAATATATCTTGCATACTGTTCATACAGATCAATTCATTCCACGTGCAGAGGTAGTACAAGGTAAAACAGTAACAAAGTGCAAAATAAAGAGAAATCCAGCTACAGACAAAGTGCAGTTCAGGCAGCCAGTGAGGTGCAAGGTCATAGTGAAGTAGATTGTGAGGTCATCCTATCTTATTGGGGAAACATTCAATAGCCTTATAACAATGATATAGAAGCTATCCTTGGGCCTGATGGAATGAACTTCCAAGCTTTTGTTTCATCCGCTGTGCTCTGAACCGAGGCTGAGGCTGTGGCCTGCTCCGGCTTCTCCCAACTTCATGTCTGAGGACTTACTTTCGTTCGAAATGCTATTTGATTACTATTTGTTTGCACTAATTTTTTTCTCGCTCTGCACATTGGGTGTTTGCCCATCTTTTCTTTTAATTGGTTACTTTGTTTTGTGGCTGCCTGTATACATACTTTGACAATAAATGTACTTTGAATTTTGAACTTTGAACTGCTACATGATGGGAGGGGGAGAAGAAAGAATATCTGGGTTGGGTGGGATCTTTGATTGTACTGGTTGCTTTAATGAGACAGCGAGAAGTGTAAGTAGGGTCCATAGAGGGGAGGTTGGTTTCCATCTTGTGTTCATCTGTGCCACAACTCTTTGAAGTTTCTTACAGTCTTCAGCAGAACAGTTGTCATACCAAGCAGTGATGCACACAGATAGGATGCTTTCTTTTGTTCATCAATAAAAGTTAATGAGAGTCAAAGAGGACATGCCAAATTTTTTCAGCTTCTTGAGGAGGCACTGGTGTGCTTTCTTGGCCACGGTGTTAATAGTTCAACAGTTCCATTTAATATCATTATGTATACAATATACAACCTGAAATTTTTACTCTCGGCAGACATCCTCGAAACAGAAGGGAAAACCCCCCAATGAATGAATGACAGAAAAAAGACATAATAACTCCAGAGCCTCCTGCCCCCTCCCAAGCACAAGCAGCATCAACCCTCCCCCTTGCCCCACTTATTCTAGCATAAAGCATCAGCATTCCTACCACCACCATCCAAGCAACAGCAAAGCCCCCAAAGACAGATCATGATCTACAGTCCACCAGAAACTAGCTGTACACACCAGCATTTCAACATCCCACAGGCTCACTCTCTCCCGCTAACAAGGGCGAGGCAGATATTACTCCTTCCACAGCGACGGGGAGACAACAGTCGCTATTTCAATGTTACTGTCAGATTGAAATGTTACTTTTTTAAAATTTCGAGTTCCCTGACTAGAGAATCAGAAAATCGATCACCGAGTGCTGAGCCCTTCGAAAGCCACTCTCGCTGTCTTCGATGTTCCAGCTCCCACTACACTGCAGTACATGACACTGGCATGAATTTATATCCACAGGGCCATGTAGACCCCAAAATTGGCCGTATTCAGTCTGAAACTGGACATACCGAAATGCAGCCGACTGGCGAGTTCCAAGAACGGGAACATGCTGTCATGCAGAACTGCAGTTTTTGAGCATTACTGTAGATCAAAAATCCTGATAGGACTCCAGTCACTCTGAAAAGGAAAATAGAGACTTCAGAATAGAAAGAATTTGACTGTTTCACTGATGAGTTGGGAGAAATCACCCTCTGGTGTATTTTTAGCTCTGCCCGCATTTATAGTTGGACCAATTCTGGCTATTGGTACTAGAAACGTGAAACTCTCAGCCTTAGTACCACTGATGTAAACGGGAGCATGTGCTCTACCTGAGGTCAATGATCAACTCTGTTGCTTTGCTGACATTGAGGGAAAAGTTGTTGTCATTACACCATGTCACTAATCTCTCTATCTTCTTTCTGTACATCAACACACCATTATCTGAGAATTGACCCACTGCAGTGGTATTATCTGCAAACTTGTAGAGCAAAATCTGGCTCGGCAGTCATGAGTGAATAGAGAGTAGAGTAGAGGACTGAGGATGCAACTTTGTGAAGCTCAGAGACGAGAATAATCATCGCAAAGGTTTTGCTGCCTAATTTTACTGATTGACGTTTGTTGGTCAGAAAGTTGTGGATTCAGTTCCAAAGGGAGGTGTTGGAAATGAGCTTGCTTCTGAAGGTTGAGCTTTATTCAATAAACAATATAATATGGGTGTCTTTTCTGTCCAGATGCTCCAGAGAGGAGGGTAGACAGGGAGATGAGATCAGCCAAAGACCTGTTTCTCTCTTCCCGCCATTACAGACATTTACACTACACGCTGCATCCACAAAGCAAACAGCATTATGGAGGACCCCACGCACTCCTCATACAAACTCTTCGCCCTCCTGCCAACTGGGAAAAGGCACCGGAGCATTCGGGCTCACGACCAGACTATGTAACAGTTTCTTCCCCCAAGCTATCAGACTCTTCAATACCCAGAGCTTGGACTGACTCCAGCTTACTATGCCTATTGTCTTGTTTATTATCTATTGTAATGCCTGCACTGTTTTGTGCACTTTATGCAGTCCTGGGTAAGTCTGTAGTCTACTGTAGTTTTGTTTTTCTGTGTTGTTTTCACGTAGTTCAGTGTAGTTTTTGTACTATTTCATGTAGCGCCATGGTCCTGAAAAATGTTGTCTTTTTTTTTACTGTGTACTGTACCAGCAGCTATGGTCAAAATGACAATAAAAAGTGACTTGATCATAGTTCAATTGCAGTGGGTTGAGGTTGTTAGGGGAGTAGGGGCTGGAGTTAATATTTGCCCTGAAAGGCCTCTCAAAGTACTTCATTATGGTGGATGTCAGAGCCAAGGACAATAACCATTAAGGCACCTTACCTTGTTTTCTTTATAGTGGAAAACACTATCATGGATGATGGTGGTCTTCTTAAAGCAGGTGGTTAAGGAAAAGTTAATACATCAACCAGCTGATCTGCATTGGATCTAATGACAATGCCAGTGACACCAAAGAGCCTGTTACTTTCCATAGGTTCACTCTCTGTAAGGCTAATCTTAAGTCTACAGAAATCTCTGTGGGTTTGTGTGCATGGTGGGTTGTCAGGGCAGTGGTGACATTCTAATCCCCTTCTGTTTGATATATGCATAGAATGTGTTAAATTCACTGGGATGGGGTGTGATGTTGTCAGAAATGCTGCCTGACTTTGTTTTGTAACCCGATATATAAAACATAGGCCCCACCACAGCTAACACTGGTCTGGGAATCAATTTTGGATTGCTATTATTCCTTGACATCCCTGAAGGTTATTGGAGATCATATCTTGATTTCCAGTAAAGTTCGTGGTCACCTAATTTGAATGATGCGGTCCTATACTTCAGGTAATCCTGTCAGCAATACCATGATTCTCAGAACACTGTAACCAGACAAACAGTGAAAGATCGCTGAGCTCACTTAACATTCATTGCATATCACCAGAGAGCAAAAGTTCCTATTGCTGAAAAAATGCATTCAAGATACACCTTTTTAAATCAAACATAGATAAATATGGTAATTTATAGTCACTTCTCAGCCTCTCTGAGGTCACTCATAGTCACCCATGGCTTTTGTTAACGTCTTCTAATCGCTCTGTTACGGGGGTTCCCAACTTGGGGTCCACACACCCCTTGCTTAATGCCAATGGTCCATGGTACAAAAAAGGATGAAAACCCCTACTCTATTGTCACTTCTAGTCACTCCAGGTTCACCCTCAATCTGACCACCTTTAAATCCTATGTAGTTATTTTGTGATCATTTTGTGGTTGTGCCTACCAATTAGAGGACTGACCTTAAAAATAATCTCAATATCTTTTCTAACATGTAGATTCTTTGATGCAACAAGATTAGATCCATTTTAATTTTTGTTAAAAGTTTAAATAAGGACATAACATCCCAAATACCTTAGCATCCAAAAATGTATTTTGCAAGGTAGTGTTTCCATTATAAAGACAAAAATTATTACTGAAGTGAACAAGTAGAGGACAATGTCAGTCACGCCATTTTACTGTGATTTTTTTTACTGAAGACAGTTTGTGTTTCACTGACATCTGATTGGGTTTTTACTGGATTCTGCTCTGAATAGAATACAACAACCAGCAGTTGTGAATGTGCCCACCCTGACCTGGAGAATCTCAATCTAAGCCAATTAATATCTACCTGTAGACCGGCAGGATTCAGCCATCCGTGGCCTGATCCGTACCACATTTTTGCTGGTAGCGTGCTGCATTGGTTTTGCTCTTTGATTGGCCAAGGTTAACTGAATTACGAGCCTTGCAATATTTCCTTTATCTATCAACGCCCGAGCCAAATCATCAGTTGCGTTTTGCAGGTTAATAACATGGCTTCTAAAGGTTGTCTGTAAGACTTGATGAATAAAGGAAAATACTCTCATAGAATGCTTTGATGTACTTAACTACTCTGCTATTGCACATGACATATCACTCTGCCATTGTTCCTAAGAATTAAGTTCTGTAATAAACAGTCTGCACTTTGGAACCCCCTCCCAGCCCCCACCCAAATTAAAATAGTCTCACATCACTGCCCAGATCTACCATTTTAACATAGAGGAATTTGGTCTTAATCACTCATCCTTCCCTCCTCTCCCCATGCAATTGTCCAGAAAGCAAAGGAAGCCTTCTGTTAAATCAAAGTCGAGCTTAGTGTCATTTGCACAAGTGTAATGAAAAGCTTTCTTGCAGCAGCAACAGTCACAAAGCATCATATAAGCAGCATTCACTAGAGAAAAAAAAATAAACATTAATTAAAAACAGTTTTTACAAGAAAGAACACATTTAGAACAACAATAGCTGTAGATGGAGATTGCCTAGTGAAGTAAGTTCTGTGTAACTTAATATTTTCCATCTAAGAAAACACCAGCTCAGTCTATTGCTCAAAACTTTATACCCAACTTCTCACTATTCTTGGAGGCACTCATCTCCAAGTCTGAAACTTCATCAGGTCATTCTCTCAGCATGAGTATCAATTAACATACTGGACAGAAGGACAGGTCCCTGATCTACCCTCTTGTTGCTCCTTTTTTCAACATATCCACAGATTCATCTTCATTAGTCAATAAAATCAGAAGATGTTGGAGGTAATCAGCAAGTTGGTCAGCCTTTCTGCAGGATGAAACAGTTGATGTTTTAGTTCAGATATACAAAATGATGGAAGAAATCAGCAGGATCAGACCACATTTATGGAGGGAAATAAATACAGGTAGTTGTTGTTTTGGGCCAAGGACCTTATCGGGATTAGGAAGGAAGAAGACAGAAACCAAAGCTGAGGCAAGAGGGAGGTGTACAAGCTGACAAGTTACAGGTGAGTCCAGGTGAGGGGGAAGAAGGTAGGTAGGTGGGGAGGTGGGATGAAAGGGGGATAGACAGAAGAAGTAAAGGGCTGAAGAACAGAGAATCTGATAGGAGATGTCAGAAGACCATGGAGTAAAGGAAAGGAGGTGGGGAACTAAAGGGAATTGATAGGCAGGTAATTGGGGGGGGGGGGGGGAGGAGGAAGAGAAGGGCAGAGAGGTCCATCATGGCAACATTTGAGGGTTTCCTCCTGCACTCAATTCTGGGCTGTATTCGTCATTGACACATTTCACTATACAGTTGGCCCTACTTATCCACGGGGAATTGGTTCCGGAACCCCCCGTGGATACCAAAAAACGTGGATGCGTTTTAACCTGACCCTTATTTAACCTGACTCAATGTGGTGGATCTTAGGACCCAGCGGAACCCCAGACCTTATTTAACCTGACTCAGTACGGTGGACATTAGGACCCGGCGCAGCTCTGAATCCGCAGTGTTTCTGTTCACGAAAATAATAACAATCACGATTGAAAATAAAGTGGAAGCAATAAAGCGATCGGAAAGAGGTGAAACACCATCGGTCATTGGAAAAGCGTTAGGCTGCATTGGTCAACGATCGGAACAATTTTAATGGAGCACATGAAAGGCCCTGCCCTGATGAAAGCTGCAATTTTTACTCAGCAACGCAGTGGTTTCATTATTGAAATACGTACGTTTCTTAAGTGTTTTATATGCATAGGTAAAATATATACTGTATGTACTAAGACAAACGTTTATAACCATATAACAATTACAGCACGGAAACAGGCCATCTCAGCCCTTCTAGTCCGTGCCGACGCTTACACTCACCTAGTCCCACTGGCCCGCACTCAGCCCAGAACCCTCCATTCCTTTCCTGTCCATAATTTGACTAAATGACACTAAATAATACTGGATGTACTGTTCCGACTTCAAATCCGTTTTAAAGAAGGACTCAGGAACGGAACTCCTTCATAACCCGGGGACTGCCTGTACTTTTAAATAATCTCTAAATTACTTATAATACCTAATACAATGTATATGCTATGTAAATAGTTGTTATACTGTATTGTTTAGGGAATAATGACAAGAAAAAATAGTCTGCACATGCTCAAACAATGAGTGCTGGAGAGAGAACTTCTGGGTTTTCCTGATCCGCAGTTGGTTGAATCCGCGCATGCGGAACCCGTGGATAAGGAGGGCTGACTGTAAATGTTTCAATGTTTTGATGAGCATGTGACAAATAAAGCTATCTCTTTCTATGTATTGGAATGAAGGAAAACAAAATGGTGATGGGGTGGGGGTTGAGTGGAGGAACAAAGGGGAATAGTTACTGGAACTTAGAGAAATCGCTGTTCATAGCATCATGTTGGAGAATATCAAGGCAGAATATATTTCTCCAACAGCCTGCATGAGGCCTCATTGTGTCTGTAGAGGAGGCTGTGAACAGACATGTTGGTGTGGGAATGGGAAGTGGAACTGAAATGTGTAGCCACCATGAGATCCTGCTGATTGCAAAGGATTGTACAATGGTGCTCAACAAAGCAGGGGCATTGGATTTATTGCATCCAGTGCCCTGGTATACCATCGTAGACAAGGCCATACCAGGGGCACTGGATTCAATAAATGACCCTGACAGACTTGCAAGTGAAGTGCTGCCTCACCTGGAAGAACTATTCAGGGTCGTGATGATAGTGAGGGAGGAGGTGTAGGGGCAGATGTAGACATAGTATGGTCTCAAGCATAAGTACCAAGAGGGAGATCCGTGGGGAGGGTGAGTAAACAAGGAAGTCGTAGAGAAAGCGACTTTGCAGAAAGCTGAAGGGAGGGGAGGGAAAGCAGAGACAGAGGGCTCCCTTCCCTCCACAGGTGCTCCCTGACCTACTGAGCTCCTCCAGCATTTTGTGTGTTGCTCATAACTTCCAGCACCTGCAGAATCTCTAATGTCAATGTTTCAGCCAAATGGTCTTTTACACATTTTTCAAGGCAAAACATTCACACAGACTGTTCATCAGCAGTAGGATTTGAACTGACAGAGGGCTTATACCACCAGGGCAATGACAAACTGATTCCTTCAGTGCTGGAAATCTAAAATTCCATTGTATTCATTCTTGGGGCATGAGAATTGCAGGAAGCCTGGCATTATTGCTCATGCCCTGAGGAAGTGATGGTGTGCTGCAATTTAATTTCATTGACTGCATTGATATATCAGTTCACAAAGCCAGAATGAGAACAGGATCTGGAACCCCACTTAGACCAAATGAGTTAAGGGCAGCAGGTTTCTTCCCATCAAGGACATTAGTGGCTAATTGCCAACAGCTACAACTGCTACACTCAATTTAAAATCCAAAAATAAGAAGATTAATATATAACTATTTCTTTATTTGTATTTTTGGGTTTTAAATTGAACTCAACTTCTTAACTTCCTTGGTGGAGATGTGTACTACCATTATTTGATTTATTAACTTGGTCGTTCGACTAGGAGTCCAATAACTATGACTAATAACTTAAAAGCTCTGAGCCTTAAACAATTCTGGATTTTTCATAACCTTCAGCTGAAAGGGTCTAGACATAGAAATAGAAAGACTACATTTCAACTGGGTGGAATAAAAGTCCTAAACACATGGCTGGGAGAGATTATTGAATAGATTTGACTTTCTCTAGCCAGAGTTTGTTTACCAGTGCTGAAGTTGCAGTCGTAGTTGCATTTTCTGGATTTCCAGCACTCCAGCATCAGTAGCTGAGCTTCCTGATACCAGACTCTGGAATTCCTCCCTTGTGTCTTTGCCTTTTCACCTCTCCTTTCTTCTCAAAGATGTTTTCTAAAAAACATCTTTCTCCAAGTCTTTTATCCCCCTTTTTGTTCCTGCACATTGGAAAGTACTACGCAAGTGTAGATTGTCGTTGTTTGTGATTCCCAGTTCAAAGAATGATAGAGGCTGAGGAATGCCCAGTAGGAGCATGCTGAAGACCTTGTCAGAACTGCATAAAATTCATGCAGAAGCTGAATACAATGCCTTTAATTGACAAAAATTAACTGTTAATCAATCCCAAGGCCTTTCTACTGACAATGCATTAGTCAGGAGTGTGATGGAATACTTTTCACTTGCATGATGAGTTCAGCTTCAATAACACTCAAAAAGCACAACACTGCTCAGTACAAAGCAGCCCGTTCAATTAGCTCCCCATCGATCACCCCAAACACTTGCTCCCTCCACTTGGGATGCACAGCTCTTACAGGGTGCAGTACCTAGTTACCCAAGGAGTTCAAGACAAGTGGAGCTTACTTTCTTGTGCACAAGTATAGTGAGATACAGGCACGGTGAAAAAACGTGCCGCAGCATCACAGGCACAAAGATACATTAACGCAAGGAATGTAAATGATCTAAAAATTATACAGAGAGAGAGAGAGAGGGAGAAAAGAAGGCTATGCAAATGCAAGACTTTGGTGAATAAATAAAATACAATCAGACACATACATAGTAGTGCAAGAGGTAGTCTGCAGTGTTCAGTTGCTGAGGTAGGATTGGGGTTGTTCAGGTTGGTTCAAGAACCTAATGGCTGCAGGAAGATGGCTGTTCCTGAAGATCGTGGTGTGGGACTTCAGCCTTCTGTACAACCTGCCTGCAATGGTAGTGAGAAGATGGTATGACTCAGATGGTGGGGATCCTTGATAATAAACACTGCTTTCTTATTTGTTTATTTATTCATTTATTGAGATACAGCATAGAATAGGCTCTTCTGGCCCTTCGAGCCCCGTCACCCACCAATCCCCCTATTTACTCCTAGCCCAAACACTGGACAATTTACAATGACCCTTATGCATGCTGTCACCTCCCATACTAGTTGCCTCCACCACCATGTAGGACAAGGGCACTAAGGACTGCTGGAGTTAAGGACTTCAGTTATGCAGAGAGATTGAATTCTCTGAAGCAAGTGAGGGTGAAGGGCGAATTGATAGAAGTTTTTAAAATCATAAAAGGTGTAGATGGGTTGACAGTCATAATCTGTTCACCAAGGTGGGTATATCATTAATCTCCCACACTTCTGCTCTCAACCCTCTCAGACAGAGCCAGTTCTTGCCCTTCTCACCAGTCTCCACTTTCATTGTATAAATTTCATAATTTCCATAAGTTGCAATGGGATCTCTTCACTAATCTTGTCCCAGAATTCCAAAGGAAGCATTCTCTCCATGACTCCCTGATTCTCCTCTTCACCTTGAGCAAGAAACACTTCCCCGGGCAGTCACTGGAGCTGGAGACCTTGCCAAGTGAAGCAGAGATTCGATTGTACTACTTCCACTTCAGTGAATTACATTTCCTATTGTTGGTTATCGAAATCGCAAGGGCATGGATATCAGGAAGTGTAGTGGAGACTTGATCCCAAAGCAGAGCAGTGAATATGATGTTAATAATGGACCACCAAATTACAAGCTACGAGGGGTAACAAAACAAGAGAGAACAAAAACTAAACACAACAGGCAACAAGGTAAACTTGAGGTAGGGAGATTGAAGGCTGGAGCATCTTGTTGAGACCAGCTGGTTTGATGAGTAAACAAAGATTGAGGATGAGAACTGGGGTTAAATAGGCTGCAGATGATGAGTCTGGAATGGGCAGCAGGTAACTTCCATTAGCTGTGTGGAGACTGGGAGGTGCTTGCAGGGGCAGGCTGGGAGCTGCCAGCAGAAGCAGGCCTAACAGGAAAACCTTCCCACCAAGGCTGTCCCCAATGGCCCAGGACAATTCAGATGAATCGAGTGTAACTCATTGATGAGTGACGCATCTAAGATGTAGCTGGGTGGCACCCAAGACATCTCCTCTGGGCTGTACCTTTCCCAGTTGACCAACTACTGCATATCCTGTCCACAATGATGATAATCCATCAACCAGTGAACTGTGCACACTGGACCCTTTTCCAACATGCTAGGTTTCACAGGTGCTGACTCAATTGGGGTTGAGTGGTCCATAGACCATAGACTTGAGACATGACATGTGGAGGGTGGGTGTGATAACCAGACATGGTCCCCAGGCTGGAGTAATCTGCCTGGGCACTAATGATGGTTGGCCTAGTGGCCAGTGGGCACGGTTGGCAGTTAGGACCACTTTCCATGCCCTCCTTCAAGCATTCCTGCAGCAACAAACCAGGGCCCTGGTGGCTGGGACCTCCACTATGGTCTCCTCCGTGAGGAAAAGAGGGGTTGGTTGACATGAAGCACTTCAAAAGGTGACATACCTGTGGCAGATGAGGTTTGTAGATTGTGCAACAGTTCAGCCCAGACCACATAATTCTTCCATTTGGAAGAGCGAGAGGTGGAGAAGCATTGTAGATACTTCTCAACATGCTGATTGGCTCTTTCTGACTGACCGTTGGTCTGCAATGATAACTAGGGGACAAACTCACTGAGGAGTGGAGGAGGGAGCAGAAGATTCACCAGAAATGGGAGACAATTGTGGGCCCCTGTCCAGCACAATGGCCTGAGAACACATGTTGGAGAATATGGTCCACTATATCAGCAGCTGATGGAAGCTTAGGGTAGGAAATGAAATGAGCTACACTGGAGAACCAGTCCACTGCTGTTATGATCACTGTGGCCCCATCAGAAGGTAGTAAAGTTGTGATGAAATCCATGGTGACGTGGGATCACAGGCATGACTGGGTAGGGGCCACAAAAGACTAGAGGCCCATTGGCTGGAGGAATTGGACAGGGTATACTGAGGGCAGGCGGCGACCAACTGACATAAATCTGTGATCACGGTGGGCCACTAGGTCTGGCATCACAGAAAATCCGGAGTCCATTATGTGTCTGGATGGCCAGAGTGGTTGAGGATTGGGCCCACTGGAGTACATCTGAGCACATGGCACTTTTATGTGGTTGTCAGGTGTATCTGCCAGAGCAGGTTTGTGGTGTACAGCCTGGCGGATCTGGCTCTCAAGGTCCAAGACAATTGAGATGAGGATCTGAGAGGATGGAATCTTGGGCTGAGAACTGGACTTCATTTCTGCTGGATCAAACTATCATGATGGAGCATCCACCTTTGTGATCTTTGAATTGGCTTCGTAGGAAATGGTGAAGTTGAATTATTCAAAGAGTGCCCAGCAAGACTGATGTGGGTTGAGTTGGCAGGTCTTTTGTATGGAAATGAGGTTCTGGTGGTCAGTCCAGATCAGGAAGGGCTCAGTGTGTCCAATCAGTCAACGTCTCCAATACTCCAAGGCCCATTTGGTGGTGAGTAGCTCCTTGTCTCCTGTTTCATAACAGTGCTGTGTAGAGTTGAACTTGTGCAAGGAGAAGGAAAAAGGGTTGGAGAAGATGAGGATGTTATCAAGGTAGACGAACCTGTGTAGCATGTCTCGGAAGACATCATTGTTGAAAGTTTGGAAAACAGCTGGATCATTGGACAATCTGGAAGGTGTCACCAGGTATTTATAGGGGCCCTCACCTGCATCTCCTCTATTTCCCGCTCTTCGGCCCTCACCCATCCTCCCATCACCACAACAGGGACCGTGTTCCCCTTGTCCTCACCTACCGTCCCACCAGCCTCTGGATCCAGCATATTATCCTCTGCAACTTCCGGCACCTTCAACAGGACCCCACCACTAAGCACATCTTTCCCTCTCTACCCCTCTCCACTTTTCGCAGGGATCGTTCCCTCCGTGACTGCCTGGTCCACAAGTCCCTCCCCACAGATCTTCCACCTGGTACTTATCCCTGCAAGCGTAAGTGCTACACCTGTCCCTAAACCTCCTCTCTTACCACCATTCAGGGCCCCAAACAGTCCTTCCAGGTGAGGCAACACTTCACTTGTGAGTCTGTTGGGGTCACCTATTGCATCCGGTGCTCCCAGTGCGGCCTCCTCTAGTGAGACCCAATGCAGATTGGGGGACCGCTTTGTCGAGCACCTATGCTCCATCCGCCACAACAGACAGGATCTCCCAGTTGCCACCCACTTCAACTCTGCTTCACATTCCCATTCGGATATGTCCATACATGGCCTCCTCCACTGCCATGAGGTGGCCAAACTCAGGTTGGAGAAGCAACTCTTCATCTACCGTCTGGGTAGTCTCCAGCCCCTTGGTATGAACATCGAATTCTCCAGCTTCTGGTAATTCCCTCCCCCTCCCTTCCCCCATCCCACTTTCACTCTGCCTCCTCTTCCAGCTGCCTATCACCTCTCTCGTGATTCTGCCTTCTTCTACTACCCATAGTGCTTTCCCCTTACATTCCTTCTTCACATTTCCTGCCTATCCCCTCCCTGCTTCCCCTCCCCCACCCCTTGATCTTTCTTCTGATTGGTTTTTCACCTGGCACCTACCAGCCTTCTCCTTCCCACCCTCCCCTCACCTTCCTTATAGGGCCCCTGCTCCCTCCCTCTTCAGTCCTGAAGAAGGGTCTCGGCCCGAAACATTGCTCGTTTCCATGGATGCTGCCTGACCTGCTGAGTTCCTCCAGCGTGTTGTCCGTGTTGATTTGAATTTATAGGGGCCAATGGATGTTAAGAATGGCATCTTCCACTCATCCCCCTATTGGATGTGGATCATGTTGTTCACACTTCATTGATGCAGTTTGGTTTGAATGCCATATCCATCAAGAGGAGAAGGTAACAATAGTGATCTTGTTGAGTCTATGATAATCAATGCAGGGATGGAGACCCCTGCCTTTCTTTCTGGCTGTGCTGTAATGTTTCAGTGATATAGTCATTCATGGCTCGGATCTCAGCAGGAGAGAATAAGAACAGATGATCTTAGTCCCCAGGAGCAGGTCAGTCGCTCAGCTGTGTGCTCAGTGAGCCTTCCCTTTTACTGAACGAGATGGCTAAGTTGTAGTTTTCCTCTGGGAGTTTGGTGAGGTCAAGTGTTTCCTGTCTCCACAGATTTACGGGGTGACGCCAGCTGAAGTTGCAGGCAGGTGGTCCCGTAGGTGGGTCTCCAACTCAGTGATGCACCAGATGACCAGGCGAAGTGAGGGTCATGAGTGGAGAGCCAGGAGGAACTTAGGTTGATAGGAGGGTTGTGTGAGTCAATCAGGAGGAACTGGATGGAATTGGAGTGTTCTCTGATACTAATGTGCTTGCTCTGACCGTCCCAGACCCCAAGGGACGACCATCAATGGCTGTGATACTGAATGGGTAAAAGATGCATTTGTTAGGGAGTCCAAGCTGCACACACACAGTCTGATCAAGAAAGGTGTCTGCTGTGCCGGAATCCACCAGGGCCTTCTGCACATGTAGACCTGACAGAGTGTGGAGGAGAACAGAGAGAATGAGATGGATTATGGTGCTGAAATGAGGACCTGGTGTCAGCTTGCTAGGTAGGAGGCTCCCTGGTCTCTACGTGGAGGCACTGTTTCCTAGACACAGTGGATATTTGATGCGTAGGTGGTCAGCTGCTCCGCGGTAGGCACACACACGTTGCTTCTCCATTGACGTTCGCTTTCCTGGGAGAGGGGGTTAAGAAAGCTCTCCTTAATGGCCTGGTTTTTGGAGGCTTGGTGATGGGGGTCCTGCCATCTGAAGTTGTTCTGGGACCATAACTGGGGGTCTGGCTGATGATCTGGATGGCCGATCCATAAAGCACTCATCAATACAGAGAGCCAGAGTGAATAGGTTTCGAGATCGGTGAACATCTTGTCTTTCAAGAGGCCATGATGGTAAAGGACCAGCAGTGCTTCTGCATTCCAGCCACATTTCGCTGTGAGGGTCCTGAATTCCACAGTTTAATTAATATAAATTACCAAAAATATAATTGACAAAAAAGTCCTGATATATAAACTACTCAATGTTTTTAATTAAAGGATTCTGTACTTCACAGTCTAATAGGAGGGAATTTAATGTCTAAATGTAGGGGGTTATGAAACTGCTCAGAAGATTAATCCCCGAAATGGAGCAGGAGGGTATGCATTGGGACCGGTATGTGTAAAATTGAGTGGATGTCTAGGGTTATTCAGGGTGAATTCAAATCAGATTATCTGGAAGTCCAGTGAATTGATTTAACGGTTTTAAAGGGTTAGAGCAACACACACAAAATGCTGAAGGAACTCAGCAAGTTAAAGGGTTAGATCCCGTTAATAAAGTTAATGCCTAGAGGCAAAATAAATAGTGTTGTCTGATCGGGCATGAAAAGTCAATGCTGCCATAACCTGGCAGCTGCTCACTGCGGCCCATTGCACGGATTGTTTGTTTACAGGGGATGTAAGGACCGAGGGGGTTGGCTACATTAGCAGGCTGCGGGAGTGAGGACTGAACGGGGCTGCGCCGGTCCCGGCCGTCAGAGGGAGCAGTGACCTCGGCTCAGGGAGCCGCTTATACTTCGCCCGGCTCTCTGTGTGCTCCGCCCGATTTTACTTGGGACTCCTGCACATTTCCAAACTATTCTGTGTCCCTGTTGGAATCCCGAAAGGTCAGTTTTTAAAAGAATTATCTCCTCCCTAATTCCAAGGAATTTAGCGGAAGTCGGTCCCGTGAGCGTGGGGCAAAGTTAATTTAGAACTGACTTAAATGAATCATGAAGTCAGATGAAATCATGAAACTGTTCGGCCGGACTTGTGGTTGCCCGTCCTTTTACAAGTGAGATTCACCCTCAAGCTCTCACTTCATGCCACTCTCCAAGTGCCTTTTGTAAATTAGCTGAATAAGTTAGGGCAGAGTCAATTGTCATCATTCAGATTATCTTCTCTCGCTACAGGAGTCACTGACCCTGTTGCTAGGGGAACGAACTTTCACCGGTCGCATCCTTCGTTTTTCTGAGCACCGTTGTAAAAACCGGTTCCTGGGAAGGAGAGGTTGAGTAGACAATAAATGTATTCTCCATTATTAGAGAGTTTACAAAACTCATACAGGGAGTGGAGACATGGAGGATGTTTCCCCAACCAGGTGTCACGGTCTTGGAATAAAGGATGGAAGAAGGGAAAATGTCTGTACCCAAGACCCAAAGACTCAAACCGTGAGTTAAATCACAACAGAGACTGGCGTTATTCAGGAAGAATTTCAAAACAAGAGGTTCCTGAACATCGAGGGAATGAAGGGATATGGAGATCCTGCAGGAAAATGGTGTCCCAAGATCCGCCAAGATATAATTGAGTAGTGCTGCTTTTTCTTATTTGACATCTTCACCATTTCTGCTACAAATAAAACCTGGCTTCTGCAATCTCTCCCCGTAACAGAACTCTTTCAATCCTTCCAGTTTCAATTCTGAACTCTATTGTGCACTCTCTGGGACTTTTTCAAGCCTTCTTAAATTATCTGAAGACCAGCTGGTCAAGAATAGATCTTTTCTTGCCAAAGCTTTGAGCAAAATGCACCCAGTTTGATCAATAAATCAACAAAGGACCAATTTAGTATATTCAGGTAACATTTGCTTATTAGGCTCTGGAGCTGATGGAGGAATAATTTGTTCTGCTACTCTTCTGAAGTGCTGATTTAAACAAAATATTGAACTTTGCATTGCTATAAGTACAGTGCATATTTTGGGAATTAATATTGTAAATACCAGAGTGATGTATTAAAGAAGTGATTTCATTGAAGATGGTCATAAATGTACAAAGAAACCATACAAGAGCAGCAAACATTATGCTGGAGGAAGTCAGCAGGTTGGGTAGCATCTGTGCGGTGAGTATGTCATTTCAAAACTCTACATCAGGACTCCAGTATCTGCAGTTACTTGTGTTTCTAGTGCTATACAGTACAGGGTTGCTTCTACTTTGCAAAGCTGAAATACATGCTGTTAACCCACATTGGGTCTGCTCAGCTCTAGAAGAAGTTACCTGTCTGCCATTCTGGCCAGGATTTTGTGTGAAACATTTAGAGCAATGAATAATTGAGTTGAATTGAACACAATGTATTATGTAAGAAAGTCTTTGAAGCAGAAGTGAGTACCATCAGATTTCATCCCAACAGCTCTTTCTCTCAAGGCAAAATGATTTTGATTTCCTTTCGTGAATGAATTATCCCACTATTTACCCAGCACAGTACACCAGGACCTGTAGCTTTTTACCCTCCTCCTTTAGAATGTCCTTCCAAATTTCTGTGATATTCTTGGCCCTGGCACCAGGGTGACAACATACCAATGTGGATTATGCCTATGGCTGCAGAAATGCAGGTTTGTTGCTACATTATTATCATGTCCCCGATCACTGTTATTCTTGGATTCCAGCTCCTCTCATGCCCCCCAAACTACCCATCCAGCTGAACTACTCACAGTGCCATGGGCTCAGGTGTAGTCAGACTTCACAGAAACACATTCACGCCAACCATTTTGCAACACTGATGTATGGCCTTGGAGTGAGATGTATTGTGAAGGTTTCCCTGACTGGTATATACAAGAGACTGCAGATGCTAGAATATGCGACAAGCAATCTGCTGGAGGAACTCAGTGTGTCAAGCAGCATAGAGTCATAGAAAAGTACAGAACAGAAACAGGCTCTTTGGCCCATCAAGTTCATGCCAAAACCATTTAAACTGCTTATGCCCATCGACCTGCACCGGGACCCTAGCCCTCAATACCCCTACCATGTACCTGTCCAAATTTGGTGTAAACATTGAGATTGAGCTTGCATGCACCCCTTGTGCTGGCAGCTCATTTCACACTCTCACGGCCCTCTGAGTGAAGAAGTTTTCCCTCATGTGCCCCTTTTCATCTTTCAGCAATAACTCATGACCTCTCATTGCAGTTCCACCCAACCTCAGTAGAAAAAACCTTGCATTTACCCTATCTATACCCCTTATAATTTTGTATATCGCTATCAAATCTCCCACTCAATCTTCTACATTCGAAAGAATGCAGCCCTAACCAATTAAATCTTCACTTTTAACTCGGGTCCTCCAGAACTGGCAACATCCTTGTAAATTTTCTCTGTCCTCATTCAACCTCATTTACATCTTTCCTGAGGGCAGTGACCAAAACTGCACATAATACTCCAAATTAGGCCTCACAAATGCATTATACAACTTCAACATAACATACTGTATTCAGTACATTGATTTATGAAGGCCGATGTACCAAAAGCTTTCTTTATGACCCTGTCTATCTGTAACACCACTTTATCATACATATCATGACAAACAACAAAGCACCCATCAACAATCCCTATGGCACACCACTAGTCACAGGCCTCCAGTCAGAGGTAACCATCTACTACCACTCCCTGAATTCTCCCACAAAGCCAAAGTCTAATCCAATTTATTACCTCATCATGAATGCCGAGCGACTGAACCTTCTTGACCAACTTTCACTTTGTCTGCTAGAGCAACTTCCTGCCTTCTTTTAGCCTTCCTGGTTTCTTTCTTAAGTGTTCTCTTGCATTTCTTGTACTCCATAAGCATCTCATTTGTTCCTACTTGCCTGTACCTGCTATGCACCTCCTTTTTTCTCTTAATCAGCGCTTCAATATCTCGTGAAAACCAAGGTTCCATACACTTGTTATCTTGAACTTTTATTCTGACAGGCACATACAAGCTTTGAAGAAGCAGAGTAGAAGATGGGGAATTGTTGTCTTAAGATCATTCCCCATTTTAAAATGTGGAGTGATTTCCATTTCTGAATTTGAGCCTGCTGGACGCTGGAGGCTGAAGAAGACAGCATACCTTCAGGTTAGAGGACTCTGTATGTGGGTGGGTGGGATATTGTTTCCACCCCAACAGTATCCAAAGTGATATTGTATTGAATTGATTTTATTTCTTACATCCTTCACATGCACGAGGAGTAAAATTCTTTACGTTATGTCTCCGTCTGAATGTGCAGACTTATTGCTGAGGGGGATGGCCACAGGGGTAGTCTGCACTGACTCCTTAACCCCTTTCCCCTCCTCTCACCCAGTCTTCTGTATGCTCATGTAACTGCCTCTCTACATACCCTATTTATCACCCCTTCCACCTCCTGGATGATCTGGAGTTCATCCAGTTCCAGCTCCAACTCCTTAAAGCAGATCGTTAGAAGCTGCAGCTGTATGTATTTCTTGCAGTTATAATCGTCAGAGACGCTGGAGGTCTCTCTGCCTTCCCACATCCTGCAAGAGGAGCATTTAGCTATCCTGCCTGGTATCTCTACTGTCCTAACTGGGCAAAGGAAAGGAAAAAAAAAACTCTACCTAGTCCTTTTTTTTTCTGCTTTCTAACTGAAGTCTCAAAATTACCACTAATTCTGTCCACCCAGACAAAGGTTGCTGCGCTTGCCCCTGCCTTCCTTTAATTTATTCTTGCCCATCAATCACAAACACCCATTTGTCGCTGGTGAGCATCTGTGAGATGAAAGGAATCAGCTGATATGGGTATTTATAGGCATTTTTTAACCTCTCCCTGCTTTAGTCTGCGGTTCCTTCCTGCTTTAAGACCACTATCATCCCAGATGGGGAATCTCAGATGGTGACGAGGAGGCATACAGAAGTGAGATGGATCAGCTGGTTGAGGGGTATCGCAACAATAACAATGCACTCAGTATCAGTGAGACCAAGAAATTGATTGTGGACTTCAGGAGGGGAAGTCAAGAAAACATACACCAATCCTCATCACGGGATCAGCAGTGGAAAGGATGAGCAGTTTCACGTTCCTGGATGTCAGCGTCTCTGAAGGTCTATCCTGAGCACAACATATTGATGCAATACGAAGAGGGCAGGACAGTGGCTACATTTCATTAAGGGTTTGAAGAGATTTGGTATATCACCAAAAACCCTGGAAAATTTCTGAAGATGTATCGTGGAGAGCGTTCTAACTGGCTGCATCACTGTCTGGTATGGAGGGGCCATTGCACAGGACCAGAAAAAGCCGCAGAGGGGTGCTAATTCAACCAGCTTCATCGCTGTTACTAACCTCCCAGCATTCAGGATATCTTCAAAAGGTGATGCCTAAAAAGAGGTGGCATTCATCATTAAGCATCATCATCATTCAGGGTATGCTCTCTTCTTATTAATACTATCAAAGAGAAGATACAGGAAGACAGACACACAATGTTTTAAGGACAACTTCTTCTCCTCCACCATCAGATTTCGGAATGGACAATGAACCAACCCATGAAAGCTGCCTCACTACTTTTGCACTGCTAATTTAATTTTTTAATATATATTTCTTAATGTAATTTATGTATTGCACTGTACTGCTGTTGGAAAATAACAAATTGATATTAAGCTGGATTCTGATTCTGAAGGGAGTGCGTTGCACATGCTGTTGCCGACATCAATCGTATTGAGGTTGAGAGCTTCAAGTTCCTAGGAGTGAACATCACTAATCACCTGTCCTGGTCCAACTACATAGACACCACAACCAACAAAGCTTACCAGCACCTCTACTTTCTCTGGAATGCGAAGAAATTTGGCAAGTGCCCATTGACCGTTACCGGTTTTAATTGACACACTATTGAAAGCATTCTATGTGAACGTGTAACAGTGTGGTATGGAATCTGCCCTGTACATGACTACAGGAAAGTGCAGAGAGTTGTGGACACATTCACTCAGCACATCACAGAAACCAGCCTCCTCTCTATGGACTCTGTCTATATTTCTCACAGCCCCCAGTAAAGCAGCCAGCATAATCAAAGACCAGCACTGGATTGAAGATGAAGCTGAACAGCATCCAAGATCTCTCCTCCAAGCCATAGACTTCCCAGTTTACCGGGTACTACACACCTTCTTCCACGACCCTTGGCTCTGGAGGTGCAGGCTCATATGGTTGAGGCAGGACATGTGGAAGTTAGGTGAGCACTTCAGGGATGGTGGCAGGTGCAGATGGTAAGTGACTGAACTGATGCAATGGGTCATCTTAAAGGAACTAATGAACTGGGGTGAGAGCCTGCAGGAGCTGCCGAACAGGGGGAGATCTCAGTTAGACAGTCAAACACCGTCAACAGGCCAGAGTAGTCTGGTTAGGCGCAGATGGCAGTAGTCTGGTGGCAGTAGGCATAGTCTGAAGCTGGGATGGCCCTCTTCCAAGCATTTGGACATTAGTCAAGCAGGGCCCTTACAGATGGGACCTCCACCGTTGTCTCCTCCATGCGGAACAATGGAGGTTTTTAGCCATGAAGCACTTCAAAGGGTGACATACGCATGGCAGGTGTGTATACTGTGAGGCTGTTCAGTCCAGAACAGATACTACTTCCGTGTGGGAGGTTAGAGGCAGTGAAGCATCGCAGAAACTTTTCCACTTGCTGACTGGTTCTTTCTGATTGACCGTTGGTCTGTGGATGATAACCAGAGGACAAACTGAATGAGGTGTGGAGGAGGGAGAAAAATTGTGGACTCTGGTCTTTCACAATGTGATGAACTGACATACATCTGCATGACATACAGCTGCAGAGGATCAGAGACTCAGCCAGCTGCATCACAAGTACAACCCTCCCCAACACCGAGGACACCGTCAAAAGCCAGTGCTTCAAGAAGGCGGCATTTATCATTAAGGATGCTCACCAACCAGCACATATGCCTTCCTATCATTCCTACCACCAGGGGTAAGGTACAGGAGCCTGGAGACTCGCACTCAGTGATTCAAGGACAGCTTCTTCCCCTTTGTCATCAGATTTCTGAATGTTTGTTTGTTTTTATTTGCACTGTATTTATTTCTGTAATTCATAGTCTTTCATGTCTTTGCACTGTATTGCAGCTGCAAAACAACAGACTTCATCTCATCTGTCAGTAAGAATAAATTTGAATCTGATTTCTGATTTTGAAATATAAACTTTGCCCATACATACAAATAATATGACAATATTGTGCAGATACGTGCTGTGTGTAAAAATGGTGAGTGTACATTGAAAATAACATAAATGATGGAATACAGAAGACTCTCCAGAAATGGGAAGCTATTTCTCACGTGTGACTTCAGTACCAGGTCAGGGACATGAGGTCCAGATGTCCAAATGGTCAAAGTGCTGGGGAGGTCACTGGAACATGTGGTCATATGTTGGAAAGGATGAGACTATGGGTCTGGTGCGAGGTGGGTCAAGGATTCGGGGAATTTGCTGGACAGACGTGGATCGAATGTTAGACAGTGGAGGAGCTTGACAGAAGTCAAGCACCAGGGTCAGGTGTTGGAAGGTTCAAGAGGTCGCAAGTGAGGTTTCAGCCCAGACCTGATTTCCTTGTGCTGTTAGCTTCAGGAGTGCAGTGATTTCAATCCCTTGGGTCCTGGCTGAAGTAAAATACAGTATATGATCGTAAGAGTAAAGGTGTAAGCAGGGACAGCTGACAATGGTATTGAGGATCATTTAGGGAGAACCTTAAGTTTTCCCAGAAGTCAGAGAGGTGGGACCTCAGGGCTGAATTGGTTATATAGGCTGAAGGAAGTGAGTAGGCTTTGTCTGAGGAGGGACTGCAGCAGCTGGCATTGCTCTCTGTAAACAGCAAAACATGAAACATGTATATCCAGAGTGTTCAATGTGAAGAGGGCTTGTGCTGGAGGAAATAGCCATCTGTTACACTGCAGGGAGCTTGCTGACCAGAAGGGAGAGATTTCAAATAATTAAGTGAAAAGACCTTTTTTCTGTTTCATAGCAATTTTTGTCATGACCTGATAATGTGAACGAAGCAGATTTAATAGCAGAATTGAATAAATATTTGGAAGCAAAGTTCTACACCAGTGGGCAAAGTGCAGAAGTGAGGGAATACCTCCACAGTGGAAATCTCTTCATGTCGGGGTCCTTTTCCTGTGCATTGAGGACCTGGTTTGGAAGGTGTTGCACACAGCAGGACCTTGCAATAGGTTTTTAACTGGAAGGTTCCCTCCTTGCACTTGCCCATTCCGTGACCGGGAAGAGTCAGTGTACCAAGCATGTATGGGGTGTAGGGGGTTGCAGTTCCTATTTGAAGATCTGAAGGGGCTGTTCCTCAGGTTTTGGTTACACTTCAGCCCCGTGACCCTTATATATGGGCACCCAGTACAGAAAGGGGCAGGTCGCTCAGAGGGTTTATTGGTGGGCTTGCTCCTGGGCCTGGACAAGATGGCTATTCACAGGTCCGAGCAGCGGATGGTGAGGGCTCTGCCTGGGCCGACTGCCTGCCCCTCTTCCAGGGATAAGTTTGTGCCTGGATGTCCTTGGAAATGGGCCATGTGGTCATGATGGGTACAGTGAGGGATTTCCAAGAACAGTGGGACCCCCAGGGAATTGACTTTTATAGACAGTAATAATCATATTTTAATTTGAATTTGGTCACTAGCTTGTAAATGCTTGATGTTTGCATTTTGTGTATTTTTGTGTAAATCGACTTTTGTAGTTTTGTAGTTTTGGCCACTCAGTTCATTCTAGTAAAGTCGTAGAGTGCTACAGTACAAAAACAGGCTCTTCGCCTTACTTAGTCTAAGTTCAAAGTTCAAAAATCCAAATTATCAAAGTACATTTATTATTAACTATGTATGCCAAGCTTGAGGTTCATCCCCTTGCAGGCAGCTACAAAGCAAGTTTGTACAATGGAATGCATTAAAAAAATCCCACACAACAAAGACTGTCAAACATCCAAAGTGTCAAAAAGGAACGAATAGTACAAACAAGTTTTTAAAAAGTAAACAAATAGTACATAGAACTAAGTCCCCGGAAGTGAGTCCACAGTCCTGGAGGTACAGCTGATCCACAAGTGTAATGGTAGTTCAGTGCTAAGGTGAGTAATGCCTGATGTTCAGTCTAATGCCTGATAGCTGCAAGGCAAAAACTGCTCTCAAACCTGGAGGTGTGGACAAAGTCTCCTGCCTGATGGAAGCATCGAGGAGAGCGTCTGTGAGCCCATGCCAATGTGATCTTCTCCTAGTCCCATCTACCTGAACTTGCACCATAGCAATCCAGACCCCTCCCATCTATGTAACTATCCAAACATTTCAACTGTTTGGATAGTTACAAAGTTATAAATGAATCTTCATCTACCACTTCCACTGGCAGCTCAATCCATACTCTCTGAGGAATGATGTTGCTGAAGATATCCCAGCACTTTAGCAGAAAGCAAACAAAACACAAATTCTACAAACCCTGTTCCACACAATGATAATATGCTGCATAATTTCTCACAAATTAAGTCATCAGCATGTTTTATCTTTATTTATATTAAGTCAAGTTTATTGTTGTGCAGAACAATGGCAGGAGGGGGAAATATACATACAATGAAAAGCTCGCTAGCGGTAGCATCACATTCAGTGTGTGTCCATGTTCTGGAAATAGCATTCAACCTTAGTGGACTCTACGATGGATAATAATGGGTTTATACATGGTATAGATCCCATCAGACTGTCCAGCCTGGTTATTATTATTCATCCCTGATAATTCTCGTTGCCCATTTGGCTACCATGCTGCCTAACAAATAGGAAAATACATATATATGTATTCATGGGATCATTTTCAGAACCTTCATTCCAGCTGTAACTAAACATTATTCGGACTCTTTAAAGTTCGCATTTGTCTAACAATTTTACCCCTGCGTTTGCTGTGCATGGGGAATCTGCAAACTTTGCACTCGGGTTTACCCATTGGCAGCTTCCTTGTTACCTTGGGCAATACCAGAACTTTGTGGGAAGAGTGCACGGGCACTCCTGCAGGAGCTGTGAGCCTCGTTGGATTGAATTGAATTGAATTGATTTTATTACTTACATCCTTCATATACATGAGAAGTAAAAATCTTTACATTATGTCTCCATTCAAATGTGCAATTATAGTAATTTAATAAATATTATGTACAACAGGAGAGTCAATATAACATAGAAATACAGTAGCGTCTACATGAATTAAGCAATCTGATGGCCTGGTGGAAGAAGCTGTCCCAGAGCTTGTTAGTCCTGGTTTTTATGCTACAGTACTGTTTCCCAAATGGTAGCAGCTGGAACAGTTTGTGGTTGGGGTGACTCGGGTCCTCAATGATCTTTGGGGCCCTTTTTACACACCCCTGTCTTTGTAGATGTCCTGAATAGTGGGAAGTTCACATCTACAGATGCGCTGAGCAGAGTCCTGCGATTGAGGGAAGTACAGTTCCCATACCAGGCAGTGATGCAGCCAGTCAAGATGCTCTCAATTGTGCCCCGCTAGAAAGTTCTTAGAATTAAAATTCTTAAAAACTTCTTCAACCCTATGAGATGAAAGGGTCACTGTTGTGCCCTTTTCACCACACAGCTAGACAGACAGACAGACATACTTTATTGATCCCAAGGGAAATTGGGTTTCGTTACAGCCGCACCAACCAAGAATAGTGAAGAAATATAGCAATATAAAACCATAAATAATTAAATAAAAATAAGTTAATCATGCCAAGTGGAAATAAGTCCAGGAGCAGCCTATTGGCTCAGGGTGTCTGACAGTCCAAGGGAGGAGTTGCAAAGTTTGATGGCCACAGGTAGGAATGACTTCCTATGACACTCAGTGTTACATCTCGGTGGAATGAGTCTCTGGCTGAATGTACTCCTGTGCCTAACCAGTAGATTATGGAGTGGATGGGAGACATTGTCCAAGATGGCATGCAACTTGGACAGCATCCTCTTTTCAGACACCACCGTCAGAGAGTCCAGTTCCACCCCCACAACATCACTGGCCTTACAAATGAGTTTGTTGATTCTGTTGGTGTCTGCTACCCTCAGCCTGCTGCCCCAACACACAATAGCAAACATGATAGCACTGGCCACCACAGACTTGTAGAATATCCTCAGTATCGTCCGGCAGGTGTTAAAGGACTTCAGTCTCCTCAGGAAATAGAGACAGCTCTGACCCTTCTTGTAGACAGCCTCAGTGTTCTTTGACCAGTCCAGTTTATTGTCCATTCTTATCCCCAGGTATTTGTAATCCTCCACTATGTCCACACTGAATCCTTGGATGGAAACAGGGGTCACTGGTGCCTTAGCCCTCCTCAGGTCCACCACCAACTCCTTAGTCTTTTTCACATTAAGCTGCAGATGATTCTGCTCGCACCATGTGACAAAGTTTCCCACCGTGGCCCTGTACTCAGCCTCATCTCCCTTGCTGATGCGTCCAACTATGGCAGAGTCATCAGAAAACTTCTGAAGATGGCAAGACTCTGTGCAGTAGCTGAAGTCCGAGGTGTAGATGGTGGAGAGAAAGGGAGGCAGGACAGTCCCCTGTGGAGCCCCAGTGCTGCTGACCACTCTGTCTGACACACAGTGTTGCAAGCGCACGTACTGTGGTCTGCCAGTCAGGTAATCAATAATCCATGACATCAGGGAAGCATCCACCTGCATCACTGTCAGCTTCTCACCCAGCAGAGCAGGGTGGATGGTGTTGAACGCACTGGAGAAGTCAAAAAACAAGACCCTCACAGTGCTCGCCGGCTTGTCCAGGTGGGCGTAGACATGGTTCAGCGGGTAGACGATGGCATCCTCAACTCCTAGTCGGGGCTGATAGGCGAACTGGAGAGGGTCTAAGTGTGGCCTAACCATAGGCTGGAGCTGCTCTAGAACAAGTCTCTCCAGGGTCTTCATGATGTGGGTGGTCAATGTACTAGTATGTACTGACCACTTGAGATCCTCGGTGATGTTTATGCCGAGGAACTTAAAGCTGTTCATCCTCTCAACCCCAGATCCATTGATGTCTATAGGGGTTAGCCTGTCTCCATTACTCCTGTAGTCCACAACCATCTCCTTTGTTTTTGCGACATTGACGGAGAGGTTGTTTTCTTGACACCACCGTATCAGGGTGATGACTTCCTCTCTGTAGTCTGCTTCATTATCATTTGAGATTAGGCCAATCAGTGTAGTATCGTCAGTAAATTTAATTAGCAGATTGGAGCTGTGGGTGGTGACACAGTCATGGGTAAACAGAGAATAAAGGGGGGCTTAGTACACAGTTCTGAGGTGCACCTGTGTTGAGGGTCAGAGGGGCAGAAGAAAGGGAGCCCACTCTTACCACCTGCCAGTGATAGTTTGGTGGGAATGACATGATTTTGTGAGTACAACTGCCCTTCACTGACTCACTGCTTTACATTTTTGGACCTTTGGAGTAGACTGACATTGGCCAGCAAAAGGCAATTAAATAAATCAGAGACATCGATGATCTCAAGGAGACCATCTGTCTCTTTGGAGCAAGTTTTGTAGGCAAGTGTTCCAGCTTTAGACAATGGAAGGGTGATGAGGGCTGTTGAAAAAGCAACAAAATTATTACAATAATGAATGCTGGGTCAATTGAATGAAGTTGGACTTTGAACTTTACAAAGTAATTTTTCAACTTTGCTGTTTGTGTTCTCACTGCTCTCTCCTTCCATCATCAATGAGAAGTCTCTCTGGCCCACACACCACTGACTTGATGTGATGTAATCTTTGCAGAGTAGTTGAATTTAATGCAGTCCAAACATGGCAAGATTAAAGTGCAAATGATTTATTTAGTTCTGGTTCTAAATAAAACTTGGCACATGTTGAATCAGGTTTAATTGTTACCAACAATTTCAATACCTGCACTCGTACTTCTTGCTGATGAATTGATAACTGCTCTTTGTTCCACCGCCCTTCTGACTGAGGTTTGTAAATGTAGAATTTAACACTGTAGATACTGAATAAAAAGGATCACTTTCATAACAAATGCAGCGTATCAACTAATGGATCAAGGAGACAATGCATAGGTTGGAAAACCAAAGGTGCTTTTGAATTTTTGTACCTGTCAGCCTTGTCCACTGGTAATAAAAGGCCTGAGTCAGTTAAAAAACTGGAGTTACCAGGTCAGGTTCAACGACAACTTCTTCCCCCCATCATCAGGTTCATGAAGCCCAAATTTGTAGACCGTATGTCTCTATCTCTCAATTTTGTAATAGTTATGCTTATTTTGATGTTTAGTTTGTATGTTATGTATAAATTATGTTTATGTTAACTTATTTTCATCACATTTCTGATGTCCAATGCTGCTGCAAAAGCTAAAGAGTATACTGACTGGTTGACAGCCTGGTATGGAAACACTGATGCCCTAGAATGGAAAAACCTACAGAAAGTAGTGAATACAGCCCAATCCATTACAATTGACCCACTGTTTCTTTTATTTCTTTTTTGCATTTGCACAATTTGTTGTTATTTGCACATTAATCATTTGTCCGTCTTTGGTATGTGCAGCTTTCAACATTCCTATTGTGTTTCTTTGTACTCCCTGTGAATGCCTGCAAGAAAATGAATCTCACGGTCGTAATGGGAACATAGTTATTTATGTACTCATCTGGAGATAAAGTGCAGAAGAGGCCCTTCTGGCCAAACGAGACACTCCGCTCCGCAACCCACCTATTTAACCCTACAATTTACAAACACCAATTAACCTACTAATCAGTTTGTCTTTAGACAGTGGGAGGAAACTGGCACACCTAGAGGAATCCCATGAGCTCACAAGAAAGATGTACAGACTGTTTGGAATTGAACTTTGAACTCCGACACTACAAGTTGTAATAATGTCACGCTAACCTCTACATTACTGTGGTGCGATGTGTACTTTGATAATAAATCTTTTGAACTTTAAACATTGAACATTCTTAACACCTCTGTTGACATCTCAAGGAAAAAGGTAGGTACTAATATCTATTATAAATTCACAGACTCCCACAGCTATTTCAATTTCACCCTCTCCCTTTCTGCTTTTTGTAGGAAGTGAAAAAAAGTCCATCTGCATCTCTGTTTAGTAGTTCTAGGAGATTCAACATTTAATTGAAGACTCTGACAAACTTCTGCAGATGTGCAGTGACAAACTTGTATGATGATGCATGGTGACTGATTGTATCATGACCTGGTATAGGAACTCCAAAGCACAGGATTGCAAGAGGCTGCAGAGTGGTGGATTCATCCATTTGCATCAAGGGTACAGCTCCTACAACCAGAGAGTAAAAGCATAACTAAAGAGTAAGAACATAAGTAAATGAAAATGGACAAAAGAATGCAGGAGTTGTGAAGCGCAGAGCAGGAGGACATATCTGCCAAGTCAGTCTGGGTCTGTCCTCCATTCCCCGAGCAAAAAAAAAGATGAAATGGGGACAAATTGAGTCAATATCACAGATGGATGACTGGCAGATGAAGAGAAATCACATTTTTGGAAATTGTAGGATTCAATATTCAGTGCAGAAAAGGTTGCAACATGCGCAGAAGGAAGATGACGTGCTGTTCCTCAACCTTGAGTAGGAGTACATTGTAACAGTACCGAAGGGCCACAGTCTAATTTGGAGTGGGAATGGGATGGAATATTAAAGTGGCAGGTAGCAGAAAACTCAGGGTCACCACTGCAAACCAAACAAAACCATTTCATGGGGCAGTCATTCAATCTCCGTAGGGTTTCTCCAGTGCAGATGAGACCACATTGTAAACACTGAATACAGTGAACCCATTTGGAAGTGCAAATGAATTACTACTTCACCTGCAAAGGCTCCTTGGACTCATTAATACAGGGAATGGAGGAGGTGAAAGGATAAGTGTTGCATAACCTGTGGTTGCAAGGGAACATGCACTAAGAAGGGAAATGGTTATTGGGAGCAGAGAAGTGAAGCAGGCAATTGTGAAGGGAATAGTCTCTGTGAAATCCTGAGAGGGAAAGAAAGAGGATGATGGACGAGATTGTGAAATCTGTTTGAAGATGATGGAAACTGGAGTATGATCTGTGAATGTGGAGGCTAATGGGTGTAAGGTGAGGACCAAGAACTCTATCCTTGTTCTGTACTGGGTTTCAGGGGCTGAAAGCACAGATGAAGGAAATGGATGAGATGTATCCAGGGGATTTGATGGAGGAGAAGATGTTGCTCAGGAAGAAGGAAGGCATCTCTAAGGCAACCACAGAGAATCCTTTTGTTCTTGCCGCCCCTCTCCCCGTCCCTGGAACCTTATTTTTCTTACTTTTCCAGTTCTGATCAAGAGTCCCTGGTCTAAAATGTGACTCATTCTCTCACCTAGACTGCTGAGCGCTTTATGTATTTGATTTGGATTGGAATCTTTTTGCTTCAGTTGTTACCTGAAATAATATCGCTCAGAAGCATTGCAGTAAATTAGCTCCTCCCCGTTGATATCCAAACATAATTATGCAACTTCTCCTTGTGGGAATGCACAACTCACTGCTTCAAGGTTGCTAGCCTGTGAAGTCTCTTAGATACCTCTTCAAGTAGCTTCTAATTGTAGTCTTCTGTTCCAGAGTGGTGAACGTGGCAGCTTGATTGCAGAGACAAGGATGAATGTCCTGAAGAATATGAGTGATCACAACCTGGGAGGTCTTGTAATTATATTTCCTACATGGTAATATTGTGTCTGCAAGCCATTGTGACATCAACAACAGTTGATATTTTGCCTGGTCTGCTCTGAGCTGAACAGCAGGATAACATAAATCAAAATTGCCAAACGTCTTGGCACTCGCCAAATTAGTATAAACCCACGGACCAGATTCATTGGCCATTGCTTGTCATCCATCACCAGGTTCAGGCTGACTTTGGCACAGAAATTGATTGTTTTATCCAGTTTGGGAGAAACAGGTATTGGGGGCCTTCAAAACATTCATTTTGTCTACTGTGCTATCCCAAATTCCATGATGATTCGTCCACTTAGGTCTGAATTATAAGGCATCTATCCAGGACTGAGACAGAAACTGTATTGTGTGGTCTTTATTCCCTGCATACCTCTGTATAAATTCCTGAACCAATTTGTGTACAGATTCAGGGGCTTATCTGTACATGGTTGTGTGATGCCATTGGGCAACGTCTGCATCACTGTTTTTGAAATGTGAACAAAGTCACCAGAGAGACATAGAAAAGCTGTACAGAAGTGTTTTATTCAACAATATGGGACCCTCTCGGAGGAAGAGGTATGTTTGACCCAATATTACATGGCATTTTATATGCTGAAGGTCAAAGGACAATTCTATATTTGCAAAGTATCTACAATGGCGCCTTTGAATTGCATATAATTTTCCCACCCTCTCTTCACACCCACACTCTAGACACCCAAAATGAATGTTAATCAGCATTAAACAAGAGAAAATCTGCAGATGTTGCAAATCCAAGCAACACACACAAAATGCATCTATGGAAAAAAGTACAGTCAACATTTCAGGCCGAGGCACTTCAGCAGGATTGAAGAAAAAAGGGTGAGGAGTAGATTTAAAAGGTGGCAGTGGGGAGAGAGAAACACAAAGTGATAGTGAAACTGGGATGGGGAGAGATGAAGTAAAGAGCTGGGAAGTTGATTTGTGAAAAAGATACAGGTTTGGAGAAGGGGGGAGTTTGGTAGGAGAGGACAGAATGCCTTGGAAGAAAGAAAAGGGGAGAGGAACACCAAAGGGAGGTGATAGATAGGCGAGACAATGGTGAAGGAGAGGAAGTTCGAGAAATCAATGTTCATGCCATCAGTTTGGAGGCTACCCAGATGGAATATAAGGTTTTGTTCCTCCAACCTGAGTGTGGCCTCATCACGACAGTAGAGAAGTCTGTAGATTCACATATCGGTATGGGAGTGGGAAGTGGAATAAAAATGGGTGGCCACTGGGAGATACCACTTCTTCTGGCAGACATAATGTAGGTGCTCGGTGAAGCGGTTTCCCAATCTATGTCGGGTCTCACCAATATACAAGAGGCCACACCAGGTGCACCTGACACAGTATATAACCCCAACAGACTCATAGGTAAAGCATCGCCTCACCTGGAAGGACTGTTTGGGGCCCTGAATAGTGGTGAGGGAGGAGGTGTAGGGGCAGGTGCAGAACTTGTTCTGCTTGCAAAGGTAAGTCCAAGGAGGGAGATCAGTGGGGAGGGATGAATGGACAAGGGAGTCATGTAGGGAATGATCCCTGTGGAGTGCAGAAAGTGGTGGGGGAGGGGGAGATGTGCTTGTTGGTGGGATCCTGTTGGAGATGGTGGAAGTTAGGAAGCTAGAGGTAATGGAACCCCTTGGAAGTAGTGATCATAATATGACTGAGTTCAGTTTCAAATTTGAAAAGGAGAAGCTGGTATAAGGTGTATCGATATTTCAGTGGAACAAAGGAAATTACAGTGGTATGAGAGAGGAATTGGCCCAAGTTGATTGGAAAAGTAAGCTAGATGGAGGGACAGTAGAGCAGAATTGGATGAAATTCCTACAAGAAATAAGGAAAGTGCAGGAAAAATATATTCCAAGAAAAAGAAAATCATGAATGGAAAAATGGTGCAAATGTGGCTAACGAGAGAAGTTAAGGCTAAAATAAAAGCAAAAGAGACGGCGTACAAGGAAGCAAAAATTAGTGGGAAAACTGAGGATTGGACAACTTTTAAAAACTTACAGAAGGAAACTAAGAAAGTCATTAGGAAAGAAAAGATGAATTATGAAAGGAATTTGGCAATTAACATAAAAAAGGATACTAAGAGTTTTAAAATATATGAAGAGTAAAAGAGTGACACGGGTAGATATAGGACCATTTGAAAATTATGCTGGAGAAATGATAATGGGTAACAAAGAGATGGCAGAGGAACTAAATGAGTATTTTGCATCAGTCTTTACAGTGGAAGACATTAGCAACATACCTGATAGCCAGAGGTCTCAAAGAATAGAATTAGGTACGGTCAAGATTACTAAAGAGAAAGTGCTTGGGAAGCTAAATGGACTAAGGTTAGATAAATCTCCCGGACTGGATGAGGTGCACCCACGGGTTCTGAAGGAAGTGGCTTTGGAGATTGTGGAGGCATTGGAAATGACCTTCCAGGAATTAATAGACCCTGGGATGGTTCCGGAGGATTGGAAGGTCACAAATGTAGTTCCGCTGTTTAAGAAAGGAGGGAGGCAGCAAAAAGAAAATTACAGACCTATTAGTCTGACATCGGTAGTTGGAAAGTTATTGGAGTCGATCCTCAAGGACAAGGTTATGAAATACCTCAAGGTGCATGACAAGATAGGCCCAAGCCACCATGGTTTCATGAAGGGAAGATCCTGCCTCACCAACCTATTGGAATTTTTTGAGGTAATCTCAAATAAGATTGACAAGGGAGAGGCTGTGGATGTTGTGTATTTGGATTTTCAAAAGGCCTTTGATAAGATGCCACATAAGCGGCTGCTTAATAAGATGAGAGCCCATGGAATTACAGGAAAGATATTGGAATGGGTGGAGCATTGGCTGATAGGCAGAAAGCAAAGGGTGGGAATAAAGGGATCCTATTCTGGTTGGTTGCCAGTTACTAGTGGTGTTCCACAGGGGTTGGTGTTGGGGCTGCTTCTTTTAACGCTGTATATTGATGATTTAGATTATGGATTAAATGGTTTTGTGGCTAAGTTTGCGGATGACACCAAGATAGGTGGAGGAGCAGGAAGTGTTGAAGAAACGGAAAGGTTACAGAGAGACTTGGTCAGTTTAGGAGAGTGGGCAAATAAATGGCAGATGAGATGCAATGTTGAGAAATGTACAGTTGTACATTTTGGAAGAAGAAATAATCGGGCATGTTATTATTTAGATGGGGAGAAAATTCAAAAATCCGAAGTGCAAAGGAACTTGGGGGTCCTTGTGCAGGATACCCTAAAGGTTAACCACCAGGTTGGATCGGCAGTAAGGAAAGCGAATGCTATGTTGGCATTCATTTCAAGAGGAATAGTGTGTAAGAGTAAGGGGTGTTAATGTGGCTCTATGGGGCACTGGTGAGACCTCAATTGGAATACTGTGTCCAGTTTTGGGCCCCCTATCTTAGAAGGGATGTACTGATGTTGGAGAGAGTTCAGAGAAGATTTCCGAGGATGATTCCTGGAATGCAGGGGCTAACATATGAGGAGCGTTTGTTGGCTCTTGGACTGTATTCATTAGAATACAGAAGAATGAGAGGGGATTTAATGGAAACATTTCGAATATTGAAAGGGGCGGACAGAGTAGATGTGGAAAGGTTGTTTCCCTTGGTGGGTGAGTCCAGGACAAGAGGCCACAGTCTTAGAATTAGAGGGTACCCATTTAAAACAGACATGAGGAGAGATTTTATTAGCCAGAGGGTCGTGGATTTATGCAATTCGTTGCCACATGCAGCTGTGGAGGCCCAATCATTGAGGGTGTTTAAGGAGGAGATTGTTAGGTATCTAATTAGGGTATCAAGGGATATGGGGAAAAAGCCAGAAATTGTAACTAGATGGGAGAATAGTTTAGCTCATCGTGGAGTGGTGGAGCAGACTCAATGGGCCAAATGGCCTACTTCTGCTCCTTTGTTTTGTGATCTTGTGAAGTTCTGGAGAATTATGTGCTGGAATAGATTGGGAGACCACTTTACTGAACACCTATGCTCTGTCCGCCAGAAGAAGCAGGACCTCCCAGTGGCCGCCCATTTTAGTTCTACTTCCTATTCCCATTCCAATATGTCCACCCTTGGCCTCCTCTGCTGTCGTGATGAAGCCACACTCAGGTTGGAGAAACACCACCTTATATTCCGTCTAGGTAATCTTCAATCTGATGGCATGAACATTGATTTCTTGAACTTCCGGTAATGCACCCACTCCTCCTTCACCATCCTCTCCCTGCTCATTACCTGCTCATTACCTCTCTCTGGTGCTGCTACCCCCTTTTCTTTCTTCCATGGCCTTCTGTCCTCTCCTATCAGACTTCCCCCTTCTCCAGCCCTCTATCTTTTTCACCAATCAACTTCCCAGCTCTTTACTTCACCTATCACTTTGTGTTTCTATCTCCTCTCCCCCCACTTTTAAAATCTACTCCTCAGCTTTTTTACTCTAGTCCTGCCGAAGGGTCTCAGCCCAAAATGTTGACTGTACCTTTTTCCTATAGGTGCTGCCTGGCCTGCTGAGTTCCTCCAGCAGTTTGTGTGTGTAAATCAGCATTGTCTGGTTTTCAATTAATTGGTGTCCTCATCTCCAGGAAACTATTGTCCAGGGCTGCATTTTAAATTTAATCTACAGTCCACATTCAGGTCTAAAGACTGAAGTTAATATTGGCCATGTTACCTTAACTCCAGAATATACCCTAATAACTATAATGAATAGTGCACATTATCTCTCCCAATGCTTGGAGTGATTTGCAAAGATACATGGATGGTATGATGTTGCTAAATGCAAGCTTTACAGAATGTATGGTCTTTGATCTGTGAGCTGTTCCCAGCGACACACATACAAACAGATATCAAGTGCTGCTGGAAGTTCATAAAAGTTTATGAACTTGGTAAAAAAAAAACACCCTTTGGTCTGCCAACTGGCACATTCCAGGCTGCAGGAGAACATACTGAGAGATTCTCTGAAGGTTGGTGCAGCCTCCCAAGTGCTCAGTGCGGGAGGGGTGGGAAGAAGATCACAGTATAAAGTTCTTCCATATCTGGACATGGAGGGGCTAGATTGGGTGAGGAAGCCTTTCAATTATTGTAGTACTGTACCACACCAGGGGGCTACGTGAGTGGCAATGAAGCTATTGATTTTAAGAAATTGTAATTGAACACTACTAAACTCTTGTCTATGAATGTTAGAATGAATGAGTATTGCATAGATTATTCTTATAAATACTTTTATTATGAATAAAATTTATTTTGGTTAAAAAAGATTGTGCACCAACATCACAATAATGAATGTTCTTTTCTAGGTTTTTGTGTACACACACACACACACACACACACACACACACACACACACACACACACACACACACACACACACACACACACACACACACACACACACACACACAAAGCTAGAGCACCTCAGACTTTTGCACAGTACTGTAGTAATTTTATGTATTGCACTGTACTGCTGCTCCCTCAAGTTTAATGACGTACATGTGTGATAATAAACCTGATTCTGATATGGGTCTCTGTTGTGGATTGAGAGTGTGAAGGAGGCAGGAAGAGGGGAATCATGGTTGGGAAAAGGGGAAGGGAGTGAGAAGCACCAGAGAGACATTCGGTAATAATCAATAAACAAATTGTTTGGAATCAAATGACCTTGCAAAGTTTCTCAGTGCTGGGGGTTTCTGCACGTTGCCAGCCCCTGCTCCTGGCACCATTTCTCTGCCACCCGTCCCACACCTGCAGCACTCCATCCTCACCCCGTTCCCAAGATCTTTCGCTCTTGCCAAGGATTTCCACTCTACCTTGACACTAACAGTACTGTGCAAAAATCTTAGGCATCCTAGCTATATATATGTGCCTAAAACTTCTGCACAGTAGTGTGTGTGTGTGTGTGTGTGTGTGTGTGTGTGTGTGTGTGTGTGTGTGTGTGTGTGTGTGTGTGTGTGTGTGTGTGTGTGTGTGTGTGTGTGTGTGTGTGTGTGTGTAATTGAGGCACTCTATATTTGAAATAAAGGTATATTCTTAGAAAATTAAAGCATTAATACCACAATGACTAATTTTCTAAGGTTTTGTTATGTGAGTGGGCATAGATAATGAGGGAAAACATAAAAGTACCTATTTTGGCAGAGAAATGCTTAAAGACCTCAAAGCCCTGAGATGCAAAGAGATCTGAGTGTCCTAGTGAATGATTCACCAAAGATTAATATGTACTGGAGGTTTAGCAAACAATCAGGAAAGTTTGCAAAGTTTATTACTAAGGGAAATGAATAACAAAATAGTAAGCTAGGTTATGCTTCAGTTATGTTGCTGAGACCTCATATGAGATTTTGTGTATACTTTGTTGTTTAAGGAAGGGTGTAAAAGAATCGGAAGCAGTTGAGAGAAAGCCTCTAAAACTGTTACCTGATGTTTAGAAGAAAGAGAAGGAACAATTTAAAAAAAAAAGGCCCTAAGAATATTTGACAGGATCGATATGGGGAGGATGAGGAGGATCTCAAACCGCACAGTTTAAAACCCATTCAAGATGAAAAGATAGAACCCAGTCTTACTGTAGGACTTTGGTACAGGTTGATGTGTAACTGTCTATAATCACACACCAACAATGATTCTCATTAGCCCAGATATACATTGCAAATTCAATAATGTTATTTAAGTGGAGAAAGCTTGGTAATTTTGCTATGTCAGCTACATTTCACCCATGCTACTCATGCCTATGACTCTGATTGGCCAGGTGGGATTTAATTGGGTTGTGGATTTGGAACCTGTTGTGGGTGCAAATCTTCCTCTTGAGATTTAAACATGAAATCACTATACTGTAATCGATTGTCGCACTGCTGCACTTTTAAAGAACCACAGTCTAGCTGAGATAGAACATAGAAATCTACAGCACATTACAGGCCCTTTGGCCCACATGTTGTGCCACACATGAAACCTACTCTAGAAACTAGCTAGAGTTTCCCTACTGCATAGCCCTCTGATATTAAACCAAAAGGACATCTACAATTCTCTGGTGAACATAAAGAGATTCCATGTCACTATGTACTTGAAGAAATGCCTGGGGGTTCTGCTTATCCTTTGACAAGATTAGGACACTATACCAGTGTAACTGGTAGAGCTGCTGCCTCACAACTTGAGTGACCCGGGTTTGATGCCAACCTTCTGTGCTGCCTAAGTGGAGTTTGCATGTTCGCCATGTGGGTTTACTCCACGGGCTCCAGCTTTCACACAGATACCAAAGACGTGTGTTGGTATTTAATTGACCACTGCAAGTTGGCCCTAGTGTGTAGATTAGTGGTGGAATCTGGAGTCTTGATAGGACTGTTGGAGGAATAAAAAGGTGGAGGATTAGTGTAAATGGGTGCTTGATGGTCAGCATGGACCAGTGGGTTGAAGGGCCTCTTTAGGGACCGTACAACTCTCTGGCTCTATGATTCATGGCCCTAACACTGGCGATATTGAATTGAACTTCCCCAAGCACTAGATATTGGATATTTTCTAAAGACTTAGAGTTGTAAAGATGCTGTTCCTTTGTATCTCAATGCCTCTGTTGGAAACTCAATGGAATCCAGTGTTTGGCAACTCTTGTTAGCCAAAGTCAGCTTCAATGGTGTGAAGAAGACTAGCTGATGTCAACATTTCCCTAGTTCCTTGAGCTGGGATTGTCAGAGAATGCGAAGTGAGAAATTTGAGAGGGATAGTGTCTCGGGGTCTCCTTGGGGAGAGATTGCTTTACAGGAATACAAGAGACTGGAATCTGGAGTGAATAAATAAACTGTTGAATGAGATCAGTAGGTCAGACAGCATCTGTAGAAGGAAATGGACAGTCAATGTTTCGGATGGAGACTCTTCAACTGTACTGCTTTACAGATATTGATGTCAAACACCAGGTACAGCTTCACTATGTTTGCTCTCCAGAAAAACTGCTTCCTATGCAAAAAAAGTGACAAAGTCCCCTGGAATAAAAGACTGATTTGTTGCATTTTTACACATTAGAATTTTGTTCTTGTGTGCACAAGCAAGAGGCTATAAAATAAACATGATGGCTCCAGATGTTGAAGACAAGTTACTTATACCTAGATGTGTTTTCTAAAAAAATTTCTAGGAGATCCTTCACTCCATCACCGGCCATTTCCCTTATCCCGATGTCAAGCCCCAGGCTGAGCTGGACACCACATTCTCTCACAGGGTCTCACTGACTAAAAGACTTTTCACCATTCACCAACCCAGGTACCTGGCTCCAGTTGGATCACCAGCAAAGGGCAAGTTGACAGTACTGTCAGCCACAGATTTCAGGTTTTGTAGGATCTTTGTGCACAGCAAGGGTCCAGGTAGTCAAGACAACCTCTGATACCACCCATCGTGAGTTGTACAATCTGACACATTATTTCATTATTGCTGTTGTTTATGGAAACTTGCTGTGTGTTTTTCTGCCATTTTTCCCCAAAATGATGATACAGATCATTCTTCAGAAATATGCCCAAGAGTTTGAAAAGTGCTTTGCTGCATCATATAAGGCAGTATGGTAGTGTGGTAAACTATGTATACCTGTCTGGACACGCCCCTCTGCTGACTGCTCCTGTGGCTCCTCCCACAGACCCCTGTATAAAGGCAATTGGAGGCATTGCTCCCCCCTCAGTCTCCGAGATGCCGTGTTCCGTTTTGCTGCTAATAAAAGCCTATCGTTCACCTCCTGTCTCCGAGAGTTATTGATGGTGCATCAATTTTATTAGCAGCAATTTTAAAACATGGAGAGCATTTTACGACCAGACAGATTGGATCTCGACCCTCAATCCCAGGAAGCCGGCGACGCTTTCAAACTCTGGCTAGCATGCTTCGAATTGTACCTGGAGGAGATTCATGTGACCGAGCCTGCCACGATGCACAGGGTTCTCCTCTCCAGAGTCAGTGCAAGGGTCTACTCCATCAGCAGAGACCAAACGGACTACTGGGGTGCAATGGATGCCCTCAAAAGACAATACCGGTGGCCGGTGAACACCATCTACGCAAGACATTGCTTAGTGACACAGCAGCAGCGGGCCAGAGAGTCGGGTGCTGAGTTTGTCCAGGCCCTAAAGACACTCGTGCGGGCCTGCAACTGCAGGGGACTGATGGCGGAACAGCATGCGGAGCTGCTAGTAAGAGACGCCTTTGTTATGGGGATCAGGTCAGTGTACGTGCGCCAATGACTGCTGGAACATGCCGATCTCACCTTACATTCGGTGATCGAGCTGGCCAACACGCTGGAGGCCGCTCTGCACAACGCTGACACTGTCCAGGCGCGTGATCTCCTGCCGGCCCCGTGGACGCTGCAGACCCCACAACCCGCCAGCGAAGCGACCTCGGCTGCTGCCAGTCGCAAGTCCGCGCAGTGTTACTTCTGCGGACTCGAAAAGCACCCCCGAAAACACTGCCTAGCCTGAGAAGCTATCTGCTCCAGCTGCGGAAAGAAGGGCCACTTCGCCAAGGCCTGTAAGTCCAAACCACGAGCAGGGTTGAGCAGCGCCGCGTGCGAATCATGGGGGTCGCCATCTTGGTCGCCGGAATCTTGCCTGCCCGCCGTGTGCGAGGCATGGGGGCGGCCACCTTTGTCGGTGCCACCTCGCCCTGCCTCCGACCCATGGGTGCTTACCAGGCACCAAGACGGCGATTCAACTCTGGCCTCCATGACCCTCGACCAAAGCACTCCACACCAGCTCGCAAGGTCAATGATGGACATCCTGGTGGAGGGGCACAGGACTAGCTGCCTGTTTGACACGGGCAGCACTGAGAGTTTTATTCACCCAGACATGGTGCAACGCTGCGGACTCGTGACACAGCCGGTAAGCCAGAGGGTCATCATGGCTTCTGGATCGCATTCCACAGACATCCGGGGGGGGTTATGTAGCGACATTGGTGGTGCAGGGCACAGAATATCGGGACTTTGCGTTACTGGTCATGCCTCAACTGTGTGCCCCTGTGCTATTGGGGCTCAACTTCCAGAGCCACCTGAAAAGTGTGACAATGGAGTATGATGGGCCCCTCCCACCAATCACTGTCAGAAATCCTCAGTTTTGTGGGACTTCATCATATACCCCGCTGCTGACCACACACACACACCGACCGGCACCATGCCAACAGCTGTGCTACTGACACCACTTGCAGCCTCTCCACCCTCAAGATCCCTCCCCCACCGCTGTTCGCCAACCTGACCCCCGACTGTAAACCTGTAGCAACTAAAAGCAGGAGGTACAGCGCGGGGGACAGGGCCTTCATTCAGTCGGAGGTGCAGCGGCTGCTCAGGGAGGGGATCATTGAGCCAAGTACAAGTCCTTGGAGGGACCAGGTGGTTGTTGTTCGGACCAGGCAGAAAAATAGGATGGTCGTGGACTATAGTCAAACCATCAATAGGTTCATGAAGCTTGCCGCGTACCCCCTACCCCGCATCGCGGATATGGTCCATCAGATAGCTCAGTACAAGGTGTACTCGACCATAGACCAGAAATCCACTTACCATCAGCTCCCCATCCGCTCGGAGGACCGACCCTACATCACCTTCGAGGTGGGCGGCAGGCTCTATCACTTACTGCGCATCCCCTTCGATGTCACGAATGGTGTCTCTGTCTTCCAGAGGGAAATGGACCAGATGGTGAACCAGTGCCAACTGAAGGCCACATTCCCATATCTGGATAACATCACTATCTGTGGTCATGACTGGCAGGATCACGACACCAACCTCCAACGATTTTTCCAAGCGGCTAAAGCTCTTAACCTTACCTATAACAGGGACAAGTGTGTGTTCGGAACCACCCGACTTGCTATCCTTGGGTATGTCGTGGAGAACGGGGTCATTGGCCCTGACCCCGACCATATGCGTTGGAATTCCCTCTTCCCACCACCCTCAGAGCCCTCAAATGGGCCCAATGGGTCCCTCACTACGCAGACAAGGCCCGCCCCCTGATCAAGTCCATTGCATTTCCCCTCTCAGCCAAGGCCTACGCGGCCTTCAGCCGCATTAAAGGGGACATTGCCAAAGCAACGATGCATGCGGTGGACGAGACCATTCCCTTCCAAGTAGAGAGTGAAGCCTCCGACTTCGCGCTGGCTGCTACCCTCAATCAGGCAGGCAGGCCAGTAGCATTCTTCTCTCGTACCCTTCAGAGCCCTGAAATTCGGCACTCCGCGGTGGAGAAAGAAGCCCAGGCCACAGTGGAAGCTATTAGGCACTGGAGGCACTATCTCACCGGCAAAAGGTTCACCTTGCTGACCGACCAGCGCTCAGTTGCGTTCATGTTTAGCAACCGACAGCGGGGCAAAATCAAAAATGATAAAATTTTGAGGTGGAGAATAGAACTCTCCACCTACAACTATGATATCCTGTACCGGCCTGGAAGGCTCAATGAGCCCCCTGATGCCCTATCACGGGGCACGCAGCTCGACTGGCTATACGCCCTCCATGCAGATCTTTGCCACCCGGGGGTCACCCGACTTTACCATTTCGTGAAAGCCCGGAACCTGCCTTACTCCCTTGAGAAAATCAGGACAATGACCAGGGACTGTCAAGTCTGCGCTGAGTGCAAACCGCACTTCTACCGTCCTGAAAAGGCACAACTTATCAAGGCCACCCACCCCTTTGAGTGACTGAGTGTCAACTTCAAGGGCTCCCTTCCCTCCACTGACCGCAATGTCTACTTTCTCAAAATAATTTACGAGTACGTGTGGTTCCCCTTTGCCATCCCCTGCCCCGATACCACTGCCACGTCCGTCATAAAAGCCCTGCGCCAGTTCTTCACTCTGTTCAGATATCCTTGCTATATCCACAGTGATAGAGGGTCCTCGTTTATGAGTGACGAGCTGCGCCAGTATCTGCTGGCTAGGGGTATTGCCACTAGTAGGACCATGAGCTACAATCCCCGGGGGAATGGATAGGTGGAGAGGGAGAATGCCACAGTGTGGAAGGCCACACTCTTAGCCCTTAGGTCAAAGTGATTGCCGGTCTTACGCTGGCAGGAGGTCCTCCCCGAGGCACTCCACTCCATCCGCTCCCTGTTATGTATGTCTACCAATGCCACCCCTCATGAGCGACTCTTTTCTTTTCCCAGGAAGTCTGCCACTGGGACCACCCTACTGGCTTGGCTGACATCCCCAGGGCCAGTGCTGCTCCGGAAACATGCGAGGAGCAATAAATACTCCCCGATGGTCGAGAGGGTTCACCTACTTCACACAAAGCCCCAGTATGTCTATGTGGTTTTACCTGATGGGCGGGAGGACACGGTCTCCGTCCGCGACCTGGCGCCCGCAGGAGCACCAGACCCCTACTCCTAACACTCCATGGTGACTATGAACCCCGTACCCACCAATGTATATACCCACGAGACACCGCGCACACCAAGCCCTACACAGACTCCTCTCGACATTCCCACACCGGGCGCAACGCACACGCATGAGGGATTACTGATGCCTAACGGGCTGGCACCTCAAGTCAGGCCGGAGCCAGCACAACCACCGTCACCGGTGTAATCACCACCGGTGCTACGTAGATTGCAGCGACAGATTCGACCACCTGATAGACTTAACCTGTAAATATACTTGTAAGAAACTTCGCCCCGTAGGGACTCTCTTTTAAAACAGAGGGGGGGGGGTGAATGTGGTAAACTATGTATACCTGTCTGGACACGCCCCTCTGCTGACTGCTCCTGTGGCTCCTCCCACAGACCCCTGTATAAAGGCGATTGGAGGCACTGCTCCCCCCCCCCCCAGTCTCCGAGATGCCGTGCTCCGTTTTGCTGCTAATAAAAGCCTATCGTTCACCTCCCGTCTCTGAGAGTTATTGATGGTGCATCACGTAGTGTAGCTGTTAGTGTAACACTACTACAGTGCCAGTAACCTGGGTTCAATTCCAGCACTGTCTATAAGGAGTTAGTACATTCTCCCTTGGTAAGATGGGGCAGGTGGAACTTGGTGACCCTTTGCGGGCAACTTATGATGCTTCTATATATACTTTTTCTGAACTACTCTCTGTGACAAGAGACCAAGGCGAGGAAGGTTGGACCTAAGTGCTGGAGTATCCGAGGGTGGAATTGAGACACAATGCAAGACTGAAACAAGAGCAGAATACTAAATTAGATGCTAGACAATAATCCAAGTAGAATAACGATTGAGCACCAAATCTCTGCTCATGTACTCCTTATTGCATCCTGGCACCAAAACAGCAGATGCCATTTCATTGGTTCTTCACTCAACCCTGGGAAATCTGGACAATGAAGATCGGGATGTTCTTCAGTGACTACAGCTCAGCATTCAATACTATCATCCTGTCAAAATTAATCAATAGACTTCAAGACCTTGGCCTCCGTACCCCCTTCTGCAACTGAATCCTTGATTTCCTCACTTGCAAGTCAGTTTGGTTTGGCAACAACATCTCCTCTGCAATCTCCATCAGTGCAGGTGCATCAAGTGCTTAGCCCCGTCTTCTACACTTTATACTTATGACTGTGATGCTAAGCACAGCTCCAGTGCCATATTTGCTGATGACACCACTGGTGTAGGCCAAGTCAAATGTGGTGACGAATTGAAAATCTGACTGACTAGTGTCACACAGCAACCTTTCACTCAATGTCAGCAACATCAAAGAGCTGATTATTGGCTTCAGTAGGAGGAAATTGTAGGTCGATGAGCCAGTCCTTCTCAGGGCATCAGAGGTGGAGAGGATCAGCAATGTTCAACTCCTCAGGATTGTCCTGGGTCCAGCATGTAAGTGCCATTACAAAGAAAGCACAGTAGCACCTCTACTTGCTTAGAAGCTTGCGAAGATTCAGCATGTCATCTAAAACTTTGACAAACTTCTTTAGATACACAGTGGAGGATATACTGATTGGTTGCATCACGGCCTGGTATGGAAACACCAATGCCCTTGAATGGAAACGCCTACAAATAGTACTGGATACAGCCCAGTCCATCATAGGTAATGCCATCCCTATTATTGAACAGATCTACATGAAACAGTGTTGCAAGAAAGCAGCATCAAGCATCAAGCATCCTCATCACCCATGACATGCTGGTTTCTCGCTGCTGCCATCAGGAAGGAGGTACCGGAGCCTCAGGACCCACACCATTGGGATCAGGAACAGTTATGATCTCAATCATTAGGCTCTTGAACAGAGCGATAACTTTACTGAACTTTACCCACCCCGTCACTGAACTTTTCCCACAAACTATGGACTCACTTTCAAGTATTCTTCATCTCATGGTCTCAATATTTATTGTTTATTTTATTATTATTATTTCATATCTTTGTATTTACTGTGAATGCCTACAAGAAAATGAATCTCAGGGTTGTATATGGTGACATATACATACCTTAATGAATCATTTACTTTGAGCTTTGAACAGTGACCCTGTGTGTGAGGTTCATCCAGGTGTTTTGGTTTCCTCCCATATTCCAAGGATGTACAGGTTAGTAGGTTAATTGGTCACGAGTATAATTTGGTTGTATATTAAAATAATAGAGGTATTATTGACAAAATAATTTTAAGTCCAAATATTTCTGAACTCAAAAGCAAATATGCTGCAGATGCTGGAAATATGTAATAAAGTAGATGTTGCTGGAAGAAGTAGGCAGTTCAGGCAGCATCTGAGGACAGAGAGAGATAGTCAGCATTTTTGGTCAATGATCTTTTGTTGGCCCAACTTCTTCCACTTGGTACTGTAACCTCTGACCAGGAGGCTGACGTCAGAACATCTCTCATGATGGCGAACCCTCTCAAGCTGTCGAGCCCTGATGGTGTACCTGATAGGGCATTGAAAAGCTGTGCCAACCAACTGGTGGGAGTGTTCAAGGACATCTTCCGTCTCTCACTGCTGCAGTCAGAGGTTCCTACCTGCTTCAAAAGTGCAACAATCATACCAGTGCCCAAGAAGAGCAGGGTGAGCTGCTGCAATGACCAATGCCCAGTTGCTCTCATATCTAGTTGATTAAGTGCTTTGAAAGGTTGGTCATGCCAGGATCAACTCCTACCCAAGCAAGGACTTGGACAAATAATGATGTAGTGCTCAAGGTTCATGGATCATTCAGAAATCTGATAGTGGAGGAAGAAGCTGTTTCCAAAACAGTGAGTATGGGTCTTCAGGTTCCTGTATCTTATTCTGATGGTAGTAATACAGGGAGTATGTTGTGGATATATCAACTCAAGTCAAGTCAAGTCACTTTTATTGTCATTTCGACCATACGTGCTGGTACGGTACATAGTAAAAATGAGACAACGTTTTTCAGGACCATGGTGTTACATGACACAGTACAAAAACTAGACTGAACTACGTAAAAAAAAAAACAACACAGAGAAAGCTACACTAGACTACAGACCTACACAGCAAAGTGGTACAACCATACATTATCTACAAAGTCAATATACACCAGCAAGAACATTATGTTCTTCAATGTTCAGAAAGGTTCACTTGGAATACCCTAGATTATAGAATCATACAGTAGGATGTAAGATGTCCTAGAATCATATCCTAGATCTGAAATTCCTAACATGGGATCCATAAACTCCTCAGTTAATGGTAGGGGTTTATTACATGAGAAATGTTGGGACTTCTGGTCTAGATCATAAAATCATACCGTACAATGTATGATATCCTAGAATCATGTCATAGATCATAGAATCGTACAGCATGGAAACAGGCCATTTGGTCCAACTCATCCATGTTGGCCATTAGACACCCTTCCACATTAACCCAACTACCCAGTACTTGGATCATATCCCTCTACTGTTATGGTCAATTGCCCAAGGGATTTATTATCTTTCACTCCAGGGAAAATGAACACAACCTATCCAAATTCTTGCCGTAACAAAAGTCCTCCAATCAAGGAAACATCCCGGTGAATCTCCTCTGCAGCATTCTCTCCAGAATACTTACATCTTTCCTATAGTGTGGCAACCAGAACTGCCAGAAGAATGATCCACCCAATACTTTGTAAAGTTGCAGCATAACATTCTAACTTTTTTCTCTCAGCTTACCTAAGAAGGCAAAGATGTTATATGCTTTCTTCACCACATTTCTCCCTGTTGCCATTTTTAGGAAGCACAGATTATCAATTAATCTCTGAATTTATTCAGGTTTAATGGTTATTAATAGTAATTTGCAAGGCCAACTCAACTTGATGTAACCAGGGGTTTGCAGATCTGGATAATCTTAAATGCAAGAAATTCTACAGATACTGGAAATCCAAAGCAAATCACACAAAATGCTGGAGGAACTCAGTAGGTCAGGCAGCATCTGTAGAAATGGACAGTCGATGTTTCAGGCCGAGACCCTTCTTCAGGACAGGAAAGGAAGGGGGAAGACCCTGGAATAAAAGGGTGGGGGGGGGGAGGAGATGTAGGATAGCTAGAAGGTGATAGTTGAAGCCAGATGGATAGAAAGGTAAAGGGCTGGAGAGGAAGGAATCCGATGGGAGAGGAAAGTGGACCATAGGAGGAAAGGAAGGAGGAGAGGTAGGAGGAGGAGGTGCTAGGCAGGTGAGAGAAGATAAAGAGGTCAGAGTTGAGGATAGAAGAAAAGGGAAGGGAGAAGGAGTTTTTATTTACTGGTATGAGAAATCAATATGCCATCAGGTTGAAGCACACCCAAACAGAATATAAGTTGTTGCTCCCCCACCTTGAGGATAGCCTCATTATAGCACAAGAGGAAGTCATGGACCGACATGACAGAACGGGAATGGGAATGGGAATTAAAATATTTGGCCACCGGAAGTTTTGCTTTTCCCAGATGTAGCAAAGGTGTTTGATGAAGCAGTCCCCAATTTACAATGGGTCTCATCAATGTAGAGAAGACCGCATCAGGAGCACTGGATACAATAGACGACCGGAGCAGATTTACAGATGAAGTGTTGACTCACCTGGAAGGACTGTTTGGAGGTGTATGGGCAGGTGTAGCAGATAGGCAGCTTGCAGTGATAAGTGCCGGGAGGGAGATTAGTGGGAAAGGATGAATGGACAAGGGAATCATGGAGGTGGGGGGGGGGGTGATCACTGTGGAAAGCAGAGAGTGGGTGAGGGGGTAAAGATGTGTTTGATGGTAGGATGCTTTGGGGATGGCAGCAGTTGCGAAGAATAACATATTGGATGTGGAGGCTCATGGGGTGGTAGGTAAGGACCAGAGGAACTCTATCTCTGTAAATGCAGCGGGAAGATGGGATGAGTGCAGATGTCCAGGAAGTGGAGACGATGTGGGTGAGGGCAGCATCAATGGTGGAGAAAGGGAAACCCCCTTACACATCATTGTATTTGTAGCATTTGTATTTGGAAAGTAACTGAGTGAAGTAGGGAATACCTCAGATGAAGTTTTACCCTATCAGAACTCCTATATTCTATTACCCTTTTGATAATGTAATATCCTCTAAATTCATTTAGAGTACATACTCTAAAAACGGTAACTTTGAGGTGCTTTTCAATATTAAAGCTGCCATTCAAATCCGCATTTATTTAAAACTGACAGGAAGCTTCTTTGTAAAAATCTGGAAGTCCGGAAAGCTGCCCTCTAGGTCATAAGGGTTCTGGGATGGATAGGGTGGGGAGGTGTTGTTGGGAAGAAGCGACCAGGGGTTGTTCTAATCTTCTCACTGAAAGCAGAGGCTTGTTAGTGCAGAATGGCCCATGCATGAGAAATGACACCAATCCACTTTAATCTCATGCGTCGCAAAAGTTTCTCTTCTGAGCTGAGACTGCGTCAAACACATCAGACACAGCACAGATCCGTTCTCCTGAGCCTTACACACTTTTGCAGAGAATACAACACAGCGGAGAACTTGATGCAAGTGAGCAAAGTCTATTCACTGCTGTCAAAACAGATGGCAGCAAATGGCACAAAATCATATACGCATGATGTCAGTTCATAACATCTTGTCGACATACTTGATTTAATCGTCTAGCTGTCGACTCCGCTTGTGAACCCATATGGTCGCATAGCCAAATGAACCTCTTAGATTGCATTTACAATCTGGCACTTTAATCATTGCAAGCAGTGATAAAAGAGCACAGGCTTGGCACTGGGAATACAGGCACTAATATAAAGGGAAAAGCTTTGAAACTTTTGACAGGTCTGAACAAAAGTGTGGCAGGTAAAGCACTCAAACTATTTGGCTACAAAAAAGAAACTTTTAACTGCACTGTAACGCACTCTGATTTTCCCCGATGATTGCATCATTTTGATGCCCTTCATTTTGTCACAGTATGGCTTTTTGATGGTATGATAATTCATTGCTGAGTTCTCATTTACCCCCTGCTGTGAGTTGTCTGTGCACAGCAATTTTTAAACCAGAGGGGGAAAATATTTTAAAGGCAGTCAGTGCCTTTACTGCAAGGATGGAATGTGGAATTTATATATTTTCCGATTTCAATCTGTTTTTTTTCCTGTTGCAGTGAATTACTGCACAAGCCTATTGTACAATTACTCTCAGCTGGCGTTGGGTGGTCCAGGTTAGAAAGGTAGTTAGTTGATTAAAGAATTAATAGAACCAATATGTGTATTTTTAAAAAAGCTAAAATTTGTACACCACCTATCTGGACCCTTTCAAGAGATCCCAAACCATTTATACCCAATGAATTTTTTTTCAAAATATAGATAAGAATTTGAGATCCAATTCATACATAGCAAACTCCCGAGGCAGGAACTCAACACTGACCAGAAAAGTTGTTTCAAATAAAGTTGACTTTGTTGGCCAGGACAGCAGAGATAATTGCCCTGGTCTTCTTCAGAAAAGAGCCAGGGAACCTAATGGGATAAGCAATATGGTCTCAGTTTAACATCTCATGTGTGAGATTGCCAGTTTGAAAGTGTAGCATTCCCTTAGTACAGCAGGGGAATGTCAGACTCAAGATTTATGTTCAGGTCTCTGGAGTGGGTCTCATATCTTTGAAGCAACAAACAATGTACTGAAGGAACTCACAGAGTGCCATGGGGCAACCGGTTCTTAAGCCTCTAAGGTTCTTCATATCCTTTCATCCTTGTGAAACAACAATAAAATTATTATTAATGTTCACAAGGACCAAAATCATCTGATCAGAGGTATTCACCCTAGCTTACTCCTACAAAATTCAATAACTAGCTACTGGTTAGTGAGTATAAGGAAGTGTAAGAGAGTTTGTAGTGCACCAAGTGATGTTTGAAGAAACAAACAATCTGCTTAAGGAATTCAGTGGGTTGAACAGCAGATATGGGTGGAAAAGAATTGTTGATATTTCAGGTTGGGACCCTTCATCAGGACTCCAGATTCCAGCATTTACAGTATTGTATCAACAAGAGATATTTATGCTTCGGGAACAAATACAGATAAGCTCAGATCTATATACTGCTGAACTGGCCCAACCTATTAGAAGCCTTTCTCCTAGCTGTTTAGCTACTGTACAGTGTGGAGAGGAACTATGGTAAGAGAACTCCATTCAGTCTCTCCAGGAACCCCCTTTCCATGCTCCACCATCCAGTATGGATTGGCAACCACATCTCCTCCACAATCACCATCAGTGCAGGGTGCATGCTTCACTTCCTGCTCTACTCAATTTATACCTATGACTGTGTGGCTAAGTACAGCTCCATTGCCACATTTAAATTTGCTGATGGCATCACTGTTGTTGGCCAAATCAAAGCAAAGGTGGTGACAAATTGGCATATAGAAAGGAAACTGAAAATCTGATTGAATGGTGCCATAACAGCAAGCTCTCACTCAATATCGGCAAACTAAAGAGATGATTAATGACTACAGGAGAAAGAAACCAGGGGTTCATGACCAGTCCTCATCAGTGGATTGGAAGTGGAGTGGGTCAGAAACCTTAAGTTCCTTGGTATTATCAAATCAGAGGATCTGCCCAGGACAAAAGTGCCATTACAAGGATGGCACGCCTCTACTTCCTTCGAAGTTTGCAGAGATTTGGCATGTCATCTCTAACTTTGACAAACTTTTATAGATGCACAGTGGAGAGTTTCCTGACTGGTTGCATTATAGCCTGGTTTTGCACAGTTTGCTTTCTTTTGCACTCTAATTATTTGCCCGTCTTTGTCTATGTTTAGTTTTTCATTGATCCTATTGCATTTCTTCATTCCACTGTGAATATCTGCAAGAAAATGAAGTTTAGGGCAGATTCATGATAAATTTACTTCGAACTTCACTTTGAACTTGCAATATATAAACTCACTGGCAAGCTGCATTCAATGCTAAAACAGGGTCAGATTTGTGCACAGTAAGGAAGAGAGATTTAAAGTGAAGGTCAGTTTGCTGAGATCAACGCAAGTGTTGGTTTCTAAGTATCGTGAAGAGAAAGGTATTTGGGGAGGGATTTGGGAGTTAGAACTGTTAGTCAGGAATGGATCAGCTTACGAGAAGTCAGGAATGGACTGAGGTCGGGGGTGGTATTTGTACTTGCGGTAGGATTGAATTTAGGAGTACATTGACACTCAGGCACACCTGTGCAACTGTTCGTTAAAGCAAGTATCTAACCAGCCAATCATTGGCAGCGACTCAACACATAAAAGCATGTATATATAATTAAGAGGTTCCATTCCCAAACATTAGAATCCTGTAGAAATGTAATCTAAGTGACTTTGACCAGGGAATGATTGTTGGTGTCAGGCAGGTGGTTTGAGTATCTCAGAAACTGCTGATGTCCTGGGATTTTCACATACAGCATTCTCCAGAGTTTACAGAGAGTGATGTGAAAAGCAAAAAACATCCAGAGAGCACTAGTTCTGTGGGTGAAAATGCCTTGTTAATGGGAGAGTTAGAGGAGAATGGCCAGACTGGTTCAAACTGACCGGAAGGCGGCAATAACTCTTCTGCACATCTCAGTGTTATAACAGAAAAGCATCTCTGAACACACAACTCTTTGAACCTTGAAGTTGAAAATTATTTGGAAGGGGCGTGGTTGATGGTTGAGTTGTTCTCTGATCCTGGCAATTTACTTGCAAATGTTTCTTCGTCATGTGAACAGACATTACCAGTGCACTGTTGATTATGTGTGTCCTGCTAACACTTGGCCTTTAGATACTTTTCAATCAGCCGGTTGGGCATCATTTCGGAAACTCAATTGTGATGTGGGGAGGGAATCTCATTGTTGATTGGCTGTGTGGTGAACTTGTACGTTGTGGCCAGGAATTTTGCCCACATCAATCATAAATAGACTCAAAGTCTATGTGTTTGTTTCAGAATTGTTGGTGGAAGACCACACTTCTAGAAATTCTCACGCATCAGTTAAAGTCATGGTGCAAATGATCACACGGCATGCAAGAGAATCCCTAGAAGCATGGTTTTCTGTGGACTACTCTGTAAACAAACACGTAGACCTCAATCCTATTTATGAGCCAATGCTGGCCACAACGCACGAAGTTTGCCTCACAGCCAATCAACAGCACACTGACGATGTCTTCTTGCATGGTGATGAAATATTTGCAAGTAAATTGCCAAGATTGGAGAACCTTGAAGTGGATGGGCTATAGCAGCAAAAGATCATGAACACACACTCAGTGGCCACTTTATTAAGTACAAGAGGTGTCTAATAAAGTGGCCACTGACTGTAGGTGGTGGGAATAGGCAATTCAGCAATGGCATTTGGGAGCAAGTGACCAGGTCTATCCTTAGTGATCAGCAGGAAATCTTAAAGATCAGTCAAAAATCATGGGTTTATTCTCATGTTCACAAGTACACGTATGTACAGATGCAATGACAAACCTTCAGGCAGCAGTAACCCAGTCACATAGCATCATATAAGCAGCAGTCACTAGAAAAACATAAATTAAACATAATTTGAGCATAATTTTTACAAGAAAGAGCACATTTAGAACAACAAAAGGCAGAGATGAAATATGCCTAGTGAAGTAAGTTTTGTGTAACTTAATATTTTCCATCTAAGAACTCACCAGCTAGTTCAGTCTATTGCTCAACACTTGACACCCACCTGCTCACCACTCTGGGAGGCACCCAGCTCCAACTCTACAACTTCATCAGGTCATATGCACAAGCACATGTGTACCATGCAATGAAAAACTTCCTTGCAGAACATCACAGGCATATAGCATCAGTCACACAACATTCACAAGAAAATGTAAATTAACCTTATATTATGCACAGTTTTTACAAGAAAGAATACAATTATAACTAAAAAAAAACACAGTCTCTTGTGGTGTAAAGCTGTTGAAGTTGTCATAGTGGTGCTGTACTCAGGTTAGTGATTATGGTTGTGCAGGTTAATTCAAGAACCAAATGGTTGAAGAGAAGTAGCCATTCTTGAACCTAGTGGTGTATGACCTCAGGCTTCTGTACCTCCTGCCCAATAGCTGCTGTGTGAATTGACATGGCCTAGATGGTTAAGGTCTTTGTTGATTGATTTTCCTTCTTGAGGTAGTATCTCTTGTAGATGCTTAGTAAAAGAAATGGAGTTTGGGGGCAGGATCGGGAGTCAAATGTGGGACCACGAGTTGGGTGAGTGAGGTTTGATCAGTAGTCAAGTTATCAGCACTGAAGTTTGCAGCCTACAATCAGGGTTCAGGAATCTTTTTAGCTAATATGAGTGGATTCCAGATTCAGGGGCAGGATCAGAGTTTAAGGAAGAGGATAAGAAGCAGGGAATTGGATTACAGGTGGCGAGGGCAGGATTAGGGCAAAGGGGATGTTTCATTGGTTAAGAGCTGGTGTAGGACTGGATTGGGGGCAGGATCAAAGGTCATGATTCAAGATCACCTGGCAATTGGAGACAGGTTTGGCTTGTTAATGGTCAGGATGGGGTTAAGCCATTATGAGATAAAGGGGATGAGGTTTGGTTCAAGCAGGTTTTGGGAGCATGAAGATGATGGGGTTCAAAGGGAAATGGGTGAGTCACTGTTAAATTACACTGAGCACAATTTGGTCCATAGCTGACTGAGTGGCCAAGGATGGGATGGGTCATTCAGGAGCTGTATCAGGTATCAGTCATACAGCTCAACCTGCATGAAGATCCTGATTTTCAGTTATGTTTTAATTTAGAAATCAGATTTTGAAGGTCACAAAATATGACATCAAGTCATCAAGGTTTTCAATCTTAAGTACAAGTTGACATTATTGTAATTACCAACATTAACTTATGTTCTGGGAAGGAGTCAACAATAACTAGCTCCTCCAATATAAATCCAAGCTCCTAAATCATAGGATTACTCAAGGAAGATTGATTAATCCAAAAGATGGTTTGACATAGTGTAACTGGATGAATTTGGTGCCTGGGCTTCTGAGGGTACAGTCATCTGTGGTGAGGCGAGCAAGTACCGGTATGTAAGAGGGTGCAAGTATGGAGGAAAACAAGTGGCTGGAGGATTGTAAAATAATAGAGTGCACTTGGACCCTGGATAACAAAATGAAGCAGCAGGATATTAAGAATATAAGGAATGCAGGATCTTAATGTCAGTGGTTGGCTGAGTAAAATGAAATAAATGGAGCTCAGTCTTAGCATATTGGTGGCAGAACTACTTAGAGAGAACACCTTCTTTCACTTTGCCATGGTGACACTGATAGTCCAGAGATACACTTCTGAACTTGAGTCAGCAAAGCCCAGTATAAGCTGAGGAACAATATCTTATCATCTGACTGGACGTGGCATTGTTTTCAGGACTCAATACTGGAATCAGCAAGTCCAGATAACATGCCTTTCCAATTTATGTCAGAAGTGGCGAGTTATGTTGAGAGGTCATCAGTCTTTGTTGTCACTTCACACGCTACCTGACCTGCTGGGTGTTTTCAGAATTCTGCTTTTTTTTAGATTCCAGCAATTGCTGTATTTTCTGTCTTGCAGTCCTGGCATTCTTTTCCTCTTTCTTCTCTATGCCCATCATTTGCATCTACTCCAAATTGATAAAGGACAGGACAAAGGAGATGGTTATTGATTTCACAAGCCACACGGACCGCTCTTCACGTTGGTGGTCCTTCAGTGAAAACTGCGAGCAGTTTGAAACTCCTGGGAGGGAACATCTCACACCATCTCTCATTGCCCCTGAGCACATTCTCCTTAGCCAAGAAGGCTCACCAACCCCTCTACTTTCTGAGGAGGCTGAAGAAAACTGGACTGTGCACATCAATACTCACGACCTTGACAGTTGCACATTTTGAAATCATCCTCACATGTTGCATCACTGTGTGGTATGGAAACTGCTCTATGGCAGATAGAGGTAGTTAGAACTGTCCAGCCTACACACCATCAAGGACATACTGTATATACTGAAAGATGCAAGAAGGCCAGTAACTTCATAATATCATAAAGGATCCCAAGCTGCTTATGGACTGTTTGTCCTACTCCCATCAGGAAAGAGGTTACGTAGCATCCATGTCAGGACCTCCAGACTCAAAAACAGTTACTTCCTCCAACCCATCAGGCTGATGAACACCTCCACCCACTAACTCAACTACCAACCAGCAGTTCCTCTACATCCATATCAGCCACTTCTCTTCACAACCCCTCAGCACCCTTCATCCTCCCATGCACTTCCACGTTATAGTTAACTCGTACATTATGCTTTATAGGATTGCTTTTACATTTATATTTATTGCTTTTATTCTTATTGTGTACTTTTAGTATTGCATTAGATCCAGAGTACAATCATTTTGTTTTCCTTTACATTCGTGTACAACGAACAACCTTGAATCTTGAAGGAAATATCAATAGGAAATAAAAGTAGCAAGCAGGCTTCCCCAGATCTAGATTTCTTCACTAACACATTTGGAAACATTAATTGTTAGCGCAATGAAACCCATTCTTTTGCCCATTGAAATGCTGATAAGCCTATGTTTTCCCATCAAGTTTCATTGTGTTAATGAAAAATAGCATACAGAGGGACATTGTATGAATGATAATGGATTAGCACAATGAATTAGTCCTACATGTCCTTCCTCCCTACCATTTAGGGCTCCAAACAGTGAGTCTGTGGTGGTCATATACTGTGTCTAGTGCTCCCAGTGTGGCTTCCTGTATATTGGTGAGACCTGATGTAGATTGGGAGACCACTTCACTGAGCACTAATGCTCCATCTGCCAGAAAAAGGGGGATCTCCCAGTGACAGCCCATTTTAATTCCACTTCTCATTCCCATTCCAATATGTCTATCCATGGCTTCCTTCACTGTCATGATAAGGCCATACTCAGGTTGGTGGAACAACACCTTATATTCTGTCTGGGTAGCCTCCAACCTGATGGCATGAACACTGATTTCTCAAATTTCTGGTAATAGCACCCCCTCTCCTTCATCATTGCCCATTCCCTTTTCCCTCTCTTACCTTATCTCTTTCCTTTCCCATCACCTCCCTCTCATGCTCCTCCCTCCTTTTCTTTCTTCCCTGCCTTTCGGTCCTCTCGTATCAGACTCCCCGTTCCCCAGCCCTGTACTTCTTTCACCAATCCACTTCCCAGCTCTTTACTTCACCCTTCCCCATCCCGGTTTCACCTATCACCTTGTGTTTCTCACTTCCCTCTCACCACCTATCAACTCTACTCCTCATCTATTTTTCTCCAGTTCTGCCAAAGGGTCTCGGCCCGAAACGTCAACCATCCTCTTTCCCATAGATGCTGCCTGATCTGCTGAGTTCCTCCGACATTTTGTGTGTGTTGCTTAGATTTCCAGCATCTGCAGATTTTCTCTTGTTTGTGATTGGACCGGATAACTCGAGGATTTACAACGAACATACTGGTTAAATACGGCACAATCTAAAGGATGTGGCTGAATCAGCCATGCGCAGAAAGACATGGAGAGTCCCTTGATATATTTTATAACATGATGTGTTACTTGTAGGCCTGTGAGTGGTTGGTGTACAGTAAGTCTGTGAGATAGAGGGTTAAGCTCATAACTTAAAGAGACAGAAAGAGAGAGGGAACTGGAAGTTGTAATGTCAGCCATTATGTTTAGTTTTTGTAATCTCTCAACTCAAGTGCTGGCAGATCATTGCAGCATAATGAATGCTGGTCTGTGGTCATGTATTAAATCCCTAGGTTGACTCTTGTCTATGTTGTGATAGTTTAGTAGCTGAGTTGTTGTTGTCACAGGCAGATTAAGAGGAGATTCCTATCCTGCACATTTCTCTCCTCCTCTGCAACTTAAAACAGTTTTAGTCTTTTACCCTTTTCAGTTCCAATGAAATAAATCTGACCTGAATGTAAAGACTGATTTTTTTTTCTTTCTCTCCACAGATTCTGCCTAACCTGCTGGCTGTCTCCCGAACTTTCTGTTTTCACTTCAGACTTAAAATTCTGTCTCTTAATTTTCAATTTATCTGTGTACTTGTAATGCTACTGTGATACTATAATTTCCTTTGGGATCAATAAAGTATCTATCTATCTAGAAGTCCAGTTAGTTTGTAACTTCAAGAGAGATTTTGGGGAGGATGTTGTTTCTTGTTGTTGCTGCTGCTGTATTTCTCAGCAGCATGGTTACAGCTGAAGGAAGTAGATGAGTTACTGCAATGAGCTCCACCAAGAAACCACAACCAAAGGAGTTGAATGACTTCAGACCTGTTGCCTTGACGTCGCACGTGATGAAGACCATGGAGCGGCTGATAATACAGAATCTGAGGCCACAAACCAGGCACGCCCAGGATCCTCTTCAGTTTGCGTATAAGGAGAAGGTGGGAGTGGAGGATGCTATCACGTATTTGCTGCACAAATCACTCTCTCACCTAGAGGGGGTCAGTTGTGCTGTGAGGATTACATTCCTTGACTTCTCTAGTGCCTTTAACACCATCCAGCCCAAGATCTTAAGGCACAAACTAACGGAGATGGGAGTAGACTCTCACATGGTGGATTGGATAGTGGACTACTTGACAGATAGACCTCAGTATGTGCGGTTGGGAGACTGTAGGTCTGACACGGTGGTCAGCAGCACAGGGGCGCCGCAGGGAACCATACTCTCTCCGGTCCTGTTCACCCTGTACACATCAGACTTCCAATATAACTCGGAGTCCTGCCATGTGCAGAAGTTCGCTGATGACACGGCCATAGTGGGGTGTGTCAGGAATGGACAGGAGGAGGAGTATAGGAAACTGATACAGGACTTTGTGATATGGTGCAACTCAAACTACCTGCGTCTCAATATCACCAAGACCAAGGAGATGGTGGTGGACTTTAGGAGATCTAGGCCTCATATGGAGCCAGTGATCATTAATGGAGAATGTGTGGAGCAGGTTAAGACCTACAAGTATCTGGGAGTACAGTTAGACGAGAAGCTAGACTGGACTGCCAACACAGATGCCTTGTGCAGGAAGGCACAGAGTCGAATGTACTTCCTAAGAAGGTTGGCGTCATTCAATGTCTGTAGTGAGATGCTGAAGATGTTCTATAGGTCAGTTGTGGAGAGCGCCCTCTTCTTTGTGGTGGCGTGTTGGGGAGGAAGCATTAAGAAGAGGGACGCCTCACGTCTTAATAAGCTGGTAAGGAAGGCAGGCTCTGTCGTGGGCAAAGTACTGGAGAGTTTAACATCGGTAGCTGAGCGAAGGGCGCTGAGTAGGCTACGGTCAATTATGGATAACTCTGAACATCCTCTACATAGCACCATCCACAGACAGAGAAGCAGTTTCAGTGACAGGTTACTATCGATGCAATGCTCCTCAGACAGGATGAAGAGGTCAATACTCCCCAATGCCATTAGGCTTTACAATTCTACCGCCAGGACTTAAGAACTTTTTAAAAGCTATTATTAATGCTTTTTGAGATAGTGATTTAGATGCATATCATATTTTTACTGAGTTAAGTATTGTATGTAATTAGTTTTGCTACAACAAGTGTATGGGACATTGGAAAAAAGTTGAATTTCCCCATGGGGATGAATAAAGTATCTATCTATCTATCTATCTATCTATCTATCTATCTATCTATCTATCTATCTATCTATCTATCTATCTATCTATCTATCTATCTATCATTGGTCCTGGAGTAGCACACAGGCTGCTGGAAGAACTCTGCACCTATGGAGGGAAATGAACGATCAATGTTTCATGCCTCTGTATTTGGAAAATACCGCAGGTTAGCTAGTACCCGTAACTTAGTCAAAACAGTTCATGTCTGTGAACCAGTTGGATTTCTATGATGCCAGCTGTTATGTACTGACCAGTTCAAATTCCATGTAAAATTGCATTTATTCTCGGGAATTATAAGTGCATAACACTCATTCTCAGGAGCAGAACCCATTGTCAATAAAGCAGAAGCTCTTCCTGTTCTGATTGATAATTAATGACCACACGCAGACTCAAAGAGGGAGTTAAAATGAACGTCAAAACCATGGACAAGTTTTGTCTGTGCATCTCCTGATCAACGTGGCTTTGGAGTTGCTCTATCAGCACAGGTTTGTGTGTTACATTTACCAATGAATCCACTCAGGCTGGCTTATTGCACCAGGAGGCAGCATGGTCTGCATGATCCTGACACTACTCCCAGGTCAAACATGATTTCATAACTGCCTCCAGGGAGAAATAGCAACACAAAGAAGAAGTCTTGCCATTTTTTTCTGGCCTTATGTGTGCAAGTCCTCCTGTGATGCCAGTTAGGATCAGCAGACTGATAAAGCCCCAAAGTGTTTAAACACAATCTGTTCCTCTGGAGTTGCTCTCTCTTCAGTGTAACTGGTCAATGAGTACAGTTGGGTTAACTGTGGAAAATAGCAAAAGAATAATTGCCCAGAGCAATTATATATATATTTTTTAACTACCCTTGAAGTTTCTGTTGAAGGCTGACTATTTGGGAGTTTCTCTCTATATAACATTTAATTGTAATTAGGAGTAAATTAATGGATGCTCACTGACCATTTGGTCTTTCTTAATGTGAAAAGAGTGAAAGTACTGCTCGTAAGTCTATGGGTGGCAACTTTTTAGGAACAGAAATTCAATGGTCCTTTTGCTTATTTTCTAGTAAACTGAGAACTATAAAGTCTGTTTAAAATATAATCTGCCAGATGGAAGCATTAACATGCATGCATATTAATACAAATGCAAATTAATATAAATGCAAATTAACTTCAATGGACATTATTATCAACATGATGATACATATAGTGAGAGTCAGAAGTCATCACCGATATCTCTCTGTGACTCCTGAATGCGGAGGTGTAACTCAGTGAGCCCAGACAGAGGATGAGGTCTTCTGCTGAGCCTGAGATGGACAGCCGCCTCTCTTGGACCCTTATGGTCCAGTCATCACTGGGAGACAGCTCACCAGCTGTCAACACTGTCACTGAGACTGAATGTTTGTGAATGGATCTGAGTGTTATTGAGCAAAAATTAAAGCACTATAAAGTGTTCACATACTTTGAAACAATTAAATAAATTCAAATGATTCAGAAAGCAAATAATGAGGTCTACTTCCATTCTACTGGAGGTGGGTTGTCCTTCTCGATTTCAATAGTTTAAATGTTTGAACGTATTTCCCAAACCAAGAGCTGAGAATCTGTGGGCATTGGGGCTGCCTTGCTGGTCACCAATGGGACTCCACCTGACTTAGGAACTCCGTGTAGTTAAGTGCGGGTCAGCGGGTCCAAGACAATTTGTCTATTTTGGCTTATCTAAGTACCCATCATTTGGATTTTAGCCAAACCCAAGACATTCAAAACTGATTCTACTTCCACAGAAGACTCACAACCTCAATGGAATGATGGTTAGTCTTGCAATACAACCACTACAAGTGAACTCGATAATAGCTCTTCATGGTTCCTGCCAGACAGCAGCGGGAGCCATCCAGGATTATCCAGGATCCAGCTGGCTACCTTCGCAGGCCACATGTCTGAGCATGGAGCGATGGCCAAGCTGACCCCCAGTCCCTGAGAATTGTTCCATAAAAAGGATCAAGTAATAAACCAGCAAATTACTCTGAGGGGATGTGTCCTGGGCTTTAGAATGTGTTTAAATATCTCCAACAGAAGGAAAGTTTAAATAAATTATTTAAAAAATCTAAAGATCAAGTAAGAAAATTTAAAAAATATATAAAGAATGTTAAAGTTTGTTGAAATTAATTCAGAATGTAAAATAAAGGATTAGGGTTATGTACTTTGTGTCCAGCTGCTCTCCTTGGAATACCTGAGTTCCTTCTCTAAACTCTTCTTAATGGAACTGGCAGCAAACAGTAAATAGGATCTGGCCCAAGATTGCTATGCCATGTTGTACTGAATCTCTATCTGCAAAGAGACCTAACCATGGCCTCTGGCAGAGTAGCAGATGGAATGAGCTTAAGGGCACGGAAGGATTGCTTGTTTATTTTCTCATGCTGCAGGGTGCCATGGATTGCACGCTCCTTTCTTTAATGCAGCTCTCATATTAATTATACTGGAAGTGAATACATTCCCACTCCCTCATTGTCCATCTCGGTGGGGTGCTTTGTTACATAGGGCACTGTCCAATACTTTTTTTACACAGTCAGGCTGTTCATCAGGCCAATGAACCATCTGTACATTAGTTGGCACGGCAGAGTGATAGTGGTCATCACGGATTTTAAGTGGACAACATGACTCAGGACTATTTTCCAATCCACATACCACAGCAGTATACTGCAAGAACTAATTGTCACGGTGAGCACTGACAATGATGGAACCTGAGTGGGGAGGAAAGGCAAGATTCCCATGAAGAGACGGCAAACAGAGTTTATACATAGGAATTCCAACAGAGCATTGCTAGCTCGATCAAGAGTCAAAACATTCTTCAAAACTAGAACCCTGTGATAAGCGCTGAGAAACGTCTGTGTAAATAGTATAGGTGAACTGGAAGCCCTGAACCTGTCAAAATAAGCTTAACAATGTTAAACAATTAATGATACAAGTTAAGTAATTAGTTAAGGTACTCTAGAAAACTCAGAGCAAAATGCTATCTGACTCACCACACAGGCCTGGAGAGGTCATTACAGTACCATCCCCCACCCCTCTCCTTATGGCGGCATCTGACAGCCCAGGGAGGCCTGGGGAACTCGAGATGTAGAATAAACCTAGGGAACATGGAAGGCCATAGGAGACCTAGGGAACCTTATTGACCTTGAGAATCTTGGAAAAAGCATTGAACATTGACTAGAGAAGATTGGAACATGAACTCGGAATGAAGACTCGGAACATGGATGAGAGTGGAAGATATCCTGGCCTCCGGCTGACCGATGTCCAAGCTGCTGTTCAGCCTCCGCTGCGTACATTACCTAATGCGGTCCTTCTGTCACATTGAGCGCTGACAATAATGGAAGCCAAGTGCGGAGGAAAGACAGATTCCTATGAGGAGACGGTAAATAGAGTTCATGCATAGGATTCCCAACAGAACTTCTCTGACTTGACTGAGGAGCACCACGAGAAAAAACATTCTCCAAAACTAGGACCCTGCAACAAGCGCTAAGGAATGTCTGCTTTAAGAGTTCAGGTGACCCAGAAGCCCTGAGCCTACCAAAGTAAACTTAACTAGGTTAAACAATTAATGATACAAGTTAAACAACAGCTAACTAATTAAGGTACTCCTGAAACCTCGGAGCAAAATGCTCTCGGTTTCTCACACAGGCCTGGAGAGCTCATTACAATAACATGATCAAAGCCATCACTGATGTCCTGGGGGAATGATTCCATTGCTTTGAATGTTCTGTAGGAGTCCAGCAGCTCCCAGCTGAGCAAGCCCCATAATCTGGGGTATCATACTGAATGCCACAGGACCCCGACATCATGAGCAGATATCTTTGGCCAACATTACAAAACCATAGACTCTTACAAAAATTAATCAGAAAAACAGACCCTTCAGACCACTGAGTACACCCTGAACATCAACTACCCATGTACTAGAATCTTTTATTAATCCTATTTCATTCTCTCCATTGTCTGATCAGCTCTACTGATCCACTTTACCACTAGGTGCATTTTACAGTGGCCAGTGAACCTAGAAAACCTCACATTTGGGATATGAGAGGGAACTTGAGCACACAGAGGAAGCCCACATGGAAGTAGAGAGAATGTGCAAATTCTACACAGACAGCACCAGAGGTCAGGTTCGAACCAGAGTCTCTGGCATTGTGCTGTCCATAATTAATTAACTGGAAAGAAGTCCAAAAGGCAGAGGGTGCAAAGGTGGGCAGCCTCTGCGCTGTAACATGGACTGTTCCCTTCTGTTTAGACACTTTCATGCTGACAATGCAAACATAAAAGCCATCACATAATTTCAATCCAAATATTAATGGAAAACCTGCTATAGTAAATAGAAAAAATATCATACCTGCAATCCTTTACCATTCCATTGGTGGCTTATTCTTGGTTCAAAAAACCAAAAGACATACAGTACTGTGCAAAAGTCTTTGGCACATAAATATAGCTAGGGTGCGTAAAACTTTTGCACAGTATTGTATTTGTCAACATGGAGTGGAGAGCAAGCTTGTAAAGCTGGTGAGAGTAAAGAATGTTGGGAATGGTGAGGGTGGAGCGCCGCAGGAGGGGTGTGGGTCAGATGGTAGAGAAGGAATGTCAGCGGAGGTGGGTTCTGCAGGTGCAGATACTCCCAGCCCTAAGACACCAGGCAAGGTCATTTGATCCCTCTCTAGTGGATCCCGCTCCACCAATGTCATAAAATTCATTCTTTTTTTGCAGCAGCAGCAGCACAGTGCAGTACATAAAATTACTACTGCTATGTGCCTAAGACCTTCGCACAGTACTGTAGGAGCAGAATTAGGCCATTCAGCCCATTAATTCTGCTCCACCATTCCTTCACGGCTGATTTGTTAAACTTTGACGCCCTTACTTATCAAGAACCTATCAATCTCCACTTTAAAAATACCCACTGACTTGGCCTCCACAACCATCCTTGGTAATGATTTCCTCAGCCACCACCTTCTGGCTGAGGAAATTCCTCCTCATCTCTGTTCTAAAGGAACATCCTTGTATTCTGAGGTTGTGCCCTTTGATTCTGAACTGCTCATGACTTCGCTTGCCCATCAGAGAGCTCTTGTAACTGATTTAGAGACAATTCAGTCCAGGATACTGAACACTGTCTTGGACAAACTTGAACATCACTGACTTTGGGCTGAACCACCTCTTCATGGTGCACTAGTCTGTTTGGGCTTCTGAAAGCAACTTACAATGTTATTGGCTTCTCTGCTAATGCACACTGCAAAAAACCACACAACTCTATCTGTACATATACATCTCAGGCCGGAACCTAGTGGATATTTACCCTTTCAAGTATAAGACAGCTTCTGACCCTTTCTCGTGCATTCAGGCCAGGTATGTTATCCACTAAACTCACAGCCAATGATTGGAATGGAGAAGAACTGGTAGAAGGGAAAAAGGGTAAATATACCCTTCACATAGTCACTTACTTAATTATATATCTGTAAGTACTTTTGTGAATGTTAAATAATATTTTTAGCAATAAAGTTGACACAGTAATAGTTTTTCAACATTTCGGAATTGTGGCATATTAAAGGATCTTGGAGTTTTGACAGTTGGCAAATCCTAAGAACCCAGATTAGTTGGTCATCACTTATCTTATGTAGGTCTGACACGGTGGTCAGCAGCACAGGGGCGCCGCAGGGAACCGTACTCTCTCCGGTCCTGTTCACCCTGTACACATCAGACTTCCAATATAACTCGGAGTCCTGCCATGTGCAGAAGTTCGCTGATGACACGACCATAGTGGGGTGTGTCAGGAATGGACAGGAGGAGGAGTATAGGAAACTGATACAGGACTTTGTGAGATGGTGCAACTCAAACTACCTGTGTCTCAATATCACCAAGACCAAGGAGATGGTGGTGGACTTTAGGAGATCTAGGCCTCATATGGAGCCAGTGATCATTAATGGAGAATGCGTGGAGCAGGTTAAGACCTACAAGTATCTGGGAGTACAGTTAGACGAGAAGCTAGACTGGACTGCCAACACAGATGCCTTGTGCAGGAAGGCACAGAGTCGACTGTACTTCCTAAGAAGGTTGGCGTCATTCAATGTCTGTAGTGAGATGCTGAAGATGTTCTATAGGTCAGTTGTGGAGAGCGCCCTCTTCTTTGTGGTGGCGTGTTGGGGAGGAAGCATTAAGAAGAGGGACGCCTCACGTCTTAATAAGCTGGTAAGGAAGGCGGGCTCTGTCGTGGGCAAAGTACTGGAGAGTTTAACATCGGTAGCTGAGCGAAGGGCGCTGAGTAGGCTACGGTCAATTATGGATAACTCTGAACATCCTCTACATAGCACCATCCAGAGACAGAGAAGCAGTTTCAGCGACAGGTTACTATCGATGCAATGCTCCTCAGACAGGATGAAGAGGTCAATACTCCCCAATGCCATTAGGCTTTACAATTCTACCGCTAGGACTTAAGAACTTTTTAAAAGCTATTATTAATGCTTTTTGAGATAGTGATTTAGATGCATATCATATTTTTTTTACTGAGTTAAGTATTGTATGTAAGTAGTTTTGCTACAACAAGTGTATGGGACATTGGAAAAAAAAGTTGAATTTCCCCATGGGGATGAATAAAGTATCTATCTATCTATCTATCTATCTATCTATCTCTTCAGCCAATTTGTAGGTGTAACCTGTCCATGTGACACCATCACATCACTCAATGATGATTCATTGCATACCTTTCACTGTCAATTGGGGGCAATTTGAAAAGGGTAGGTTTGTAGGTGTTCTATATATCAGTGCAAGAGAGTGGAACATTGTTATTGGCAAGGTCTGGCCTATCTTTGTATGTAGTTGAGCTGAAGTTGGTGATTTGGGTTCATTACACAGAACCTACTTGGCCTAGTTGTGTATTATGATCCCCTTGCCCAGATTTTGGAATTATATTTCATTATCCCCTCATTCAGCTGTGATACACAGTTACACACCGCCTTCAGTGCATCTTTTCTCTGCTTATTGTGGGACGGATTTAGAGGTAATGGTGGAATGCTATGCAGTTTCTAAATGATGTGACCTACTTTTACTCATGCTGAGAAACATCAGAAATTTGGATTTTTTTTTGTTCCAACTGAGATGTTTTGATCTGGTGTGATAAATGAAGGAGCATCCTAGAGATACTAGAGGATTATGAGTAAATGGGTATTACCTGTACGATGTTTCTAAACACTAGTGCTCCACAAGGTTGCATCCTCAACCCTTGCTCAAATCTCTGTACACTCATGACTGTGTAGCCAGATTCTGCTTTATCTCCATCTACAACAGGGGTTCCCAATATTTTTTATGCCATAGAGCCCTACCATTAACTGAGGGGTCCGTGAACCCCTGGTTGAGAGTCCCTGATCTACAAGTCTGCAGATGATACCAGTGTATTGGGCCATATTTCAAATAATGATGAGTCAAAGTAGGGGAAGGAGATTGAGAACTTAGTGACATGGTGGTCCTGAAAACAACCTTTCCTTCAGTGCCAGCAAGACAAAAGATTTGGCCATTGGCTTCAGGAAGGGCAAAGGTGCACATAATCCCGTCTACTTCAACGGTGTTGAGGATGAGAGATTCAAGTTCCCTGGAATTGGTCCAACCATGTAGACACCACAGCCAAGAAATTTCACCAAAATCCTCATGAGGCTAAAGAAATTTGGTCTGTCCCCATTGAACTTTACCAATTTTTATTGATGCACCATATAAAGCATCCTATCAGGATGTAATTCGGTTTGATATAGCAACTGCACTGCACTTTCTCTGTCGCTGTTACAGTTTACTCTGTACTGACACTGTTTTACCTTGTTCGATCTCAGTGCACTGTCTGCATCTCATTAGTACCAGCAGAGATGAGGTACAGGAGCTTGAAGACCCACAACCAGTGATTCAAAAAAAGCCTTTTCCTGTCTGCCACCAGATTTCTGAATGGTTCTTGAACCCATGAACACTACCTCATTATTACATTATTTGCAATATTTATTTTTCTTATGATTTATCATAGTTTTATGTCTTTACACTGTACTGCACTGCAAAACAACAATTTAATGTCATATAAGTCAGTGATAATAACTCTGGTTCTGATTGTACATTTATGAAAATGAGAGTTTGTTTTATTCTTTGCAAATCCAGTTAAATTCTTAAGATTCTTGGATAACTAGTGAGGTCAATGATATTGGGATAAAGATAATTCAAACTCCTTAAGGATAGCAAGGTTTCAGAATGACAGATGTTCCTTTACATGGCCTAAGGAAGAGATAGTAATCATCTTAATATCTGAGTACAGGAATCATTCCTTGCTGCAAATATCGACCACTGATTAAATGCAATTTTATCAGATGTCATCAGGGAAGCCGAGGTCTCCTTTTACTTTGCAATCTGACACACACTCTCTCTCTCTCTCTCTCTCTCTCTCTCTCTCTCTCTCTCTCTCTCTCTCCCTCCCCCCCCCCCCCCCCCCACCCAAGGACTAATGGGTTATAATGAAATTCAGGCAGAAACAAAAGTGCACACGAGAAATTCGATCTTTGGAGGGTGGTGGCACCTGAAAGTATACCTGTCGCAGGAGGTTTGGAATAGTTATTCTGTATTAGGGAGTGACAAGCTATGGAATGGCTTTTCATCCACTGAATCACCGTCACCTCTTTTAGAAATCTGAGCAGCTTCTCATTTGGCTAAACTTCTGTAAACTCTGTGTCTCTGCATAAGAAAACAAAATATGAACAGTAGCAGACCACATTGCTCCTCTATCCTGCTATGCCATTGGCTGATCTGATCCTGGCCTCAGTCCTGTTCTTCTCCCTGTTCCCCCTAACTGCTTATTTCCCCTGTAGATCAGAATCTGTCCATCTCAGAGTCTAATGCTCTCTGTGGTAGAGAATTCCAAAGATGTCTGAACAGTTAAGAGTCAAAATTCTTCCTCATCTGCATCATGAATAATCAACCACTTATTTTGAAATATATTCCAGGACCCACCCCAACCCCCATGTCTCTTATGCACCCAATTCCCCTCAGGATCTTATGACAAGTGTGGGCTGAGAGATCAAGTTTTCATCTTTATCATATGAGAAGTTTGCTCGAGAGTCTATAACATCAGAGTAAAAGATGTCATGGTGCATGTTCTCAAGCTTTTGTATCTTCTGTCTAATGGAAGGGAAGAGAAGAGAGAATAACTGGGGTGGGAACAGACTTAGATTGTGCTAACTGCTTTTTTTGAGGCAGCAAGAAGTGTTGACATAGTCTATAAAGGGGAGGTTGGATTTCATGATAGATTGGCCTGTGTTCTTGACTTTCATCTTTTTCTTGCGATCTTGAGCAGAGCAGTTTCCATTCTAAATTGTGATTTATCCAGATAGGATCCAGATATGGTGCATTTGTAAAAGCAGCATGGGTCATCAGTGACAAGTCAAATTTCCTTAGCCTTTTGAGAAAGTAGAAGCACTGGTGTTATCTTTTGGCCATAGTGTCAATGTGGCAGAACTAGGACAAGTTATTGGTGATCCTTACACCTAGGACCTCAAAACTCTAAATCATCTCGACATCAGCACCATTGATACAGAGAGGTGTGCACTCTACTTTGCTCCTTGAAGTCAATGACCAGCTTTTTTGCTTTGCTGACTTTGAGTGAGACATTTTGTCTTGACTCCGTGTCACTAGGCACTCTATATCCTTCCCATACTCTGAGTCATGGTTTTGACTATAAGAATAGCAGGGAATAGAATGTATGGGAATGAATGGTTCAAACATCCTCCAGAGTGGTTTCTCCATTGGGGAAAGCATAAAAGGTGTGTACAAATGGAACTACTATTATAATGGAAGATTTTCATCAGCATATTGATTGGACAATTCAAACTGGTAAGAGCTTCATAGAAGAATTTGTGGAGTGCAGCCCAGGAACAAGCTTTTTAGATTTGGTCATCTGTGACCAAGACCCTATTATTAAGTACCTCCAAGGAAGTAATTTGAGATTGAATGACCCAGGTGCAAAGCCAATGTCTTCAACTTAAATAAAGGCAATGACAGAGGTATGAATGTAGAGTTGTTTAGATTGAACAGGATAAATAAGTTAAATGATAACCAGTTGATGAATACTGGTAGATATTTCTACAGTTCATAACACTTGGCAGAAAGGTATTCAGCTAGAAAGAGGGAATCTGTGAGAAGAAGGAACCATAATGCTTGACAAAGGAAATCAAGTACAAGGGTAGATTAAAAGGTAGGGTATACAAAGTAGAAGGAGGTAATGGTAGACCAGAGAACTGGGAATATTTCAAGAACCAGTAGAAAAAGACAAAATAAATGTAAGTAATTAGAAAATGTGCTTTGTGAGAAAAATTGTACGTAATATTGAAAAAATAATTTGGAGGAAAACTATCAGCCAGATAATTTAACATCTACTGCTGGCATGATATCAGAGTCAATAATTAAAGAAAAAGCAGCTAATCATTTAGAAAAGCTTAATATAGTCAAAATATTGGTTAGGAAAGGAAAAAGTAAGACTGGAAGTTGAGAAAAGTTAAGAACATGAAATATATTCAAGTAGGTCATTCAGCCTTTTTCAACTGACCTGCTATCCGATAAGATAATGGCTGATTTTGACCTCCGCACTAAACCCTCATGTCTTGACTTCCTCAACTTCTAAAGATGATGAAAGAATCCCTTCAGAATCAGTACTAGCAAGATGTGGATTTGCAGATTACATGAATTATAGCAGAAAAGGGAATAAACTAAAGTGTAAAAGGGAGGATAATAAGGGGAATAAAAAATGTATAGTTAACAAAAGATCATAAGACACAGGAGAAGAATTATGCCATTTGGCCCATCCAGTCTGCAACTCCATTCCATTATGGCTGATGTATTATCCCTCCCAATCTCATTCTTCTGCCTTCTCTCCATAACCTTTGATGCCTTTACTAATCAACCTCCACTTTAAATATGTTCAATGACTTGGCTTCCACAGTTGTCTGTGGCAATGAATTCCACAGATTCACTACCTTCTGGCTAAATAAGTTACTCCTCATCTCTGTTCTAAAGGGATGTCCTTCTATTCTGAGGCAGTGGCCTTTGGTGTTAGACTCCTCCCCCCCCCCCCCCCCCCCAATAGGAACCATCCTCTCCAGGTCCACTGTATATAAACCTCACAATATTCGATAGGTTTCAATGAGATTCCCCCTCATTCTTCTGAACACGAGCAAGTACAAGGCCCAGAACCATCAAACACTCCTCATCCCTTAACCCTTTCATTCCAGTGAACATTCTTATGAACCTCCTCTGGACTTTCTCCTATGCCAACACATCCTTTCTTAGACAAGGAGCCTAAAACTGCTCAGAATACTCCAAGAGCTGTCTGACCAATACCTTATAAAGCCTCAGCATTACATCCTTGTTTTTATAGATAGATAGATACTTTATTCATCCCCATGGGGAAATTCAACTTTTTTCCAATGTCCCATACACTTGTTGTAGCAAAACTAATTACATACAATACTTAACTCAGTAAAAAATATGATATGCATCTAAATCACTATCTCAAAAAGCATTAATAATAGCTTTTAAAAAGTTCTTAAGTCCTGGCGGTAGAATTGTAAAGCCTAATGGCATTGGGGAGTATTGACCTCTTCATCCTGTCTGAGGAGCATTGCATCGATAGTAACCTGTCGCTGAAACTGCTTCTCTGTCTCTGGATGGTGCTATGTAGAGGATGTTCAGAGTTATCCATAATTGACCGTAGCCTACTCAGCGCCCTTCGCTCAGCTACCGATGTTAAACTCTCCAGTACTTTGCCCACGACAGAGCCCGCCTTCCTTACCAGCTTATTAAGACGTGAGGCGTCCCTCTTCTTAATGCTTCCTCCCCAACACGCCACCACAAAGAAGAGGGCGCTCTCCACAACTGACCTATAGAACATCTTCAGCATCTCACTACAGACATTGAATGACGCCAACCTTCTAAGGAAGTACAGTCGACTCTGTGCCTTCCTGCACAAGGCATCTGTGTTGGCAGTCCAGTCTAGCTTCTCGTCTAACTGTACTCCCAGATACTTGTAGGTCTTAACCTGCTCCACACATTCTCCATTAATGATCACTGGCTCCATATGAGGCCTAGATCTCCTAAAGTCCACCACCATCTCCTTGGTCTTGGTGATATTGAGACGCAGGTAGTTTGAGTTGCACCATATCACAAAGTCCTGTATCAGTTTCCTATACTCCTCCTCCTGTCCATTCCTGACACACCCCACTATGGCCGTGTCATCAGCGAACTTCTGCACATGGCAGGACTCCGAGTTATATTGGAAGTCTGATGTGTACAGGGTGAACAGGACCGGAGAGAGTACGGTTCCCTGCGGCGCTCCTGTGCTGCTGACCACCATGTCAGACCTACAGTCTCCCAACCGCACATACTGAGGTCTATCTGTCAAGTAGTCCACTATCTAATCCACCATGTGAGAGTCTACTCCCATCTCCGTTAGTTTGTGCCTTAAGATCTTGGGCTGGATGGTGTTAAAGGCACTAGAGAAGTCAAGGAATGTAATCCTCACAGCACAACTGACCCCATCTAGGTGAGAGAGTGATTTGTGCAGCAAATATGTGATAGCATCCTCCACTCCCACCTTCTCCTTATACGCAAACTGAAGAGGATCCTGGGCGTGCCTGGTTTGTGGCCTCAGATTCTGTATTATCAGCCGCTCCATGGTCTTCATCACGTGCGACGTCAAGGCAACAGGTCTGAAGTCATTCATCTCCTTTGGTTGTGGTTTCTTCGGTACCGGGACAATACAGTTCTAAGATGCTAGCCTTGTTTCAGTTAGAGCAAACTGATTGCTGAGTCAAAATGTTGCAGGATCAAATCCCTTTTCAGTCATTTGAATACTTAATTTAGGCTGCAATCTCATACTGATAGAGTGCTGCTCTCTCTTTGACACTTCTTTTTGGTGAATTGTTATGCCAAACTCTTTCTTCACCCTGGGATATTGTTAATGATCAATGATTCAATTTCAAATAAAATTAACTTTAAATCCCTTAGAAGATTTTCAGCGCTTATCCCTTAAAAGCACTATTAAAACAAAATATCTGGTCATTTGTGACCTTCATGAGTGTAAATTCATGTCTGTTGTTCCCTATCTCCCAACAGTGTTCACATCTGTCACAACACCTGTGAGTTTGTTGCAGTCATCTACTGTATCCAGTGCTCCCAGTGTGGCCTCTTGTGTATCGGTGAGATCTGATGTAGACTGGGAGATCACTTTGCCGAGCACCTATGCTCCATCTGCCAGAAAAAGTGGGATCTTCCAGTGGCCACCCATTTTAATTCTAGTTCTCATTCCCATTCTGACATGTCAGTCCATGACCTCCTCTACTGTTTGATGAGGCCACACTCAGGTTGGAGGAGCAACACCTTATATTCCATTTAGGTAGCCTCCAACCTGACAGCATGAACATCGATTTTTTGAACTTCTGCTAATGCACCCCTCCCCCACGATTCCCCATTCCCATTTCCCTCTTCCACCTTATCTCTGGTGCTCCTCCACATTTTCCTTCTTTCTTCCATGGCCTTCTGTCTTCTCCTATCAGATTCTCGCTTCTCCAGCCCTGCATCTCTTTCACTAATCAACTTCCTAGCTGTTTACTTCACCCCTTCCTCCTTCCTGATTTCACCTATCACCTTGAGTTTCTCCCTCCCCTCCCCCCACCATCTAACTCTGACTCCTCATCTTTTTTTCTCCCGTCCTGATGAAGGTCTTGGTCTGAAACATTGACTGGACTCTTTTCGATAGATGCCACCTGGCCTGCTGAGTTCCTCCAGCATTTTGTGTGTGTTGTTTGGATTTCCAGCATCTGCAGATTTACTCTTGTTTGTGACTATTCTGGTAAAATCTGTTTATTTTATTTTGAGCTATTTTGAAAAGGGTACTTTATAAGAGCATTTTCTTTTTCTTATAGTAGATAGTGCCACTTGTTAGTGACATTAGGTATAACAAAAATAGTGATAAAATTTCACAAACAAGAGAATTTCTGCAGATGCTGGAAATCCAAGCAATACACACAAAATGCTGGAAGAATTTCACAATTCCATTTAACTTGTGCACTTCAATTGTGGATTCTTTTGTGTAAGTGCTCACTCCAAACATGCAATATGACAATCAGACATCCACAATTTTCAGAAAATAACCTCATAAAAGTATAAGTTGATTTTCTTTTGTCATGATCTTAACTCCAGCGATCAAAATTAAAAACATGTCACATGGAAACAATAAATGTTTGATTTTAAGTTTTTGTGAATTTTCCAATGCACAACTTAATTTAACATTTTAAAATCACTGAAGTATCAATGATTTCAATGGTAGTGATTGACAATATATTTTGAGTTGCAATTGGTGGGCATGTCCTTGTACTAGCTCCTCTGATAACTTTCTGTTTTTATCAGGTATTTTATCCATTTTCTGTCCAAGATTAATGTATATTTCAACATATATTACAGCTGTACTATCAAATGGAGGTCTAAGCTTTTTAGAGAAAGTTGAGAGAATGTATGTAAGGGCAAATAGTCATTGCTGATTCAATTCAACTGCCAGGGGTTTTTGGATGCCAAATAAGCATCAACCATATTAATAGATGTGTAAATACCAGTAGTTTTATAGTCAACATCGCTGATACTTGTTTTTAATTCCAGATTTACAGTCTTCCATGAGTTTAAGTGAGGGATTATTGACCTGGGGTCCATGGATCCCTTGCTTAATGGTAATGGTTCATGGTATAAAAAAGGTTGTGAAGCCTGGGTTTAAATGATGCCTTTGGAATGTTTGCTCCTCGCTCTTGATCATGTGTCCAGGCCCCTCGAGAGCAGTCTGGTAGCTTTGCTACAATGCTACTATACTCACTATAGGTGTCACATCTAAAGGGCAGTGGATGTATCTCACTGGCGTTTCTAGCAGTTCTAAACCAAACAGTTGGTATTTATCTCCTGGACTTCTCACCTGTCTCTTTGGTCCACCTTTGGATTCTGATTTGTTGACGTTCCCCAGCATTATATTGGGGACAGAACCCAAACTGACAGATGGATTTCAATAAGCATTGGATCAGAAAGATTGGTGAGTTTGTCCCTTTGTTATGTGCTGTGTTACGTAACCTCGTAACTAGGTAAACTTACCAGCAAAGATAGCGGGATCAGCTGAGTCGGATGCTACTATTTTCAAACGTTTTATTCAAAAAGGGGCACAAACGTATGGTTAATACAAAACATTCAGATCATCTACGTCGTCACAACTCAATCTAAAACACCGGTGTAATAATAATCAATCAGAAATAAGCTCTATAGTTGTCTAGGGGTTAATACTGAGTCCAATTGAAATATAAAGAGTCACTCAGAAGTTTGCAGGCTTTTCCCTTTTGGGAACCGCTGGGGTTTCACGTTGTGGAGAGAGAGAGATGGTTGAGAAAGGATAAACACTTGCCCGTTGTCTTTACAGAGCAAATCCTTGGAATCAGGGGAGCAGGCTTCCCCGTTGTTAGTTAAAAGCGGTCTTCCGATGGTTCTAGCCACAGATTCAAAATTTGGAATCTAACGCACGTGGCTTCCTTCAAAATGGCTTCCCGCTCCCACGGGAATCGGTATCGTGCTTCCTTGGTGTCTCCTTGGTGCGTCTGAGGGTTGTCCCCCCCTCAGACCCTCCTTTATACTTCTTCACGGGATCGCAGGTGTCAATCAGGTTGCAGGTGATGCGATCTCTCTCTCTCAACCAGCCCACTTTGCCCGAGGGCTTTTCACGTGGTCTCCATGAGACAATAGTCAATGTCGCCTTTATTCTGCTTCTCGGGAGAACGTGGTCTTCCGCACGTCTCTCTCTCTTGGGTCAGTTGACCCCCCCTTGACTAGGGCTCTTGCGATTCTCACAAAGGAGGGGGCCGAGGTCATAACAGCTGTGTCGTATGATCTAGGCAATCGTGGGCTTTCCATGACCATGATTGTTCTCGGCAAATTTTCTACAGAAGTGTTTTGCCTTTGCCTTCTTCTGAGCAGTGTCTTTACAAGATGAATGAGCCCCGCCATTATCAATACCCTTTAGAGACAGTCTGCCTGGCATCAGTGCTCGCATAACTAGGACTTGTGATATGCACCAGCTTTTCATACAACCATCCACCATCTGCTCCCATGGCTTCATGTGACCTTGATCGAAAGTTGGGGGTGGTGTGCTAAGCAAGTGCTACACCATGTCTGAGGGTGACCTACAGGAGGGAAGGAGCATCTTACACCTCCTTTGGTAGAGGCATGTCTCCACCCCAGCACCCGTAAGTTATTTCTGTTCAAATCATTTTAGTTTAGTAAGCATCATTTTTATTTTGAAAATTATTTTATGTTTTGACTTAATTTCTGTACTTCACTTTTTGACAGATTTTAAATGTCACTGAATGTTAAAGACTTTTAAAAGCTGTTGCAAATTGCTTACTTTGTAAAGCTGGGGCGTACTTTTGCTGGCTGTCAAGAATATTTTGGGGATGGGGGGGGCGGTCACTGGAATGTCTGTCGCTGCTCACACCAGGTCACAGGACTCGAAGGAGCTTGAGTGAGTAAGGTGAGCCCAGTGCATCTAGGCAAGGGAACAGTGGGCCAACAATTTTAAGCTGGGGAACTGAAAGGCAAGTTTAACTTCCAATACTCCAAAACTTCATTATTTTGCTGTTCTTTGAATGCACTTGCTATTGTTCTATTTGATTAAAGGAAGACGTGAAAACTGTGACTGGTAGGATTCAAAGCTTGCCACAGCATATGGACTTTTAGATAGGATCAAAGACCTTGAGATCATTTAAGAAGTAATTAGTTAAAATGGGCAGGGAATGGATTATTGTGTCGCTTTACATGTTTGAATTAAGAAGAACCAAATGGCTTCTCTCAGCCATAAATATTTTGCCATCAGGTAGCAAATCTGTAATATTTTTCTGGATTGTAATCTAATCTATTTCCATACACTTAGCATGTGACACAAATGTACATCACACAATCCTTTGAAACAGCTGTGTATAGCTTCCAGCAGTACCATGAGTTTTAACGTCTAATTTTTATAACCCATTATGGTAGGATTCTAACTTTAAATCATTACAAACTGCTTCTTTCCTCCTGGCCATTAACAGTAGATGTTGGAGGAGTCTTCTTGTCGTTGTTGCACTCAGTTCACGTGTTGCTCGTTTATATTCCACCTGCCTATAATCTATATGATTGTAAAGGGACCTGGTGTCACTAACTGCTCTGTGTGCTTTATTCTGTTAACTCTTGCTGGGTGGGAGCATAGGAAAACCTTCAGACAAAGGTAAAATCAAACAGATGTTTCCTGGTAAATGTATATAAAGGTTTCAATAGCGCATTGGGTATAATAAGGACAGATGGTGAAAACTCCCATTGCAAAACAAGTTAGACGTTTAATTCTTTGAAGCCTGTTGCAATTTTCTTGATTTATCATCTCACAGTTGTGCTGGTGGATTTGCTTTAGTTGGTAGTAGGGATTCTGTTGGTCCTGGGACAGCTGGAGATCTCAGGGAGCATTCAGGCCCTCCGGCCCACTGCGTCCACATCAGACATCAAGCACCATTTATATTAATTCTACACAATCTATTCTGTTCTCCCCACATTCTCATCAACTCCCCAACCCCAGATTCTGTCACTTGCCTATATATTCAAGGCAATTTAAAACAGCTATTTAACAGCCAAATTAGGACACAAGAGGATACCAGTGCACCAGCGAAACCCATGCGGCCACAAGGAGAACATGCAAACTGCACACTTCAGTGGTCAGGACTGAACCAGGTTTTCTAGAGCCGTACAGCACCAGCACGAACAGCTGCATCAGTGTTCTGACCGTTGGAACTGTGGAAAGTGATGGTGCTGGAGATTGCATTGGTACTGGGAATACTGTTATATCAGGCAGTATTGGTAGTGGGGTCTGCTTTGTTACTGGAAATACTGTTGGTAATGTGGACTGTGTTAGTACTGGGAACTGTACTGATATTGGGAATACTGTATATGGCAGACAGTGGTGGTACTGGGAGCTGTGTTGATATTGGGAATACTGTTGGTACAGCAGACAGTGGTGGTGCTGGGGACAGTACTGGTACAGGGAATAGTGTTGCTGTGGCCCTGAAACAGGAAAAGCCCTGATTTTAGATTGTACATTTCATAATATCACAATGATGAACGTGCTGCATCTGATGTAGTCCTTTCAAACCACAGTCAGATGTGTAAGTCAGGAAATGAGGCAGGCGCATCACTTATGCAAGGCCAGGTAAACAGAAATGTAATAATGACCAGGTCGTTGTTCTTCAGAGATGTCGCAGGAGAAATAAATGCTTCTTCTTAAGCTATCCCTTGGGGTTAAGCATATCTTACCTCCTCTCCATTTTTGAGGAATGGAAGTTGCCTGCATCAGAATCATAGAATAAAAATAGCACAGAAACAGACCCTTCTGCCCAACTCATCTATACCACTGCTAGTGCCTTCCTAAGCTAGTCCCATTTGCCCATTAGGCTCAAATTCCCTCAAAACCTGCCATTCCAAATATCTATCCAAAGATTTTTTAAATGTTGTATTTGCACCTCCCTTAATCTGTTCCTCTGGCAGCTTATCTCATATACATACCAACCTCTGCATTAAGAAACACACACAAAATGCAGGAGGAACTCAGCAGACCAAGCAGCATCTATGGAAAAGAGTACAGTCGATGTTTCGGGTCGAGACCCTTCAACAGGTATGAAGAAAAAAAGATGAGCAGTAAAGTTAAAAGGGTGCAGGAGGAGAGGGAGGAACACAGGGTGATAGGTGAACAGAGAAGGGGAGGAGTGAAGTAAAGAGCTGGGAAGTTGGTTGGCGAAAGAGATACAGGCCTGGAGAAGGGTGAGTCTGATATGAGAGGACAGAAAGCCATGAAAGAAAGAAAAGGGGGGAGGAGCACCAGAGGGAGACGTTGGGTGGGCAAGGAGATAAATGACAGAGGGAAAGTGGGATGGGGAATGATGAAGAAAGGGGCCATTACTGGAAGTTCAAGAAATCGATATTTATGGCATCAGGTTGGAGGCTACCCAGACGGAATATAAGGTGTTGTCCCTCCAACCTGAGTATGGCCTCATCATGACAGTGGAGGAAGCCATGGATAGACATATTGGAATGGGAATGGGAAGTGGAATTAGAATGGGTGGCCACTGGGATCCTGCTTTTTCTGGCAGAAGGAGCATGGGTGCTCGGCAAAGTGGTCTCCCAATCTCCTTCAGGTCTCACTAATATACAGGAGGTAACACTGGGAGCACCGGACACGGTATATGACACCCACAGACTCATAGGTGAAGTATCGTCTCACCTGGAAGGATATTTGGGGCCCTGAATGGTAGTGAGGGGGGAGGTATAGGGCCAGATGTATCACTTGTTCTGCTTACAAGGGTAAGTGATAGGAGGGAGATCTGTGGGGAGGGAGGAATGGACAGGGGAGTCATGTAAGGAGTGATCCCTGCAGAAAGCAGAAAGTGGTTGGGAGGGAAAGATATATTTGATGGTGGGATCTGTTGGAGATAACGGTAATTATAGAGAATTATCTGCTGGACACAGAGGCTTGTGCGGTGGTATATGAGGACAAGAGGGATCCTATCCCTGGTAGGGTGGCGGGAGGATAGGGTGTGAGTAGACATGCGTGATATGGAAGAGATGCAGTTGAAGGCAGCGTTGATGGTAGAGGAAGGGAAGCCCCTTTCTTTGAAGAAGGAGGACATCTTCTTCATTCTGAAATGAAAGGCCTCATCCCAAGAGCACATGCAGTGGAGATGGAGGAATTTGAGAGAAGGGGATGGCGTTTTTACAAGTAACAGGGTGGGAGAAGGTATAGTCCTGGGAGCTGTGAGAGTCTGTGGGTTTATAGTAGACATGAGCAGATAAGCTATCCCCAGAGATAGAGACAGAGAGATCGAGAAAGGGGAATGAGGTGTCAGAAATGAACCAGGTAAATGTGAGGGCAGGGTGGAGGTTGGAGGCAAAGTGGATGAAGTTGACAAGTTCTGCATGGGTGTAGGAGGCAGCATCAATTCAGTCATCAATGTATGTCGGAAAAGTGTGTGACGGTCACATAAAAAAGTTGACCCTCAGGCCCCTTTTAAATACTCTCCCCCTTATTTTAATCCTCTGTCCTCTAGTTTGTAGTTTAATTTCTCTTGATAAAAGATTGAATGCATTCATCTTATCTATACAACTTCTGATTTTATACATCTCTATGTTCCATGGATTAAAGTCCTAGCCTGCCCAGTCTCTCCATAAACTTAGGCTCTTGAGTCCTGGCAACATTCTCGTAAATTCTTAATTACAAACTTTCCAGTTTAATGACATCTTTCCTATAAGAGGGTGACTGAAACTGTACACAATACCCCATGTGTGGTCTCACCATTGTCTTGTACAACTGTAAAATATCACCCTAACTCTTTCCTTCATGTCCTAATTCTAAAGGAAAAATCTACAGGTGCTAGAAATCTAAAATAAGGGCAGAGAATGGTAGAGATACTCACTAGACCAGGAAGCATTTGTGGGGAGAGAAATACAGAACATTTCAGGTTAGTAAAGTCAAATGTTAATACTGTTTCCTTTTCCAATGATGTTCCCTGATATATTGAGTGTCTCTTCTAATTTCAAAGTTCAAAAAATCAAAGTAAATTTATTATAAAAGAACATATATATCATGATATACAACTTGAGATTCATTTTCTTGCGGGCATAGCCAATGGATCCAATGACCATAATAGAATCAATGAAAGACTGCACCAACAGGGTGGACACCTGTTGCAAAAGACAACAAAAAGTGCAAATACAAAAAGAAAGAAAATAAAATAAATAATAGCAGTCCATAAGCAGAGTGGGTGTGTTCCTTTATGATGTTACTGGCCCTTTTCCGGCACCTTTCTGTATAGTGTCTAGAAAAAGTATTCACCCCCCTTGGAAGTTTTCATGTTTTATTGTTTTACAATCTTGAATCACAGCGAATTTAATTTGGCTTTTTATGACACTGATCAACAGAAAAAGACCTTTTCATGTCAAAGTGAAAACAGATCTCTACAAAGTGACCTAATTAATTACAAATATAAAACACAAAATAATTGATTGCCCCCTTCAGGTCAGTATTTAGTAGATGGACTTTTGGCTGCAATTACAGCTTTGAGTCTGTGTGGATAGGTCTCTATCAGCTTTGCACATCTGGACACAGCAATTTTTCCACTTTCTTTTTTACAAAACTGCTCAAGTCTTGTCAGATTGCATGGCAGTTGTAAATGAACAGCCCTTTTCCAGTCCAGCCACAAATTCTCAATTGAATTGAGGTCTGGACTCTGACTTGGCCACTTCAGGACATTTTCTTTGATGTTTTTTAGCTATTCCTGTGTAGCTTTGGCTTTATGCTTGGAGTCATTGTCTTGCTGGGAAACACATCTTCTCCCAAGTCTCAGTTCTTTTGCAGACTACATCAGGTCTTCCTCCAGAATTTCCCTGTATTTTGCTGCATCCATTTTACCCTCTACCTTCACAAGCCTTCCAAGGCCTGCTACAGTGAAGCATCCTCACAGCATGATGCAGCCACCAACCAGCTTCACGGTAGGGATAGTCTGTTTTTAATGGTGTGCAGTGTTCAACTTATACCAAACATAGCTTTTAGTCTGATGTTTTAGTGAATGTTCATGCCAAACTGGAAGTTGGAGAATTATGGCATGAACATTGAATTCTCCAACTTACGGTAATTCCCTCCCTCTCCCTTCATCCATCCCAGATTCACTCTGCCTCCTCCTCCAGCTGCCTATCACCTCTCTCATGATTCTGCCTTCTTCTACTACACAGTGCTTTCATCTTACATTCCTTCTTCACCTTTCCTGCCTATCCCCTCCCTGCTTCCCCTCCCCCACCCCTTGATCTTTCTTCTGATTGGTTTTTCACCTGGCACCTACCAGCCTTCTCCTTCCCACCCTCCCCTCACCTTCTTTATAGGGCATCTGCCCCCTCCCTCTTCAGTCCTGATGAAGTGTCTCGACCTGAAAAGTTGACTGCTCGTTTCCATGGATGCTGCCCGACCTGCTGAGTTCCTACAGCTTGTTATACACATTAAACTAAAATGTTTCCATCTCTGTCAATGATGGCAATAACACCCCGCGGAGCCCAATGGTCCCAGAATGCCTCTATAGTTGCCGTGGACTGAATGTGTTCCTTTGCAATATTTACCTGGGTACAAACATACCCCCTAAACATTGCTAGGCAGTCTGCCCGGGCAGATCCTACCACCACCCATTTCCAAGACCCACGGATGGCTGATTTTGCCAGCCCCAGGAGCAAGTTGACAAGGACAACCTCATCCCTCCATGTCCCCTCCTTACTGGCTGACCATATATAAATAGGGTAGGGCTAAAATGCAACCAGAAGGCAAGAAGCAGGCCACACAGATACGCTAAAAGGGGCTGCAGACTCACACACTCCATGAGGTACATGGTCTCCTCTAGCCCGCAGAAGTGACATGCGGCTGGGAGATATGTGTACCAACTAAAGAATTTATTAACAAACTCTATGCAGCAGCCTCCACCCCAGATCCCCCAGGTGCATGGGAAGAACTCCCTCATAAAGGGACTTCTATTGTGTGCTCCAAGGAGGTACAACAGTTTCCACTGCTGTACAGCTGCTGTAAAGGGGGTGGGGTTGTGAGTGGTGCAAGTTCTCCTGAAGATAATGACCATCTCCTGAAGTTAATAACCACCTCCTTTGTCTTGCTGACATTAAGGAAGAGGTTACTTGCCTGGCACCAGGCCTCAAGCTCTTCCACTTCCTCTCTGTAAGCCATTTTATCATTGTTGGTAATTATCATGTCATTGGTAAACTTGACAATGGGCTCAGTACATAACCCTGAGGGGCACCCGAGTTGAGGTTGATGGGGAGGGAGAACTGGTTGAGCATGGGGTCTGTTGGTTAGGAAGTCCTGAACCCAGTTGCACAGTTGTGTATTTAGACTGGGTAGTAGAGGTTCATTCACTAAGCTCTGTGGGACAACAGTGTTTTTTAATGTCGAACTGAAATCCAGAAATGACATTCTGACATAAGTGTGCTTGTTTTCTAGGTGTGTCACTGCTTGGTGTCCTGGTTTCTGCAGGAAGATGTGAAGGAACAGACAGAGAACATGGAACATCAGCCGTTCATGAAGCAAGTTCCATGTGCTCCGTAGAAAATGGAGATTCGATTCATGTTGTAGCAATGAATCCGGCCTTTGACTTACCACATCGCTATTACACCGTAAGTTATAGGAGCAGAATTGGCCTGTTCAGTCCTTCATAAAAGCAAAAGAGAGGGCATACAAGGAAGCTAAAGCTAGTGGGAAGATAGAGGATTGACAAGCTTTTAAAAACTAGCAGAAGGAAACTAAGAAGGTCATTAGGAAGGAATAGATGAATTACAAAAGGAAGCTAGCGACTAATCAAAGAAGATACTAAAAGCTTTTTTAAGTATATAAAGGGTAAAAGAGAGTTGAGGGTAGATAAAGGACCAATAGAAAATGACGCTGGAGATATTGTAATGGGAGACGCAGAGATGGCAGAGGAACTGAATGCATATTTTGCATTAGTCTTCACTGTAGAAGACGTCTGCAGTATACCAGTCATTCAAGCGTGTCAGGGAAGTGAAGTTTGTGCTGTGAAAATTATGACTGAGAAGGTGCTCAGGAAGCTTAATGATCTGAGGATGGATAAATCTCCTGGACCTGATGGAATGCACCCTTGGTTTCTGAAGGCAGTAGCTGGAGTGATTATGGTGGCATTAACGATGATCTTTCAAGAAACGATACATTCTGGCATTGTACTGGATGACTGGAAAATTGCAAATGTTACTCCGCTATTTAAGAAGGGTGAGAGGCAGCAGAAAGGAAACTATAGACTAGTTAGCCTGACATCAGTGGTTGGGAAGTTGTTGGAATCATTCGTTAGGGATGAGATTACAAAATACCTGGAGGCAAATGACAAGATAGGCCATAGCCAGCATGGTCTCCTGAAAGGAAAATTCTGCCCAACTAACCTACTGCAATTTTTTGAGAAAATTACAAGCAGGGTAAACAAAGGAGATGCAGTAGATGTAGTGTACTTGGATTTTCAGAAGGCCTTTGACAAGGTGCCACACGAGGCTGCTTAGCAAGATAAGAGCCCATGGGGATGGAGCATTGGCTGATTGGCAGAAAACAGAGAGTGGGAATAAAGGGATCCTATTATGGCTAGCTGTCGGTTACCAGTGGAGTTCCACAGAGGTTGCTATTGGGACTGCTGCTTTTTATGATGTATGTCAATGATTGGACTATGGGATTAGTGAATTTATGGCTAAATTTGCCGATGATACAAAGATAGGTGGAGGAGCAGGTAGTGTTGAGGAAACAGAGAGATTTACATAGTTTAGGGGAATGGGCAAAGAAGTGGCAAATGAAATACAATGTTGGAAAGTGTACAGTCATGCACTTTGGTGGTAGAAATAAATGGGCAGACTATTATTTAGATGGGATGGAATTCAAAATGTAGAGATGCAAAGGGACTTGGGTGTCCTTGTGCAGGATACCCTAAAGGTTAACCTCTAGGTTGAGTCAGTGGTTAAGAAGGCGAATGCAATGTTGGCATTCATTTCTAGAGGTATAGAATATAAGAGCAGGGTAGTGATGTTGCGGCTTTATAAGGCACTTGTGTGACCACACTTGGAGTATTGTGTGCAGTTTTGGGCTCCTTATTTTAGAAAGGATACATTGACATTGGAGAGGGTTCAGAGAAGATTCACGAGGATTATTCCAGGAATGAAAGGGTTACCATATGAGGAACATCTGGCAGCTCTTTGGCTATATTCCCTGAAGTTCAGGAGAATGAGGGGGGATTTCATAGAAACATTCCAAATGTTATAAGGCCTGAACAGATTAGATATGGCAAAGTTATTTCCCATGGTAGGGGAGTCTGGGGCAAGATGGCACGACTTCAGGATTGAAGCATGTCCTTTTAGAAGAGAGATGCTGAGAAATTACTTTAGTCAGAGATGGTAAATCTGTGGAATTTGTTGCCACGGGCAGCTGTGGAGTCCAAGTCATTGGGTGCATTTAAGGCAGAGATAGATAGGTTCTTGATTAGCCAGGGCATCAAAGGGTATGGAGAGAAGGCAAGGGATTGGAAAAATTAGATCAACCCATGATAGAATGGCAGAGCAGACTCGATGGGCCAAATGGCCTACTTCTGCTCCTATATCTTATGGCCTTATGTCTGCTCTGCTGTTTAGAACATCTGTTATCTTTGTCAACCCTATTTTCCTGCCATCTCCTTGTAACCCTTAACTGTTTTACCAATCAAGAACCTATTAATCTCTGTCTTAAATGCTCCCAATGACTTGGTCTCAACAGACCTCTGTGACAATAAACTCCAGAGATACACCACCCTCTGGCTGAAGAGATTTCTCCTCACCTCATTCTTAAAGGAATGCCATAAGACTGTATCTTTGGATCCTAGAAAATGGAAAATCTTCCCCACATACCCTCTATCCAGGCCTCTCTGTCCGTTGCCATCATTTAGTCAATAGTCTTCCGTGTCTTGACAATTTAGATGCTTGTTTCAATATTTCTTAGATATTTTATATTCACCCTCAGGTAGAGTGTTCCAGATTCCAGCACATTCTGGGATAAAAGCAATTTTTCCTCAAATCCTTGCTTTCAATCGATGGGATTGAAAGTTAATGCCGCATTGACAGTAACTCCCAGACCTTGTCAATGAAATAAGAAATAAAAATCATCACCCGCATTTCATTGCATCTGATTGTATTTTATATGAACATTCATCAAATAAACTGTGAAATGGAACTGTATATTAAAGTACTAAAATACACAACTGAGAACTTAGTCAGAAGGTCAAGGTTAAAGACAGAAATGGACATTCTGTAATGCTTTCTGCATCATACTTGGAAATCCCCAAAGCACGCCTGAGCCAGTATCATGTGGCTAAAGCTGCACTGAAGAAAGCAAGGCAGCAAATTTGCCCATGGCATCCTCCCACAAAATGAAATGTAGAGATGATTAAATGTCTTGCTTTAGAAATGTTGACTGAGGGATAAATTTTGCTCAAGGAACTAAGGATACTCTGCTCTTTCACTTTTTCTATGTTTCTACACTTCCTTTTTATCTTAAATGTGTTTCTGGAACTTTTGGACCCTGTGTCTTGGGGATCGATTGAGTGATCTAGCACTCTATTGTCTCTACGCGGGGTCATGATTGACTCCATTTCTCGCTGATTAAAACATCAAGGAAGATTGAAACATTGAGGTGAATGCGGAGGAGAGCAAGGGGTCGAGAGGTTGCTCTCTTTTAAAGGCTGCTGTGTTCAAGTGATCTCTCTTATAGAAAGGCTGGTGTGTTGGAGTGATCTCTCTTGAACTGAAGAGACTGAAGTCTGCAGCACCAGTAGTGAGGACCAAGAAGGTATGGACAAGGGAAGCACAGGAGTGCCTACAGGACTGCTTTGAATCGGTGGACTGGACTGTATTCAAGGATTCATCTTCAAACCTGGATGAGTATGGTGCAGTTGTTACCGACTTCATTAAAACCAGTGTGAATGAGGTTGTGCCTACAAGGACTTACTGTACACTTGCAAACCAAAAGCCGTGGATGAACCAGGAGGTACGTCATCTGCTGAAGGCTAAATCTGTGGCATTCAAGTCTGCTGATCCAGGCTTGTACCAGAAAACCAGGCATTATTTGCAGTGGGCTACTTCAAGGGTGAAGAGACAATTTCAAACAAGGTTGGAGGCGACATCAGATACACGACAACTCTGGCAGGGTTTGCAAGACATTACTTCCCATAAAGCAAAACTCAATAGCATGAATGGCAGCGATGCTTCACCAGATGATCTCAACACCTTTTAAACACCCATTTTGAAAGGGAGAATACAACTACATCTGTGAAGATCCCTGTTGCACTTGATGACCCTGTAATCTCTGACTCAGAGGCTGATGTTAGGCTGCCTTTAAAGAGAGTGAACCCTCACAAGGCGGAAGTTCCCAATGGAGTACCTGGTAAGGCTCTGAAAACCTGTGCCAACCAACTAGTGGGAGTATTCAAGGACTCTCCGTTTCAGTTTTCGATGTTTTCGCCCATTCTGTTTTGTTGCCAGTTGGTGTGTTGGGAGTTGGGGGTTTGGGGTTTGATGATCTTGTTGTCTTTTCCCCCCCAAGTAGAGTGATCTGTTAGTTTTTTGTGGGTGAAAAGGGGGTGGGAGGGAAATGGGCATGTGTGGTTTGATGTCCTGATGCTGTTTTGCTATGCTGTTGATATGGTAGTTTTTTTCTGTGAGGAAGGGGAATTTAGTGTTTGAGGTTTGATGTTCCAGTTGCCATTTTATCATGTGGAGTGATCTGTTAGATTTTTGTGTGGGGGAGGGATTGGGGGGTTTGGGTTTGTGAGATTTTGTTGCTTGTTTTGTATGGGGGGGGGGGTTGATGTCTTTCTGTCAGGACACTGGTGCAGGGATCCAATTGCAGACCCAGTACTGTGCACACAGTGATATTAATTGAGTAACAAATCCCAAGGTGCAAACAAAGTCGGCATCAAAGTTCAGGCAGAGATCAAAACATCCAGAGAAATCCAAAAACCAGAATTGGGAAATAGACAGAGTCAATATTCAGACAGAGTTCAGAAACAAATGGTGGAAAGGCTCAGGAAAACTCACTGGCACAATCTGGCAACAAACAAGTGAAAACACAGGACTGAAATACACTGAACAATAAACAGAGAGTCAGGTGATAGGTGGAGCACAATGGGACACAAGTGGTAGCAATACAGGCAATAATGAGAAACAGGTGAGAGGCAGGGTACTCAGTAACACAGGGGCTGGAGTAGAGCAGGGGCCGGGACAGGAGCACATGGGGCATGAAAACAAACAAGAACACATGGCAATACAAAACCACAGACTGACGGCTGGGTGGGGAACATACAAAAAGACAGAGTTCAGTTGGAGGTACTGAGAGTACCCTATCTCTATGGACACCTCCTGGCATCACAGCAGATGGAGCTGATTGCTGGCGATGAAAGTCTCTGATGAGAGAGGGGTCCAGGTTGTTACAGGCAGGGACCCAGGACCTCAAGGAACTGGAGGCCACGACCCCAGCGATGAACGTCCAGCGGTCAACGCACTGTGAAGGCCCCTGACCCATAGATGAGCTGTTGGGGAGGGGTGGTTTGGGGACAGGACGCAGCAGGTGGCTCATGAAAGTCTTGATGCGGGACACATGGAAGGTGAGATGAATGTGGTGGAGAGTGGAGGAGAGCTCGAGACGGATGACAGCAGGGCTGATGACTTTTGCAGTAGGGGGGGCAGTGAGGGGCAGGTCTCGTGTTGAAAGCCACACACGCTGTCCCTGGCGGTAACATGGGGCCTTGGAGTGATGGCGGTCAGCTTGATGCTTGATCCTAGCTGAGGCATGGGGAAAGGCAGAGCGAGTGCGCCTCCATGTCTGCTGACTATGGTGGATGTATGCCTTGGCAGATGGATCGCCAGCCTCCTTCTCCTGGGCAGGAAACAGTGGAGGCTGGTAGCCAATGCAGCAGTTGAAGGGGAACAGACCAGTGGATGAGGACGGATGAGAGTTTATGGCATTCTTGGCCCGGGGTAGCTGCTGACTGCACGCGGAGGGACAAAGTAACGGATCTCATTTCCCATGGAGGGCCACCAGAACTGCCCACTGATGAAGGCCTGAGTACGCTTGGTTCCAGGGTGACAGGATAACTGGGAAGAATGACCCCACTGCAATACCTGTGAGTGGACAGAGCTAGGAACATAAACACGGTTCGTGGGGCATTAATTAGGGGCTGCCTCGCTCTGTTGAGCAGCATGCACAATGGTTTCAATGTCCCATTGTGCTGCACCCCGAGACAGTGAGCAGGGAGGATAACATCAGGTACCTCAGGGGTCTCAGAGGAGGGAAATCTTCTGGAAAGGGCATCAGGTTTTCCATTCTTGGAACCAGGGTGGAAGGACAGAGTAAAATTTAATCTTGAGAAATAACAGGGACCAGTGAGCTTGATGGGAGTTGAGATACAGACAGACAGACATACTTTATTGATCCCAAGGGAAATTGGGTTTTGTTACAGCCACACCAACCAAGAATGGTGAAGAAATATAGCAATATAAAACCATAAATAATTAAATAATAATAAGTTAATCATGCTAAGTGGAAATAAGTCCAGGACCAGCCTATTAGCTCAGGGTGTCTGACACTCCGAGGGAGGAGTTGTAAAGTTTGATGGCCAAAGGCAGGAATGACTTCCTATGACGCTCAGTGTTACATCTCGGTGGAATGAGTCTCTGGCTGAATGTACTCCTGTGCCTAACCAGTACATTATGGAGTGGATGGGAGACATTGTCCAAGATGGCATGCAACTTGGACAGCATCCTCTTTTCAGACACCACCGTCAGAGAGTCCAGTTCCACCCCCACAACATCACTGGCCTTACGAATAAGTTTGCTGATTCTGTTGGTGTCTGCTACCCTCAGCCTGCTGCCCCAGCACACAACAGCAAACATGATAGCACTGGCCACCATAGCCTCGTAGAACATCCTCAGCATCATCCGGCTGATGTTAAGACACCTCAGTCTCCTCAGGAAATAGAAATGGCTCCGACCCTTCTTGTAGACAGCCTCAGTATTCTTTGACCAGCTTATTGTCCATTCGTACCCCCAGGTATTTGTAATCCTCCACCATGTCCACACTGACCCCTTGGATGGAAACAGGGGTCACCGGTGCCTTAGCCCTCCTCAAGTCCACCACCAGCTCCTTAGTCTTTTTCACATTAAGCTGCAGATGATTCTGCTCGCACCATGTGACAAAGTTTCCCACCATCACCCTGTACTCAGCCTCACCTCCCTTGCTGATGCATCCAACTATGGCAGAGTCATCAGAAAACTTCTGAAGATGGCAAGACTCTGTGTTGTAGTTGAAGTCTGAGATGTAGATGGTGAAGAAAAAGGGAGACAGGACAGTCCCCTGTGGAGCCCCAGTGCTGCTGACCACTCTGTCTGATACACAGTGTTGCAAGCACACATACTGTGGTCTGCCAGTCAGGTAATCAATAATCCATGACACCAGGGAAGCATCCACCTGCATCACTGTCAGCTTCTCACCCAGCAGAGCAGGGCGGATGGTGTTGAACGCACTGGAGAAGTCAAAAAACATGACCCTCACAGTGCTCGCCGGCTTGTCCAGGTGGGCGTAGACACGGTTCAGCAGGTAGACGATGGCATCCTCAACTCCTAGTCGAGGCTGATAGGCGAACTGGAGGGGGTCTAAATGTGGCCTAACCATAGGCCGGAGCTGCTCTAGAACAAGTCTCTCCAGGGTCTTCATGATGTGGGAGATCAATGCCACCGGTCTGTAGTCATTGGAGCCACTGGAGCGCGGCGTCTTCGGTACAAGGACGAGGCAGGACATCTTCCACAGCACAGGAACCCTCTGGAGACTCAGGCTCAGGTTGAAGTACTCCACATAGCTGGGGGGCACAGGCTTTGAGCACCCTGGGGCTGACACCGTCCGGGCCTGCAGCCTTGCTTAGGTAGAGACGTTTCAGCTGTCTTCTCACCTGTTCAGCTGTGAAGCCCACCATAGTGGTTTCAGGTGTGGGAGGGGTGTAGTCACGAGAGCAGGGTGGGGGGCTGTGAGGAAGGGTAGGAGGAGAGAGTGGAGTATGTGTTGATTGGGGGCCGACAACAGATGAATCATGTGGGGGATGGGCAGGGGCCACAGTGTCAAATCTGTTGAAGAACAGGTTAAGTTCATTGGCCCTGTCCACACTGCCTTCAGCTCCTCTGTTATTGGTTTGCCGGAACCCATCCCACTCCAGACCTCTCTGATGTTGTTCTGCTGGAGTTTCCACTCAAGCTTCCTCCTATACCTGTCTTTAGCCTCCCTGATCTTGGCTTTCAGGATCCTCTGTATTGTCCTCAGCTCCTCCCTATTTCCATCTCTAAACGCCCTCTTTTTAGCGTTCAGGATGTCCTTAATGTCCTTTGTTACCCATGGCTTGTTATTTGAATAACAAAGGACAGTTCTTGCCGGAACATTGCAGTCCACACAGAAGTTGATGTAACCAGTGATGCACTCTGTGAGCCCATCAATGTCCTCTCCATGTGGCTCACAGAGCGCCTGCCAGTCTGTCGCCTCAAAACAATCCTGGAGTGGCAGTATGGATATCCGTACTGCCAGAGTGGCAGTACGGATATCTTCCAGATTCTTGTGATCAGTCCAGACCAAGAATGGCACCTTGGCTCCCTCCAGCCAATGCCTCCACTCCTCCAGAACTCACTTCACAGCCAGCAGCTCCCGGTTTTCGACATCATAATTCCACTCTGTGGGAGTGAAGCAGTGGGAGAAGAAGGCACAGGGGTGGACCTTCTCATCCTTGGCCGAGCGCTGAGAGAGAGCAGCTCCTATGCCAATGTCAGATGCATCCACCTCCACAATGAACTGCCGGCCAGTGTCAGGTTGAATCAGGATGGGGGCAGACGTGAAACGTTGCTTCAGGTCAGAGAATGCTTTTTCAGCAGCAGGGGACCAGGACAATCTGACAGCCGATGAAGTAAGAGCAGTGAGTGGTGTAGCCAGTGTACTGTAATTTCTGATGAAGCAGCGATAGACGTTAGCAAAGCTCAAGAATCGTTGCAACTCCCGACGAGTTGAGGGTTGGGGCCATTCAACCACCGCCTTGACGTTCTGTTGATCTATCTGAATGGAACTGCCTGAAATTACATACCCCAGGAAGGAGACTGTATTGCGACGAAGCTCACATTTCTCAGCCTTCACAAAGAGCTGGTTCTCCAGCAGGCACTGGAGAACTCTGTAAACGTGACCTGTATGTTCAGTAAGGGGCTTAGAAAAAAATCAAAATATCATCAAGATACACAAAAACAAATTGGTTCAGTGTGTCCCTGAGAACATCATTTACCAGGGTTTGAAAGACAGCATGTGGTGTTGAAGGCCGTCTTCCACTCATCCCCTTCATGGATATGGACAAGGTGGTAGGCATTAGGGAGATCAAGGATCAAGCTTGGTGAAAACTGAGGACTAAAATACACTGAGCAATAAACAGAGAGGCAGGTGATAAGTGGAGCACAATGAAACATTCGAGGTAAACAACATTTATCCATTTACCCAGGATCCTATATGCTTTTTAAACTACATTTGAAACTTGCTCTGCTACTTAGCACAAATTTTGCACTTATAATCAGTCCATTGTCCTTTCAGAATACTCCCTACGAAGATGTAGCATGTTGTTTATCTCTAATTTAAATGTAAACTCTTTGCCCAATCCAACAGACTGTCTATGGCTCCTTGAAGTCAATTGCAATCCTCCTTAAAGTCCACTGTGCATCTACATTTGGTGTCATGTAAATCCGGATATTGTTCCTGTGCACTGAAATCTCTGTCATTAATGCATTTTCAGGAAGGCAGTGACCTCAAGTACTGACCCCAGGGACTCCAATGTACACTCCTTCCAGTCCAAGAGACGAACTCTCTCGGCCACACTTTGATTCCTCTCCACCAATCGTATTGTCTGCTCATGTACAATAAATGTCTCTGAGTTGCAGAATCAATTGCTCTTTACTGATAGTGAATCAAAACATTGCAGATGCTGGAAATCTGCAACAAAGCCAGAAAATGTTGGAAACACTCAGCAGGTCAGGCAGCATCTGTGGAAAGAGAAACAGAGTTAAAATTTCAGATGAAATATTTTAGAAAGTTTGTTTTACTCTGTTACCCTTTCCACAGGTGCTGCTTGACTTGTTGAGTGTCTTCGGCATTTTCTGTCATGACTAACTGAGAATGGGCATTGGGACCAGTAATTAGTGCCAGTGAGCTTCTGAATGAGTGATGATAAATTTCAAAGTGACATAAGAGTCATAGGCGCCTTTCATACTTGTGGTGAAAGTCTCCTTTGGGGATTAAAAAAGAAAAATGTTCATAAAAACCTGAAAGTGTCAGATATATAATTGCCAATGTCCTTTGAGCCATTCAACTGCTGGATTTGTATCTGTGTTATTCCTCTGTAAGGCAAAGAAGATTAAATGGCATTATCTGCCACAAAGATTCATCTAGCCTGACATCGCCTTAAACACTGAATTATCGCTTTGTCAAAGCAAAACAAATATCAGCTGCAGGAAATAATCAGCTCCAGCAGCAGACGTGCTCTGTTCAGTGGTAGAAAGATGGCATCAGCTGATGGACGTTGCAGCCTACAGGCAATGCAGCCATTCTGGGAGAAGCACAACCCATTTATGAGTCAGAGATCAGAACGCAAGAAACCCTCCGGACAAATAAGCACAATAGATTTCACCGGGGTGGATTCCTGAGACGTTCACATTTCAGTAACACAGGTTGCATCAAAGGCTGCAGTGTTTGTGTGATTTTCTTAAAAGAGTCCTGCTGGCTTTAACCCTCTGTGCACTGTGTGGCCTGCTACAACCCGCACATTAAATATGGTTCTTCACCCAGCAGAAGCAGATAAGCACAAAGATGATAACTGTGCAGGGTATTTGTCAGTTACATCAGCTCTACAGAACAAAGCAATTCAACTTGTCCATGACAATGCTTCTGCTTTGAAGAAATCTCCTCCCACAGCAATACCTTATTCTAGCTTTTGATTAATTCATCTCTCATTTGATCATTGTTCTTCCCTTTACGAATCTGTTGCATGGTAGTGACCTCTCACATTCTGACCACTCCAAGTGGGATTTCAGGGTGAAGTTTTTATTTTTATGAACTTGAGTTGTGGTTTCTCCCACAAATGAAACCCTCCCTTTCTGAGATGGTATTGGGTTTGCTGACTCATTCTAAACACAAACAAAGACTTTAAACCCTATTTTTATATTTATGAGCTGGAGTTGTGGTTTCTCCCACAAATGAAACCCTCCCTTTTTGAGATGATATTGGGTTTGCTGACCCATTCTAAACACAAACAAATACTTTAAGCCCTATTGGATATAAATAGCCACGTGTACAATATAACCTCTAATTTGTAATGACCAATGTGCACAAAAACCTTGTGCTGTGTAATTTTTGCCCAGTAGCAACATGTATGTACTGAATAATTTCTTCAAAAAAAACCCAGTGTAAATAAGCCAGTTCTAAAATCTGCAGAGAAATCATCACAAGCTCCATGTTGTCAACGCTGCCCATATCAGAAACTGGAAAAGGAAATGTGATTGTGTACAATCGTGAAATATACTTAACATGGCAGTGAAGTAGATAGTGACAACCTTTTGTGTGCAGTTTAAATTCCTTTGTGCCTCTTGCAGCTAAAGACGTGTGCATATGCACAAGTACACATCTTAGAGGGAACATTGTATGAGTGTCCTCACTAAAGGGAGATTATACTGAAGATTATCTTCAAAAACTAGTTTACTTTACTGTTGATTCTCCATGGTGAGTTTAGCTGCCAATACCAACTATTCTACTAGTGGGTCTGCTCTCCGTACCAAGGAGAGGGAATTTCCAGCTAACAAAGTAGTTTAAAACACAGGTCATTTATTTTCAGTAACACACATTTAAATCCAAACAACATGCTTAGAACACATTTAAAATTCAGATAGGATTTCTATCTTGAACAGTCCCATTATTCCCTCAATAACAAAGGCATACATGTTCATATCAATTCTGGAGTTCATATTTGGACCTAGGCTGTAGTGAATTCTGGAACCAAGTGGTCCAGGGAGAAGTCAATCAGTGTTAGTAATAAAGTTACTGGAGAGTAAGTTCTGTGCATTAGTACAGCTGATGGTTGAAAGTAGGCTGCTAAGATAGTACTTACTGTGTATTGCTCTTGTTCTTTTCCCATAAGGTCAGGTGGGCACCACCATAGAAATGTAATTGTTGTCCAAGTATTCAGCACCTTAGCAAGTTTGCTGCCTGGCCTCACCACATGCATCCATTGCTCTACCAAACCTAGAGTACATTCTTACCACTCAGTGTGTCTCATGCATGTGAATGAAAATGCCAAAGACTGGTTTCTGTTTTGGTGGGGTCCACTGGAGTAAGCTGGGATGGATCACCCACTACCACTTCTGGATAGATATAAAACAGAAATCACGGGTCAGGCATCATCAATGGAGAAAAAACCTGTCTCCGATTCTCTGTCCGCAGACGCTGACTGACCTGCTGAAAGTTTCCAGAAATTTCTGTTTATATTTCAGATTTCCCGCATCTGCAAATTTTTGGCTTTCATCCTCTCGATTACTGGTTCAGTCATTTTATCACAATGAAAACCGGCCCCATTTTAAAGCAAAAAACATTCAGCTAATAGATCTCAGTGGGACAAGCAGCTTCTGTGGGATGAAAGAAGTTGTTCATGTTTTGGATCTAAACCCTGCATCCGTTTGTTGTTCCAGATTTCATCATCTGCAGGCTTTTGTGCCTCCAACCACAGATACCACTTTCTTTTGCCCACACTGCACCAGAAAACGGGAATTCCAGACTGACCCCTACAGCCACCTGATGACCCACCAATAGAAAACCCCTTAGGAGAACATCATACTCAGCTTGAGTGATTGCACTTCTACTGCTGTATCCTCATCTTAAATGTCCATTCAGCAAATTATTCTTTCTGTACTTGACACATTCTTCTTTCATGTGGACTTTAAATTGCATTCATTTATCTGTGATAACCCTACCATCCAAAAATGAAAGGACACTGACTACCAAGCTTCCAGTTTGCAGATGGAAAAGCTCACATGTTCCAGCAAAGCCTCTCATCCGTCGCAAGGCTTAATATTTTCTCAGTCTGCTTTAACAAACTTTCATCCCACCAGTTAAGGATAAGGTGCACTGAATTGTATTCATTACCGTAGCTTTAACGCAAAGTGCCTCATCACCACAGGTGTCCATTATTTGCACAGAGTTAAATCAAACCTCAGTTCATTTGATGAGTTTTCTCATTTCGAAAATGCATACAATCTCAAGATGTAATTGCATTGTCTAAATTGTAAAGTCTTGATACACACTATGTTGGGATTGTACTTTATTACCACACAGTAAATAGTTTGTTGTTTTGCCCTTGGGAATTTAATAATCTATTGGATGGATGATGGTTTGGGGAATGCACGCCAGATACAGAATCTAAAGATCATTGCACCCAGAGCAAGAGCCAGCTTGGGTCCGGGTAACCACTTCATCTTTTACTCTGTACATTGCAATCTGAAGATAGCAAAACAGAATCTAAGCCCATGTTCCATTCCAATATGGAAAAGTATGGAATTTCTGTCTTTCTTGATGATTAAATAGAAATCCATTTGTCCTTCCAAGGTGGATTTGGAAGATCCCATGGCTCTACCTAGTGAAGGACAAAGAAGTTTGCCAGTGACCTGGCCAATGTTTCTTCTTCTCCTTCACCCACAGTCCCTCAAGATCAAGGAGGGCGCATTTGCACTCTGGTTCTATGGATTCTGGTCTGGGTAATAATGCCAATAATGGAACTGCACAGATGGGGCAAGTGAGACAAGAGTGCATGAGTGGACTGTTTGTGATATGATGTGATCCTTATTCTGGACTCCTGTGAGATTTTCACACATGGACTCAAGGTTGTCAGCACTGTTCCGAATACTCCTTGCCTACTTTGAGCAGGACATGAGTCAGAAATTCCCAAGAGTCAGTGGGAATGTTTCATGTTTGCAAGGAAACTTTGAGAACTTACTTCAATCTTTTCCTCTTTCTACCAGGTAGTCTGTTACCTGACAGAATTTGGTACAAGGTGCCTGTTTTGGGAATCTGGTGTCTGGCATGCAAACTTGTGGACTGTCCACAATGGTTATCATAGAGTCATTGAGTCAAATGGTGCAGAAACAGGCTTTTCAGCCCAACTGCTCCATGCTGACCCAGATTCCGATCTGAGCAACATCCATTTGCCCGGGTAGTTTAATAAATGTATTTGCTACTGGGGTTGCTGGCCTGTGAGAAAGTACAGATGTTAATTTCTAGCCCTTCCAATTAATTTGAAGGATTTTGCAGAGACAGGTTTGGTGGCATTTTCCAGTGATGTGAGGAGTTTTCAGTTGGTTCAAGTTTCAGAATCATGCTGGGAGAGGGGGTGGGAGTCAATAGTTGGTACTGTCCAGGAGAGCATGACGTGAAGTGGTGAGTGCGAAGACTTGATCTTGAAATAACATTTTCCTCAGATTCTGAAAGGTTGCACTGACAATAATGGTGACGGTGAACTTTAAATTAGCACCTGTCTTTCCTGAAAAGTGGCTATCGAGGTATTTATGGAAGTGGCCCATGTTTTTCCAGAGCCTTTGTCAGGGGGAGTGTTGTGTAACAAGAACAAGTGATTAGAGAAGCCTCTTCCGTGCAGATGTGGAGTGCAGGGCTCATTCTCCTGTATGAGTGAGTCAGTGATCTCTTGGACTTGATGTTGGATTGTGTGACAGTGCAAATGCTGTCAGTAATACTCCAGCTTGACTCCAGAAGTAGGGTGATTATGATTGTCGAGTGTGGCTCTGCAGTTGAAATGAAGCTTGTTGGACATGAAAAGTGAAGTGATAAAGACTAAGGAGAGTGTTAGGGCTCTGTTTTGGAGCCATTAGATGTATTCATTGACTCTTCATGCCATCATAGAGCAAGTATGAGTTGGAGATTACTTTTAGTGGGTAACCAAAACTGAGGAGGGTGTTCTACATTCCCTCCTGGCTAATGGAAATAAAACCTTTAATGAAGCTGAAAAAAGGGCATGATTTGTCAGCTGGTACTGCTTCTTACATTTTCTCAGTGATGTCACGTGGTGAAGATGATGTCCACTGTGCATATCTGTGAATAGAATCTACACTCTGATTCAGGAGCAGTGCTTCAGCCATTGGGTTCAGGTTGCAGGGAGAGCCCTCTATAGTGTGTGAAACAAACAGCCAGAGGAAGTGGCAGGGTTTGGCACAATTACAATGCTTAAAAGACATTTAGACAGGCGTATGAATAGAAAAGACTTTGAGGGATATTGACCAAACGCAGCATAGATAGACATCTTGGTTGGGATGGAGCATTGGGCTAAAGGGTCTGTTTCCATGCTGTATAACTCTATGACTCTGTGAGTCCATGAGCCCAGCATATTGGCAATATTTATTTCCTAGCCAGCAGCACTATTTTGAGAGAGATTTTTATGTAACAATTGGTTACACTGCTTTCACCTTATATTTCAGAGATACTTCATTGATTGTGAAATACCCTAAGATGTTCTGAAGCTATTGAAGGTATAAGCCTCAAGTTAGTGTAAGTTTCTTTTATTATTATTAGGCAGCTAATGAATGCAGAAATAGCCTAGAATCATCCTCTACCAGAGTATGAGTAAGACTGTAAGCTGAGAACAGAAAGTGTCTAGTGGCTTGATATCATTTTGACCCAGAAGTCCCTGCTAAACATAAAGCCATGTTAGAACAAAATTTTCATCCAAATTAACATGGATCTTTAGAATATTTCCTGAGAATCTTATTAACATACACTAGAAAATAAATCATAGCATAATACGTGGAGATCAGTATAATTAATTGTAATATGTTGGGCTCTGGGGAGAAGGCAGAACCATGGCATAGTCCATTCTAAAACCTCTTGTTACAACTGAAAAGCAGTGGTGGGACCATAATTTATGTGCTTTAGGCATAGTCTGTTGAAGACGAAAATTCAATCATGGAAGCATTTCAATTGTTAATTTAGTTTGTTGTGAAGCTGTAAAAATGTTTCAGAGGAACAGAAAATATTGCACTGGTTTTAGTCAAGAGCATCTTAAAATAGCTGTAAAGCCCGAGAATTATAACTTAGAATCCAGTTTCATCTAAAACCTTCACCTGTGAGAGGTTGTACCACTGCAAAACTTATTTTATTGGTATGGATAAGTCTATGTGATCTTACAGAGACAATACTAGCATGGATAGAAGATTGGCTGATCGGCAGAATAAAGGGGTCCTTTTATTGTTGGCTGCCAGAGACCAGTGGTATTCCACAGGGGTCAGTGTTAGGACTTCTTTCTTTCATGTTATTCATCAGTGATGTGGATGATGGAATTGATGGCTTTGTGGCCAAGGACGCAGATTATATGAAGATGGGCAGTTAAGTAGAAAGCAGGTAATCTGCAGATGGACATAGTCAGATTAGGAGAATGGGCAATGAAATGACAGATGGAATTTAGTGCAGGGAAGTGTATGTGATGCACTTGGGTAGAAGGAATGAAGACTATTTTCTTAACAGGAAACAAATTCAGAAATCAGAGGTGCAAAGAGACTTGAGAGTCCTCGTGAAGGATTCCCTAAAGATTAATTTGTAGGTTGAGTCAGTGGTAAGGAAGACAAATGCAAAGTTAGCATTCATTTCAGGAGGAATAGAATATAAAAGCAAAACTGGGGCTTTATAAAAAAATTGAGCAGATCGCACTTGGAGTGTTATGAGCAGCTTTAGGTCCTTTATCCAGAAAGAGATGTGCTGGCATTGGAGAAGGTCCAGAAGAGGGTTCACAACAATTATCCCATATGAGATACCCTGGGCTAGTACTTGCTGGAAATGAAAAGAATGAATGGGGATCTCTTTGAAACCTATTAAACATTGAAAGGCCTAGATAGGGTGGATGTAGAGAGGATGTCTCCTATAGTGGGACAACCTAGGACCTAGCAGCGCAACCTCAGAACCGAAGAACAGAAGAGGAGGAAGAGGAAAAGAGGAAAGAGTGGAAGTCAAAAAAGTGGAAGAAGTGGAAGAGCTGGGGGAAGAAATTGAGGAAGATTGTGGCAAGCCAAAACAGCTAATGCCTATTCGTCAGTGGACAATCGATCCCAGGCTGACTTTTCACTGATTGGTTATTGTTTCTAACAACATTGCAAATGTTCATGGATAAACCATTTAAATAGTTATGCTTTGGGATGCACTGGTGAGTTTCAGTAGCTGCATGATTTTACTGAATAAGTGTTTATTTTGTGTTCCAACTTTGTTCTATCTCCAGGCTTTGGGTCCCATCAGTAGTTTTAAGCAATCAAACCCAACAAATTGGCGATGAGGTGCTGTATTACAGTATATCAACATGACAATTTCAGCAGAAGACTAGTTCACAATCCTACAACAGGAGAAAGCTCTATTTCAGGCAGCCTAGTTGAAGTAATTGAAACCTTGATGAGCAAGTTATTAGCGAGTCTAACGACTTCGGTGTCAAACACTGAACAAAATTCCTGTGAGTCAGTTGTTGCGTCCATTACCAATTTCTAGTTGGATGCCATTTTGGGAGGTACATTTGAATCCTGGTTCAAACATTACAAAGATATCTTCTAGATCGAGATCACCAGTAAAAACAAATAGAGGAAGACATGGACTTTGCTCAGAAAATAGGGTAGTGCTGAATGTGAGTATTATTTTAACTTTATCCAGCCTAATAATCCACCTGACCTATTACTTGAGGAAACTCCAAGAGCTAACAGGCATTTTTAGGGAGCAGTTGTCCATTCAGTGCTCGCTACCATTACCTAATACTTGTTAACCACAATGCCGATGACTTCATTACACTTGCCAGTGTTTTCAATTGTGAATGCGAAGAGCTCAAACTGGGCAAAGTGACTTAGAATTAGTTCAAATGTCTGATTTTTACTTGCGGACTGCAGGCACCTGATGATGCAGACATTTGTAAATGGCTCCTGGTCAGACTACAGCAAGACCCTGATGTGACTTGAGAAGCTGTCACTCAAGAATATCAGGGTTTGATCAACCTTAAACACGATTCGAACCTTGTTGAACAGAACCATGTTAATGCAATTTCCGGTGGACCAGACATTACCACTCAGCAGGTCTCCATGCGGCCAACCACAGCTTGTTGGAACTGTGGAGTATCGCATTGCGCAGGAAACCACCAATACTAGAAATACATTTGCAGCAAAAGCCAATGCAATGGCCATAAAAGGCTTTTGCCTCCCTTTGCTGTCTTCTAGACTAGTGAAACACAAGGGCAAGAAGTTTCAAAAACCATCAAAATCTAAAAGGAGTTTAATAGTCATGTTCAAAGTTGACTTTGCCACGAGGAGAAAGTATGTCAATGTATTTATCAACAATTAGTTGGTCAAAGTATGACTCAACTTTGTAAAGTATGGCATCAGACATCACCATTATCTTTAAACATGTGGTGGACACTTGGGTCCCCACCAGTCAAAACAACTCATCATTTCGCCTGCAGTGCATTGGGTGTAACCCTCCAGTTGATTGACGAACTGCATTGCATGGTGAAGCTGAATGGTAATCAAGTCAAAGATGTGTGTTACCTAACAGACCAGCTGGATCTGAATGTCTTGGCATTGATTGGATGGACAATCTTGATCTTTGTCACATCCCTCTGGATGAGGCCTGTACAAAGACATTGGCTGTTCGAATCATGTCAGTCGATGCCATACCAGCATCAGTATATGAGACTATAACTGTAAAGGGCCATGCAAAAGTGTTTCAAGATGGCTTAGGTTGCTGCATCAGACTGCAAACAGAACTCCCATCTCCATCCAGATGCAAAGCCAGTCTTCTGTCTCTAAAGGCCAGTGCCATACACAGCCTTACCAATCATAGAGCAAGAGCTAGATTGCCCGCAACAAGCTGGTGTGAACAAAGCTGTCAAGACTCACGCTGGGCAGATCCAGTACTCATCATCAAGAATTCAAATGGTATAGTGAGGTGTGTGCAGACTTCTCAACTGGCTTTAATGCATCTCCGGAGACTCACCAGTACCCATTACTGGTACCTGCAGATCTTTTCACAAAATTGAACTATGGTTGCTACTTTGTGAAGTTGAACTTGTCTAATGCCTACCTCCAGGTAGAAGTGACAGAAAATTCACATGAGCTTCTCACCATTACAACATTTAAGGGGTTGCTTTCCTTCCTCCATCTGCCTTTTGGGGTAAAGGCAACTCCTTCAATTTGCAAACTGGTCATGGACACCATGCTGAGTGGTACTGATGGTGTTGTCACACACCAGACAGCACTATGCCAATGCACGGACCACAATTTGAAATTTGCACTGCGACTTTGGGTAGAAAAATGATGCCTCCTGCCGTCTTCAATCAAGTATCTCGGATTTGTCATACATGAGCATACTCATCACCTAGATCCCAAAAGCATTGCTGCTATTTGAAGATGGCTCCACCATCAGATATCATCGCCTTATGATCATTTTTGGGCATTATCAGTCCTTATTAAGCATTCCTCCCAGCAATGCACTGCTGAGGGAGCCACTTAATGCCCTGCTCGGCAAGGGTGCTACATGGAAATGGTCCAACCGTGCCGAGGTTTTTGATCAGCTGAAGAATATGCTGTCGTCTGACCTTCTCTTGACATATTTCAATCCAGTGTTGCCAATTGTCATTGTGATGAAGTTGTCCAACTATGGGGTGGATGTTGTCATGTTCCATATCTTCCCTGATGGTTCTGAAAAATCTGTCCTGCACGCAGCCAGATCAGTAACTACTGCAGAAAGTAACTATGTACAAATCGAGAAGGAAGCCTTTACTGTGAAGAAATTCCACTAGATGTGTTATGGCAGACATTTCACTCTGCTCACTGATCACAAGCTATCTTTGGGTCTGTATCTAGCTAACCATCTACAAAGTTGGGCAATGACGTTAATACCCTACGATTCTACAATCAAGCACACACAACCCAGGAACTTAGTCTGGTAGCTGCCCTCTTCAGACTTGTGAATCAGCAGGTTACTGAAAACAAAGACACAGTGGTGGCTGCAACTTCAGTTGATCACGAAGTCCATGGGGTTGTATCGGATGCTGCTGAAGGTCTTCCAGTTATTATCAACAAGATCAGAGCTGAAATGGCTGCAGCATATTCCCAGATACCTCATTGATAGTCAAGGTTGAGGAAGACGTTGTACCCTTCTATTGATGTCATACGTTGCTCTCAACTGTGGACTTCTGCGGAATGTTTGGAGACAGCATAGTGATTTTCCAAACACTTCAACCAATAGTACTAAAACAATTCCACTGTGATCACACGGGCATCAATTGAATGAAAGCCTTGGCAAGAGGCTTTGTGTAGTGGCCTGGCATAGATGAAGATATCACACCTGTATGCAAGCAGTGTACTCAGTGTTTTATGGCAACAAAGAATCAAAGTAGAGCCGATCCACAATCATGACCCAGACAACCATACCATGGCATTGAGTGCATATTGACTTCTCTGGCCCAATCAATGAGTGTACCTAGCTTGTCTAGCTTGATGCCTATTCCAAATGCTCAGAATTATTACCCATGAAGTCAACAACGACAGAGGCTACCATTCAACAGCTGCTGCAGTTCCTCAGCTGTGTTGCAATGCCAGGAACACATGTTTATGATAACGACATACAATTCAGTTCACAGCAGTTTGCTGCATTCTGCCAGAACAGCTGAATTATCCACATTCACTCACCCCCATATCATCCACATTCACTCACCCCCATATCATCCACATTCACTCATCCCCATATCATCCACATTCACTCATCCCCATATCATCCACAGACCAACAGCCAAGCTTCAATAGGTTTCAATGGGTGCATTTAATGTCAGAGAAATGTATACAATATACATCCTGGAATTCTTTTTCTTCACAGACATCCACAAAAACAGAGGAGTGCCCCAAAGGATGAAGGAGAGTTAAAATGTTAGAACCCCAATGCCACCCCTCCAACTTCCCCTCCCAATGCAACGACCACCTCCACCCCCACCAGTAAAAAAGGATCAGCACCCTCCACCAAACACTCAAGCGTGCAGTGAAGCATCTATAAAAATACAGACTTACAGTACTCCAAAGACCACTCGTTCACCTGATAATTTGAACCACAGGATCTCTCTCTCTCACACTCTCTCTAATAAGGGAAAAAGAGGTGTCCCTGTTTCACAGCGAGAGGGGAGGCATAACAAACAACTCACTGATTTACGATGTTAAAAGTATATTGCGTCGCTTTTTTCAAGCTCTGCTGCCATAGAGTCGGCACCAAAAATGCGCAGCTATCCGGGCACTCAACCCCCAGCAACTGGCCTGCTGCTCCCGGTGTTCTGTGTTCTCCCGCGATGCTTCAGTCAGGGGCACCGGCCTAGAATCAGCTCTTCCCCAGAGCCACAAAATCCCAGAACCCTGAAGGTACACTCATCTTCCAGGCCATGTCCTTGTGATAACAAAAAGTGTTCGGCTGTGAAGCCCTGAGAGTCACTCCATTCCCGCAAAGAACCAAAGTCGGAATGTAACTGCAGGTCAGGATCTTCAAACCACCCCACCCCCCCACATCTCTTCTAAAGATCTTATAACTTTTTCAATTCCTTCCATTTTCTAAGAAGATGTTGTCACATAAACAAAGTGAAGCAGCTGGTAGACTCTTTATTCGATAAAATGAGGCAAAACAGGCCCTTTCAGAGGAAGAGGAAACCACGACGATTGGAGCTGATGGATTTGTTGCAGCCTTCATCCGCCTTCACAGCCGTTGAGTTTGAAGTAACTTTGTCTGCCTGTCCCACCGTTGAGCTCTTGGTCGATTTGTTCTTTGTCAGGGACCTCACCCTCGACCTTACCGCCATGGGTGACCCTACCAGGAGCATAGCTCCAGACAGCATCGCTCTTGGGATCTCAGGACCACACAAGTTTCTCTACCACGACAAGGTGACAATCCATGTAGATTCTGTGCCATTAATACTGCAGTTACAAGAGCAGATCAGAGTCTAGGTATCTGTAATGACTGGCTTCTCTCACCAGTCCGCTTGATTGGTATGTTATCCACTACACTATTAATTTCCTTCAATACTAGTGCTGCAGTGTACTATTTACAAAATGCACCAGAGTTATCCACCAACGCTAAGAGGAGTCCCAGAGGGTCAAGGCCAGGGAGGAATTGAAAATAAGGCTAAGAATTTTGAAATAAAGTCTGTGTTCAGCTGAGATCAAAAGTAAAGAACTTAAGTAATTATGAGTGAATCTGATGGTGCAGAGTTTTCACTTATGAGATATTTTGGGAAGTTGAGTCAAGTAGGCATACGAGGAGTGTGTTGGAACAGTCAAGTACTGAAAAGAGTTGCAGCAACGCAAGAGCTGAGGCAGAGCAGCATTCATAATCATCCATAATTGGAAATATTTTAGCAATAGCATGAGTTGATAGTCTCAACCATGAAGTGGGGCAAAGCAGCCTGGTTTATTTTTGGAAAGCAAAGTTCATGCTTTCCAAAAATAAATCTACTGCTGCCTGAAGGAGTTTGTACATTTCCCCAGTGACCATGTGGGGCTCCTCCGGGTGCTTCATTTTCTTCCCACAGTCCGAAGACGTATGGTTTAGTAGATTAATTGGTTGTTGTAAATTGTCCCATGATTAGGCTAGGTCTAAATCAGGTGTTGCTGTGCGGCACAGTGCAAAGAGCCAAAAAAGGCCTATTCTGCACTGTATTTCAATAAGTAAATAAATTTGCCACATGGCTCAAAGCAGTATTCCCTTTGTAGGAGGAAATGTCTCTTTATGCAGTATACATTATCTCATATTACAGAGTTAACAACACTGAAATATTCCTGAAAGAAGCAGATTAAATAGACATTCTGAAATGGGAATCTTTATGTCAAAAGGAAACAAAGCAAATCCAAAGAATGCAAACAAGGAAGCCAGTCTAACTGGAAATCTAATTCAGTTCTGATGTGCTGATATTATTTGACTGTATTTTGAATTATTTGAGGGCATCAATATTCCATCTGAGTTAAGCTAAAAATACCAGTCAATGCAAATCAACAAAAAAATGCAGATGGTGGAAATCTGAAATAAAGACAGAAAATGCTGGAAAAAACTCAGCAAGTTTTGATGAAGGGTTATGGACCTAAAACATTGACTACTTCCCCTTGTACGGATCCTCCCTGATTGCCGAGTTTTTCTAGCATGCTTTTGCTAAAACTAATCAGTGTTTTCTTTTGTTTTTTTCTACGATAAGTGTTTGCCATTCAGCCAGGTAAGCGGTGAACACTCGTGAAAAAGACTGGTGTCTTTCTGTATTGCCCTGTATTCTGAAGGGCCTGTATTTTACAAACCAGCCGGATTGTGACAGAAGGGCCTCCGTTCTGCAGCCCAAAGCCAAGCCCCTGTCTTCTTTACGATTGTAGGGCTTGGGTATGGAGAAGCTGGAAGAAATAAATACTTCTCTAATATCTGTGGAGCTGCTGAATGCCTCTCCCGCTCTTGCTCAGAGTGGTTATAGGAGCTGACGGTGAGTTGGAGTCCCTGGTGCCTCTTTCAGCTGCCATTCCTTTTAAATTAGAACTGAGCTTCCCAAATAAATTCTTCAGCACCAGCTTGAGATGGAGCAAAGTTGCATTTCAGTGAAGTAGCGGCTGGGGAATTCCCCATTTACACTTGTTATTTGCATGATAAAGCCGGCAGTTTTTGGCAATAGTGTGAATTACACTGCCGGGCTCCCTTCCTCCACAACCAACCTCAGCTAAACTAGCTGAACAATTCCTGTTGGAGAGGGGAAAAAAACTCAGACCAAAAAGAAGAAAAGAATCAAAGCATCAAATTTAAATGCCACTATTAATAATCCCATATGTAATAGGCCTACTGTATTACTTCAGCTTATAGTTTGCACTCCCAACCCCCTTCAAAATGTATTAAATGGTTTCCTCCCCCAGAAGATTAATTGAAGGCAGAATGAGAGAAGATGGCTCCCAGGGGCAGCTCACTGCTTGTTATTCATACCAGTCCAAAAAGGCAACAGTAAATCCTATAAGATGTTGTTAAGCTAGGATATTACCATATGTGTACTATAGCCACTTTGACAGCCCCGCTGGATCAGCCTGCAACTATTGATCCTGAAGCACTCCATTTTAGGTTAATCGTGCTTGAAATGAGGGACATTGTAAGCCCCCCCCCCCCCACCATACCTGCCCAGCCTTTAGCTAACAGTCCAAATTTTATTTGTTGAAGGTGTTTTGTGTTGGTCGGGTGGATGGCTGGGGTAGGGGTGGTGGGGGGGGGGGGGAGGGTAGGGGTTGGAGAGGGCAGAAGGAACGGAAGTTGCACAGGGAGTTTTAGCTCAAGCAATGCAATCTCCAAGCTTCTAGGAAGCTTCAATCTTATAAGCATAACATGCTTGAATAATCCTGTGAAACAATAGCCAGAGGGGATTGGAAAGCCTTTCACTAATACCTAAACAAGTTAACACACAAAATGTGAATGATGACTGGAGATTGTCTCCCTTAGCCAGTCAAGGAAATTTTATTGGAAATTTAACTCAGATCAAATAAAGGTCTGAATAATTTTATTATAGTGATGCTAATCAAAGAGTAATTTGATTGAAAGTAGACTATAAAAAACCTCCAAGCCCAGTTAGCATTAAGCAGCACCAGTGATGATGACACTGGGGGGGGGGGGGGTTTACGCTGAGCTTTTGAAAGATTTGGAATTTAGTTGTGGATGGTGCAATCGTCAATGACAGCAGCGCCTACTGCTTGCATTTATACAGCATCTCTAATCTATGAAACAAGTATCATTGTTAATTACAGGAACAATATCAACAAAAATTAACATTAACAGAGTGTAAAGGAGTACTTTGATTAGCCATGAATTAATGGAGACACATAGAAATGGAACTATTTAGGGAGGTAATTCCAGGTTTATCAGAATCAGGATGGTCCATCATTTTAGGAAACTGCTTCCAGTTGTGAGATGAAGGAAATCAAAGGTGTGAGAAAGCCAGAATTAGAGGAGCACAGAATTCATTGTAGATTTTCAACTGGAGATGGTTACAAAGATAAGGAATGGTAGACCTCTAAGAGATTTGTAAACAAGTGTTTTAATATCCTGACATTTCTGGAATGCAAACCATGATAAGTCCATTTGCATAAAGTTAAGGAGAAGTCAAACGGTATGTAATGCATGTAAGCCATGGGGGAATGACAGGAGCACGTATACTGCAGGTTAAAAGTAGGATTCCACTGGAGGATGAGATGAGATGGCTTTTTAGAACAGCTTGTTGTTGAGCCCACTAGGGGATCAGCTATTCTGGATTGAGTGTTGTGTAATGAAGGGGATTTGATTAGGGAGCTTGAGATAAAGAAACACCTAGGAGACAGTGATCATAATATCACTGTCTTGCAGTTTGAAAGGGAGAAGATAAAGTCAAATGTATCAGCATTACAGAGGAGTAAAGGGAATTAAAGAGACATGAGAGAGTAGTTAGCCAACATTGATTGGAAGGGGACAGTAGCAGGGATGATGGCAGAGCAGAAATGGCTGGAATTTCTGGGAGCAATTTGGAAGACGTAGGATAGATACATTCTAAAGAAGAAGTATTTTAAAGGTAGGAACATGCAACCATGGCTGACAAGGGAAGTCAAAGCCAACATAAAACAAGAGAGAGGGCACATAATAGAATGAAAATTGTTGGGAAGTTAGAGAATTGAGAAGATCTTAAAAACTAACAGAAAGCAAATAAAAAGCCTTAAGGAGGGAAAGAATGAAATATGAAGGTAAGCTAGCCAATAATATCAAAGAGGATTCAAAAGCTTTTTCAGATATATAAAAATTAAAAGAGAGGCAATGTCAGAGCACTGGAAAATTTCTCTCAGGTGGTAGAAATGGGGACAAACCGAAGATAGTGCTACACACCAAATGTGTATGATAGCTTCTGTTAGTCAAAAAGAAATCTGAATAAAAACATCACTAAAAATACCTTTTCTGTGGTAAATTGTGTTAACTTATCACCACAAACAGCAAAGGGGCGAGCAATGGCGAGGCGAGTTCAGAGGATAAGCCAAGATGGTTTGATGCAGAAATGTTGCAATTGGATTCCCGGCAGCTGAACCAGAGGCAAGAATGGAGTGCTCTGGGTGTTGAAAGAGGAAGTCAAGGCCTGGGCAGAGAAGTTCCAAGTCTCATTCAACTGGCCCAGGAGTGAGGTTAGATTTCTCTGGGGCTGAAGGAAGTCAGGGCCCGGACAGGAAAGTTCCAATGCTCTGGGCGCTGAGCTGATTTGAAGAGCTTAGGAGCAGGTTCAGACTGGGCGATGGAATCTGGGCTTGGAGCAAGTCGCTGGGTGATGTAGTCTCGACCCGGTTCCCGGCTCTTAGTGCGAGGTAACTTAAGCTGTTTAGATAATTTAAATGCCGGCCCAGATAGGAGGTGAGAGCCAATTTAACTTGCTCTCCATGATGTTCACTCCTCTCTCCAGGGCACAGAAGCCTTTTTCTGTTTCATTGTTTCATCAATTTAAACGCAGCCCAGATAGACCTAAAAGATAGGGTGTTGCGATCAAAGGAGAGAGCCAATTTTGCTCATTCTTCTGGATGATCATTCCTCTCTCCGTGGTGCTGAGGCTGCCTGACTGCTTTGCTCTGTGTCTGCTAACATGTTGAACTGATTAGTGAGGCTTTGGGCCTACTCCGGGCTGCTCCGATGTTCGGATCTGAGGATTCAATTTTGATTCTGAATGCTGTTGTTGGCTTCAATTTTTTGCATGACTTATATTTCCTGTCTCCTGTACATCGTGTGTTGGTCTTTCACTTCAATGTTTTATTTGTTTTTTTCTTTTAGAACATAGAACATTGAAATCTACAGTACATTACAGGCTCTTTGGCTCACAAAATTGTGCCAACCATGTAACCTTCTCTAGAAACTGCCTAGAATTTCCCTACCATTTTGCTAAGTTCCATATACCTATCTAAGAGTTTATTAAAAGATCCCGTTGTATCTGCGTCCACCACCCTCTCCGGCAGTGCATTCCACACACTCACCACTCTCTGTGTGAACAACTTACTCCTGACATCCCCTCTGTACCTACTTCCAAGCACCTTAAAACTATACCCCCTTGTATTACCCATTTCAACCCTGGGAGAAAGCCACTGGCTATACACACAATCAATGCCTCAAATCATCTTACATACCTCTATCAGGTCACCTCTCATCCTCCATTTCTTCAAGGAGAAAAGGCCAAGTCCGCTCAACCTATTCTCATAAGGCATGCTCCCCAATCCAGGCAACATCCTTGTAAATCTCCTCTGCACTCTCTTTATTGTATCCACATCCTTCCTGTAGTAAGGTGACCAGAACTGAACACAGTTTCCAAATGGGGTTTGACCAACATCTTATATAGCTGTAACATTACCTCACGGCTCTTGAACTCATCCCATGGTTAATGAATATTGAAAGGGTTAGATTGACAGGTGTTTACTGAAATGAGGGAATCTAGGTGCAGAGGGCACAGCCTCAAAATAGAGGGGCATCCATTTAGAACAGAGATGAGGAGAAATATCTTTATACAATGAGTGGTGAATCTATGGAATTTGTTGCCACATGTGGCTGTGAATGCAAAGTCATTAGGTACTGTATATGTAGGTGACATTCAATCAATTCTTGATTAGTCAGGGTGTAAAAGACTATGGGCAAAGATAGGAGAGGGAAATGGATCAGCCATAGCGCATTGGCAGAACAGACGTGATGGGACAAATGGCCTAAATCTGCCCCGTATGTCTAAGGTACTGATGCATAAAGATAGAATATAGTACATGGAGAGATTTCCCGAACAGGAAGGCCTTCGGGCTCTTGGTTTCTTTCTAGACTACAGCCTCATCTGATAAGTACATTGAGGTAGTAAAACTGAAAACAGAATGCAGAAATATAGTGTTACAGTGACAGAGAAAGTGCAGAGCAGATCAACAAGTGAAGTACAAAGTCCACACCAAGTATGATTGGGAGATCTTCTAGTGTATGAGAGGTCCGTTGAAGGGTCCTATAACAGTGGGATAGAAACTGTTCTAAAGCCTGGTGGTAAGCGGTCTCAAGCTGCTGCATCTTTTACCTGAGGGGAGAAGGGGAAGAGTACTGTAATAACAGAATGAAGATGTTTTGCTTCTCTTTAATTTTTCTGGTGTTTCACTCCTGTAAAACAACTTAGGATGATTTGAAAATTCCTTCATCAGTACTTTAATTAGAAATATAGCAAGGATAAATGCTTCACATCAGCCCCTGTGTCTGGAAATTTCAGGAGAGCTTTGTGCAAAGATCCTTCTCCTTGAGGAAATATCACCTTGGCCTCTTTGCTCCTCTGTTGTAGAATTCAAGGTCCAATTTCAGGTCTTGAGCAGAAATGCTGATCTCACTTTGATTCACTTTGGTAGGTTGAAAGGTTCTTAATTAGTAAGGGTGTGAAAGTTTAGGGGAGAAGGAAGAAAAATGGGGTTGAAAGGAATAATAAATCAGGCATGATGGAACGGCGAAGAAGACCCAATGGACCAAATTCTGATCCTATGTCTTCTGGTCTTATGGTTTTATGGTTCTGATGCTCTGTGGCTTACCTTGTACATATTGCATTGTTGGCTATGCCATCTGACATTCCGTGATGTTCAAATAGCACCTTTTATAGGAGAGGAGAAAGATACTGGAGCCATATCTTGCACAATAGATGGAATGCCCATCAAGGGAGCTGCCTACCCTAAACATTTGTTGCTCCACCTTAGTACACAGCACAAGCGCTACGGGCAGTTTTAAAATGCACTGCTCTTCCTTACCACGGTTACTCTAACAGCTTCTCCCAAACTCTCAACTTCCATCACCAAGAAGGACAAAGACAGAAGATGCATAGTAACACCTCCACCCACAAGCTCCCCTCCATCTTGCTAATACTTCATTGAGACTGTACCTAAATCCTATAACTTTCTCCTCTTCAACACAATGACAGTGCTTTCATCAGAAGGACTGCAGTAATTCATTATCTTTTCAAGGGTGGATAGGGATGGGTCACAAGCATTGTCCTTAGCAAAGATGGCAAGATTTGAGAATAGATTGAAAAATTCTTCCCCCACATGTCCATGTGTTTTTGAGTCATATTTTGCATACTAATACTCACTGGAATTCAATGTGCATGTAATGCACTTCATTTCAGTTCATGAGATGGTGCAATTGCAGTACATAGCGAATAGGCTGCTATGTTCTGGGCTAGCGTTCAAAGGAATTCAAAGGCTCATTTATTATCAAAGTATACAACTCTGAAATTCTTCTTTCCAGATAGCCACGAAACCAAGAAAGAAAAGAAGAGCAACATGATCGTCAACCCCCAAGTCCCCCCTCCATGCACAAAAAGAACAACAAAAACAGAACAGGCATCCCCCTCCTCTGTGCACAAAAGAAGGAGAAAGATCAGGTGGAAAAACTCAGAATATAAGAACTGTAAGACTGAAAAAAGTCCATTTCCAAAATGCAGACAAATTGGGTAACATTCTCCAGGCACAGTGGTAGTTTCCCTCTCCGGCAGCAGAGCGATTCCACCAGCGATCAAAAGGCAGTTTCCCCTCTCTGGTAGCAGATCAATCCTCCAATAATCAAAAGGCAGTCTCCCCTCTCTGTAGTAGAGTGATCCCAGCGGCAATCAAAAGGCAGTCTTCCTCTCTGTAGTAGAGTGATCCCAGCGGCAATCAAAAGGCAGTCTTCCTCTCTGTAGCAGAGTGATCTCACCAGCGCTCATTAGCTATATTTAAGAGGAAGTTAGATATGGCCCTTGTGGCTAAAGGGATCGGGGGTATGGAGAGAAAGCAGGTACAGGGTTTTGGCTATATTTAAGAGGAAGTTAGATATGGCCCTTGTGGCTAAAGGGATCGGGGGTATGGAGAGAAAGCAGGTACAGGGTTTTGAGTTGGATGATCAGCCATGATCATACTGAATGGCGGTGCAGGCTCGAAGGGCTGAATGGCCTACTCCTGCACCTATTTTCTATGTTTCTATGTTTCTAAAAGGCAGTCTCCCCTCTCTGTAGCAGAGCGGTTCCACCCGCAATCAAAAGGCAGTCTCCCCTCTCTGTAGCAGAGCGGTTCCACCCGCAATCAAAAGGCAGTCTCCCCTCTCCGTAGCAGAGTGGTCGCACCAGCGATCAAAAGGTAGGCAGCAGGTGCTCACATTCTGCATTCACCTTGATGTTTCAATTCCCCTCGTCGCTTTAATCAATAAAGAATGGAAGCTTTAATTGTCGAAATGGAGTCTAACATCAGCTTGGGCCCCATCCTGCAGCCTTCTTACCAGAAGATTTGTGCACGCTGCCTCTGCATGTAAACTTATCAGAGACTGCAGAGCACTGAAACACCCAAACAATCTCCAAACTGCAAATCCCAGGCTCCAACAGTTCCAGAATCACACTCAACATGAAAAACAAATGGAAAAGACATAAAAAGAAGTGAAATGTATGGTTTAATTGTCGATCCAGAAGATGTAAACTGTGGAAGTACTGTATGCAGCCACCATCTTAACCAGAAGATTAATTGTAGAATATTGCAGTGTATTGGAAAATCAGAGTGGCCAATGGCTAGTTCAATCTATTCCAGAGATCTTTGAGGAATGTGTGCAGCCCTGGGCTGCAAAACTGGGTATCCACAATGCTTATGTATGTCAGCATCCAGGTTTGTCTGTGGAAAGCTTTACATTAGCATGCAGTTACCTAAGTGTATCTCCCTGGTGATAAAACTATTGGGAGAAGCTGAGTAGGCAATAAAGGCCTAAAATGTAAAATAGTTATATGCATAATGTAATTAAGGGATATTAAATGCTTTGGCATTTGTGAGGTTGTTATTCATTAAAGATATTTCTTATTTCATTATCCTCTAGTCTCAAACGTCAAATGATTGGCAACATCTCCTGCACAATTACCATCAGCGCTAGTGCACCACAGGGCTGTGTGGTTAACCTCCTGCTCTACTCACTACATACTTATGACTGTGAGCCTGAGCACTGGTCCAATAGCATATTTAAGTTTGCTGATGACACCACTGTTATTGGCCAAATCAAAGGTGGTGATGAATCTGCATATAGGAGGGAAATTGAAAACTGGCTGAGTGGTGCCAAAACAGCAACCTTTCACTCAATGTCAGTAAAACCAAGGATATGATTACTGACTTCAGGAGGAAGATCAGGAGCTCAGAGGTGGAGGGGGTCAGCAACTTCTAATTCTTCAGTGTTTCCATTTCAGAGGATCTGTCCTGGGCCCAGCACGCAAGTGCCATTATGAAGAAAGCGTGGCAGAGCCTCTACTTTCTGAGAAGTTTGGAAGATTTGGCATCTGAAGCTTTGACAAACTACAATAGATAAATGGTGGAGAGTATATTGACTGGTTGTATCACAGCCAAATACGCCCTTGAATGGAAATTTCTACAAGAAGTTGTGGATATAGCTAGTTCATCATGGGTAACATCCTCCCTAGCATTGAGCACATCTACATGGAGCACCGTCGCAGGAAAACAGCATCCATCACCAAGGGTTCTCACCATCCAGACCATACTCTCTTCTTGCTGCTGCCATCAGGCAGGAGGTACAGGAGCCTCAGGGCCCACACCACCAGGTTCAGGAACAGTTATTATCCCTCAACTATTAGGCTCTTTAACTAGAGGGCATAACTTCACACAACTTCACTCACCCAATTCCTGAACTGTATCCACATCCTATGGATTCCCTTTCAAGGACTCTTCATTTCATGTTCTTGATACAGAAACATAGAAACATAAAAAACCTACAGCACAATAAAGGTTGTGCCGTACATGTCCTTACCTTAAAAATTACCCAGGGTTACCCATAGCCCTCTACTTTTAGGAGCTCCATGTACCTATCCAGGAGTCTCTTAAAAGACCCTGTCATATCCACCTCCACCACCATCGCTGACAGCCCATTCCACGCACTCACCACTCTCCACGTAAAAAAATGTACCCCTGACATCTCCTCTGTACCTACTTCCAAGCACCTTAAAACTGTGCCTTCTTGTGCTAACCATTTCAGTCCTGGGAAAAAGCGTCTGACTATCCACATGACCAATGTCTCTCATCGTCTTATACACCTCTGTCAGGACACCTCTCATCCTCTGTTGCTCCAAGGAAAAAAGACCGAGTTCACTCAACCTATTCTCATAAGGCATGCTCTTCAATCCAGGCAACATTCTTGTAAATCTCTTATGCACCGTTTCTATGGCTTCCACATCCTTCCTATAGTGAGGCGGCCAGAACTGATCACAGTACTCCAAGTGGGGTCTGACCAGGGTCCTATATAGCTGCAACATTACCTCTCAGCTCCCATGATTGGCGAAGGCCAAAGCACCATATGCTTTCTTAACCACAGAGTCAACCTGTGCAGCAGCTTTGAGTGTCCTATGGACACTCCACACTAGCAAGATATTTATTGTTTGTTTATTTATTATTATTATTAGTATTTCTTTTGTATTCTTTCTTTTTGTATTTGCATAGTTGGTTGTCATTTGCACATTATTTGTCCATCCTGTTGTGTGAGACCTTTCATTGATTGCATTGTGTGTTTTTTGTATTTACTGTGAATGCCCACCAGAAAGTGAATCTCAGGGCTGTATATTGTGACATATAGTATATATGCTTTGATAATAAAGTTTGTTTGAATTTTGAAAGTAAGTTTACTTTGAATCTTGAAACGCTTAAATGTTTCATGAAGGAAATGGTTATGCTGTCATAATTTAGTTTAACTGATTATACACTTCGAATGTAGGTGGGCATAAGGAAGGGAATATTTACAGTTGAGAACAAGTCTTTACAAGAGACATTTGTATGGGAATTGACCATGACATGCCCTGCTTTTTCTCAAATATGTGTAATCTATAGGCTTGCATGCAGTGTTTGAGATAGCAAGATAAATCTGACTAAAAGCGCAGATGTGAACTGCATGCATTAATACAGCAGTTATGCAAATCCTTTGAGAATGGATTTTCCATAGAAGAGGATCATTATTTAAACCTGTCTGAAGGAATAAGATTTCAACTGTCTTGCCACCCAGAAATGGGAAGAGGATGTGCAGCTCTCAGGGAGTTTATTGAGCTAAATGTAAATGAGTTGCTTCATTTAGTTATGTATCTATAATGTTTTTCACAGGAAAGTTAGTGAAGATTTGTCAATGGGTGCGGTCGGCTATTGGGGAAAATGGTGGCATGGTGCCGTAGTAGTTAGTACAATGCTTTACAGTACAGGCCTCCCAGGTTCAATTCCCACTGCTGCCTGTGAGGAGTTTGTACTTTCTCCCCATGACTGTGTGGGTTTCCTCTGGGTGCTCTGGTTTCTACCTACAGTCTAAAGCCGTACCAATTGGTAGGTCAATTGGTCATTGTAAATTGTCCCATGATTAGGGTAGGATTAAATCGGGATTGCTGGGCGGCGTGGCGCGAATGGCTGGAGGAGCCTATTCCACGCTGTATCTCAATAAATAAATACATAACGAAATAAACATTAAAAGAGAAAATCTGCAGTTGCTGGAAATCCAAACAACACACACAAAATGCTGGAGGAACTCAGCAGGCCAGGCAGCATACATGAAAAAGAGTATTGTTGATGTTTTGGGCTGAAACTCTTTTCCATAGGCTGCCTGGCCTGCTGAGTTCCTCCAGGGTTTTGTGTGCGTTGCTTGGATTTCCAGCTTCTGCAGATTTTCCTCTTGTTTGTGCTTCTTATCTTCTGACATTTTGGGTAATAAGGCTAATATTGTTCTTGAAATGAAATCAAAATTCGACTGCTGGAGACAGCATTCTATCCACTTGAGTCACTGATGCTCCAATGGATTGACTTCTGTTCACACCACATATACAGAGGAAGGCACATGGTCCACCGGCCAATGTGATCTTCTCTTCCTGGGAAAGAGAAAAATGCATCAAAACAAAATGTAAACACAAAGTACACTGCAGATGCTGTGGTCAAATCAAGACGTACAAAAAGGCTGGATGAACTCAGCAGATCGGGCAGCAACCGTTGAAAGGAGCAGTCAACGTTTCGGGCCAAGAAACGTTTTGCAAAATGTGTTTGACAGTCTAAGTGGACTCATTTAGCGTACTAAATGACAGAAGGAGTATCTTTATTTGGGATTAAAGAATCAAAATCCAAGTTTGTTTAATGTCATTTCCTATACAAAACTGTAAAGGAGAATGAAATAACTGGTATCAATAATAAAAAACACAATAAATATAAATATGTAAGATATCTTGTATACATAGATTGATTGTATGTACTCTACATAATATGGCTAGTTTCAGGAGTGTATGTACATAAGCTGACTCTAACAGGAAGTAATAAAGTCATAGTGGTTTAGTTAGTCACAGATGGGTTAGTGAGAGGTGGTGTTGATCAGCCTTACCGCTTGGGGAAAGTAATTGTTTTGAGTCTGGTGGTCCTGGCATGGGTGCTGTGTAGCCTCCTCCCTGATGGGAGTGGGACAAACAGTCCATAAGCTGGGTGGGTGGAATCCTTCATGATACCTCTGGCCTTTTCCTGACACCCTTCTGTAGGTAGGCCTCTGTTAGTTTCGACAGGCCATGGATTTGCACCTCGGAAAGTTTCCAGGGCGCAAGCCTGGGCAAGGTTTTTTTTTAATGGAAGACTGGCAGTTGCCCAAGCTGCAAGTCTCCCCTCTCCACGCCACCAATGTTGTCCAAGGGAAGGGCATTAGGCCTTTCTGTAAACATATCTGTCCCTGACGGTGGGTAAGGTGGTACCAGTGATACACTGGGCAGTTTTCATTACCTGTTGTGGTGCCTTTCCCTGCACTGCAGTGCATGTTAGGATGCAGTATGCAGTGCAGGATGCTCTTTATTGCCCATTGTGAGTAATTGCTGTCTGTAGTCCAGCCCTCTTCAGCCTCGTTGGAAAGGAGAGGTGCTGGTGAGGTTTCTTGATTGTGTAGAATGTGTTCTGGGACCATAAGAAGTTGGGTGAGATGTACAATCCTAGGAGTTTGAAACCACTGACAGTTTCCACTGCCGATTTCAAGAGGGGTGTGAATGGCACGAGTTCTCCTGAAGACAGTAACCCTTTCCTTTGTCGTTTTGACATTGAGGAAGAGGTTATTTGCCCAGCACATGGCCTTGAGCTCTCCCACCTTCTTGCTATCGGCCATCTCATTGTTGTTGATGAGCCCCACTATAGTTGTGTCATCAGAGAACTTTACAATGTGATTACTCAGATATTTGGTCATGTGCAGTAGAGTGTACAACAGTGGGCTCAGCACATATTCCTGGTGGGTGGGGGGGTGGGGGGTGGGGGAGGAACATCAGTGTTGAGGATGATGGGATGGGAGGAGGGGTTAAATTAAGTGCCAATAAATTAAGTCCTTTGCTACCAATACCAGCTGGTTATTTTTAGGTAAATATCCATTGATTCTTGGGTCTGCTGACAGACCTATACAGACCTTTAGTACATCACTTGCCACAGCCCACCAGCACAGTAGAGTCAGAGCTAAATCTTGCCATCTGTCCATCATGCCCAAAATCATGTACTGGGTATCATTGCTACTTCTTAGTACTTTAAAAATATATTTCTCTTCCCCTTCCATGTGAAGTGGCTTTCAAGTCATTCTTCCTTTTTTGTCTCTGTGTTGTGCACATTCCAATGCAAAATCAGTCCGCTTTCCACATTGTAAAATCTAATGGACATCTGGAGTCTTAAAAAACTGCAAAGGTCTGGCCTCAGAGCTCTACAATCAAATAACACCTTCCTTCTAAAGGCTGATCAAAGCAGATCCTCATTTAATCCCATTTGATACACTTTGTAAACGGGCCTTTGTTACTCAGTCTCCCAGGAATAAACAGAGGTCATCAAGGTTCACGATACATCACTTCTTCAGCAGCACTCTGCCCCAGGTCATGCTCAGAGTACATTGTGTGAAGGACACAGTGCAGGTATTCTGGTCCCAGTGCTGAACTGGACTGGCATCATTGCAGGACCAGGCCAATGGTGTGCCTGCAATTACATTGACCAGACCACAGGATGCTTCCATTGGTCAGTTCATTTCAATTACGCTTTAGTATTCTACACACAGTAGAATGCTTAGAGAATTCAGAGCCATAATTGAAATGAGCACAGCAGTGTCTACTGCACAAAATTGCAAGAAGCCATATCTTATGAAGTTAAATATCCTTCACGTTTTTATGAAGATTAAAATGGCCTGTAAGTACTTTGTATATGGCAATCTTTATGAGTGGGAATGGAGAGAGGCAAAGACAACTGATGAACCTTCATGAAGTGGATTCTCAGGATGCGTTTCAGGTAGACTTCTCAAGACGCAGGCAATATTTCACAATCCATGTTCAGCCTACTTTAGTGAAAGGAAAACAGAGTGTTTTCTGAATCTCCTTACTCACTCCAAAGGGGTTTACTTAATCACACTGTCTTCGTATGGCCAAGCAACTTGCAAAATAGAAAAAACTGCCATTGGCCTTGACCATTTTGTTCATTGAACTGAACTGAATGGGAATAGATATTTTTCACATGTTGTAGATGGCCAATACCAAAATGTGGGTTCAAGCCACATTCCTCAGAGTTAATCACAGTAAGTCAGCTTTAACTTCTCAGCTATAGGTCAGCTGAAGGCTGGCTGATATCCATTCAGTAGAAATGGTGAGCAGCTTCTGGTTCCTGGACATTAACAGCTCAGAGGATTTATCCTGGGCCCAACACATTGATGCAATCATGAAGGAGGCACAGCAGTGGCTCTACTTCATTAGCAATTTGAGGAGATTCAGTGTATTACCAAGGACTATTTAAGTTTTCTACAGATGTATGGTGGGTAGCATTCTGATTGGTTACATCTCAAGCTGGTGTGGAGCCTCCAATGCACAGGATTGATCACAAGAGGCAGCAGAGGGTTGTAGACACAGTTCCATCATGGGCACAACCATCTCCACCATTGAGGACATCTTCAAGAGGTGGCCACTTAAGCAGCTGTGTCCATCATTAAAGACCATCACCTATGCCCTATTAATGTTGATACTGTCAGGGAGGAGGTACTGTACAAGAGTTGGAAGACCCACATTCATCGTTTCTTTCCTTCTGTCATTATATTTTTGAAAGGCCAATGAACCCATGAACACTACCTCACTATTTGTCTTTTACACTACAGTCGGCCCTCCTTATCCATGGGGGATTGGTTCCGGGACCACCCGCGGATACCAAAAATCACGAATGCTCATGTCTCTTATTTAACCTGTGTCATGGTCGTTAGGACCCAGCGGAACCCTGGACTTTATTTAACCTGTCTCAGTGCGGTGGACATTAGGACCTGGTGCAGCTCTGAATCTGCAATGTTTCTGTTCATGAAAATAATCATGATCATAATTGAAGATAAAATGGAAGTAATAAAGCGATCGGAAAGAAGTGAAACGCCATCGGTCATTGGAAAAGCATTAGGCAACGTCGGTCAATGATCAGAACAATTTTAATGGAGCATTTGAAAGGCCCCGATGAAAGCTACAATTATTACTAAGCAATGCAGTGGTTTAATTATTGAAATACATATATTTCTTAAGTTTTATATGCATAGAAAGGTAAAATATATACTATATACTAAGAAAAATGTTTTACTAACTGATGCTAAATAATACCGGATGTACCTGTTCTGACTTCAAATCCGACTTAAAGACGGACTTAGGAACGGAACTTGTTCATAACCCGGGGACTGCCTGTACTTTTAAATAATCTCTAGATTACTTGTAATCCCTAATACAATGTAAATGCCATGCAAATAGTTGTTATACTATATTGTTTAGGAAATAATGACAAGAAAAAAAAGTCTGTGCACAAGACACGAGGCGAACAATGCTCAAACAACAGCTATAAAGGAGGGTGGTGACACAGACCGCTTGGTATACAGCGACCTTTGTGGAGGGACGAAGGCTCCTGTTCTGAAAGACTCTACACCGAAGTCTCCCAAAGGCAGCTGATGCCTGTTCAATGCGGCTCTGGATGTCGTTGTCAATGCCGCTATCCTCAGACAGAATGCTCCCCAGATATTTGAAAGATGGCATTACTAACAGCTTTTCATCACCACCAGTGAAGGCAGGTAGAGTGGGTGGGGCACTGGCACTCCATTGGCAAACCACTTCTGCCTTGGTGGTATTGAAATCCACAGCAACAAACAAAAAATGATGGAGGAACTCTGCAGGTCAGGCAGCATCTATAAAGAAGAATAAAGAGTAAATGTTTTCGGCTGAGGCCCTTTATTAAGACCTTAATTCCTCCAATTTTGGTGACCAAGCCCTCAGCTGCTAAGCCCTAAAATCTGGGATCCCCTTTCCCTTTCCACCCTCTTTCCTCTTTTCTAACTCGGCTCTTTGACCAAATGTTTTCCTTATATGCCTTAGTATTTTGTAATGTAGTCGGGGTCTCTTCCACCTCAGGTTACTGAAGAAGTTCAGCATGGTCACCCAAATCCTCAAGACCTTCTACAGTGGCACCTTAGAGAGCATACTGACTGGCAGTATCACCGCCTGGTACGGGAACAGCTCCGGCCTTAATCGCTGGGCACTGCAGAGAGTGGTACAGACAGCCCACCGCATCTGTGGATGTGAACTTCCCTCCAATGAGGACATGTACAGCAGCAAGTGCAGAAAGAAGGCCTGGAGTATCACTGGGGACACCAGTCACCCCAACCATAAACTGTGTCAGCTGCTTCCATCTGGCAAAAGCATTAAAGCCGGGACCAACAGCTTCTATGGGACAGCTTCTTTCTACAAGCCAATAGACTTCTCAATTTACATGTTTGTACATTGCAACGGAGTCAGAATACAAAGGTTTTTACTCCCTCACTTTGTGGGATGGATGTAAGATTTAAATAAATAAATAGCTAACCTGATAGTCTTGCTGCAGGTCTTGTACTGAAACCTTGACTGTTCACTTCCCTCTATAGATACTGCCTAACCTATTGAGTTCCTCCACTATTCTGTATGTTGCTGTGGATAACCCCTTTTATTGTTTATTGGTATATCAAAAGTCTTCATACTATTATTATGTTTCACTTCTGGTACAACATTTGATTAAGCTATCTCCATTTGTCATTCTTATGGCTTTTGTGATCTCTTGCCTGGTTGTTTGGTGTCTAATCTGGTTTGAGTTGATGGCCCTTTTTAATTTGTCTTTGCGGTAGATAAAGTATGTTTCCCTTCAAAAGCTCTCATTTTGCTTGTTCTCTTTTAGACTGAATTTTGCTGTAAGATACACATTTTATTAAATAACTTCCATGGCTTCTGGGGTCCTCAGTGAAATTGTGCTGTAAAAAACAGATGCTGTTCTCCCAGTGGTACCCCTGGCATCATATGCAAACATCAACAGGAGACCTGTTCTGAAGAGTAAGAGAGAGAAAGGAGACAAGGAGGTGTAAGGAAAGCCCAATACAACCGATGCAGATTGAATTTGGGAAACGTGAACACCATAAAGGTGGAAGAGTGACACTGATGTTAAGTTTCTACTGAATTTCAATGTGGGAGATAGTTTTGTTCAGGAATCAAGTAAAACAAAATTACCTAGGAATACTATGGATTGTTTAATATATTGTGCATGTCTTTTGCACGATAGTATCTGTTGAGCCAGAATCCTCCTGTGTACAAAATGTCATGTTGATGGTGACATATTATGAATTTCATTCAGCACAGGTAATTTTGGCTTAGATTTATGTATCCTTCTACATTCAATGTACATTAGATTATGTCATTATTCTCTGTGTCCACTTGCTGTGGGTTTTTCTTCAGACTTTTTTGTTGGGTGTGCATAATTCTGTCAGTAGTCCTCTGTATTTCCTTATTCCCAGGATTTTTTGTTTACCTATGGTGTTAGGTAGTATGTGGACATCACAGATATTAATTCAAACAAGAACCAAGGTCCAGATCTGTAGATGGAAATAAGTTCAGAAAGCTTGCAATTACACTTCAGTTTTTATTTGTAAATTGTGAGCAGTAATTTGAATTTAAAAGCATAGACTGCTCCACAGACTAAGAGTGTATATGCAAGAGCCAAACATTTAGACAATAAAGTTGTGTTAATTGACCTGCATCAAATCAGGCAACATGTGCTAAGATATTTGCACCATTGTGACAGAGTTCAAGGTGGCGGACCAGACGAATGTTGTCACTTAGCATATCAAACATGGTCTCAGGAAAAGGCAATCAATAATTTTTGTGCACTGATCATATTTATGTACTTAGAGACAGCCCTGACAACACTCATATTGGGTGTCTGGCTCTTTGTCTTCAAAAGATTTTTATAATATTTGTGTTAATTATTTTTTCTCCCAAAGGTGTTTGGACCTTCAAAAGTGTCTTAACAATTACGATGTGTTTCCACTATGTATCACAAAGGAACTATTTGTCAACCCAAAATATTGAAGAAAACAATGTCATTGTAACTATTGAAATTGTATTGTATCAGTTACTGTTACAATGGATCTAAGGGTATGAAAATGTGATGTACTTTTGGATTTGTGAGCCTCTACCGAGAGTGTCTCCAGAATGATGCCTGCTTGTTGTGATCAATAAAGACTTCTATATCACCAGCTTCAGGTCTCTCCAGTGACTTCATTCACAATTACAACACATGGATTTCTTCTAAACTTATTGCAACTTAGCACCTGGCACTTCACTGTTCGTTCGTTCTTTCTTTCTTTCTTTCTTTCTTCTTCTTTCTTTCTTTCTTTCTTTCTTTCTTTCTTCCTGTTGGCACATAGAGTGACTATGGATTCCTTTTCTTCATTCAGCTGAATTTTTTTTCTCTCACTTCCTTCAGGATTATCCCAGAAAATTTAAAATTCATAAATTAGCAACAGCTAAGAGGGGCAATGAGAATGCGATGCCAGTTTTCTTTTGTATTAAGCAAGGTAGTTGAGCATACTATATACAGTATAAGTTTAATTATAAAGGGCATTTGAAGGCCACCTATAGGAATGTCAGATGGCAATTAATGTGGAATTCTAGTTTAGACCTAGAAATTCTGTTCTACACTATATTTAAACCAGACAAGAAATAGTTCAGCATCTTTGCACAGGGAGGATTCAGTCACATAAATTATAACTTTACAGTGGATAACAACTAAAACGCATGAGGTTATTGACCTATCATTCCAGTCTTTGAGCTATTTGTTTCAACCAACTCCGAGACCTGAAGATTGCTATATTATAAGTATGCATACACTTCCCTTCTGGAAGTTAATATCAGTTTATCCCAAGCTGCTAAAGGAAGCAAGAGGCCAACTGCAGAGGTTCTAAACATCATTTTTCATTCATCTCTGGCTACAAGACTGGTGCTAGTGGATTAGAGGAAGGTGACCATTTAACACTGTTTGAAATGGAAGAAAGAATACAGGGCAGTTAGTATAACTTCAGAGAGGTAACATTAATTGAATCAGTTATGAGAGAAAGGTTTGGATTAATCAAGGATAGTCAGAGTCATAGAGTAACATAGCACAAAAAAAGCCCTTCAGCCTATGCCCACAAAATGCCCATCTAAGCTATTCCCTTTTGCCTGTATTTACCCTATATTCCTGTAAATCTTTTCTATCTACATAGCCAAGTGTTGAATGTTGTTATTTACCTGCATCAACCAATTCCTCTGGCAGCTCATTCCATATATGGACTACCCTCTGTGTGAAGAAGTTTCCCTCAGGTTCCTTTTGGTCAATGACATTCCTTTAAGAGAAGATAACAAGAAATGTTAAAAAAAGCAATGCTTTTGATTTCCGCTACATGGAACTCAGCAAAGCTCTTGACAAGGTCAAACATTTAAAACAAATAGAACCAAGTAGTTGAGGGGTCTTTGAATCTAGAAGGTTTCTTTCTACAGATACTGCCTGACCTATTGAGTATTTCCATCACTTCTGTTTCCATTTCAAGTTTAAACTGATGGTGTTTATTTGATTTTCATTAACTAGAAAGGTGCAGGTTTGAGGCATTTTTCTGATGTACTGTTGCTAGAGAATAGGAAGTTAAGAAGAGATTTTCTATAGCTCTTCAAAATTATAAATCCATTTATGGAGTAAATGAGGATAAACTGAAGGGAAGAACTGGTCATTCAAAGGTATGTACGGTTAATCCCACTGGCATGATGTATCTATTTGATTTCCTTTGCTAGGTTCCTAATGATTATACTTCCAACAACCTACCAGGGGATGCATTCTAATTTTTAGTAAAGTTCCCAATGTTGCAATAGCCTTAAATCTCTTCCCTTAGTATATATATATCCATATATATAAATTAAATAAGTGTGTAAAAAGAGAGCAAAAATACTGAGGTAGCATTCATAGATTCATTGTCCATTCAAAATTCTGTTGGCAGAGGGGAAGACACTGTCCCTAAAATGTTAATTGTGTGTCTTCTGTACCTCTTTCCTGATGGTAACAGCGAGAAGAGGGCATGTCCTGGGTAATAGGGGTCCTTAATAATGATTGCCACCTTTTTGAGGCACCACTCCTTGAAGATGTCTTGGATACTACAGAGGCTAGTACCCAAGATGGAGCTGACTAATTTTACAATTTTATATAGTTTCTTTCAATTCTGTGCAGTAGCTCCCCACCCCCACCCCCCACTCTGGACAGTGATGCAGACTGTCAGAATGCTCTCTTTCATACATGTATAGAAATTTTTGAGTGTTTTAGGTGACAAATCAAGTCTCCTCATATAGCCACTATCTTGCTTCTTTATAGCGTAGATATGTTGGGACCAAGTTAGATCCTCAGAGATCTTGACACCCAGAAACTTGAAATATAGAAACATAGAAAACCTACAGCACAATACAGGCCCTTTGGCCCACAAAGTTGTGCTGAACTTGTCTCTACCTTAGAAATTACTAGGCTTACCTATAGCCTTCTATTTTTCTAAGCTCCATGTACTTATCCAAAAGTCTCTTAAAAGATCCTATCGTATCCATCTCCACCACCATTGCCGACGGCCTATTCCATGCACTCACCACTCTCTGAGTAAAAAACTTACCCCTGACATCTCCTCTGTCCCTACTCCCCAGCACCTTAAACCTGTGTCCTCTTGTGGCAACCATTTCAGCCCTGGGAAAAAGCCACTGGCTATCCAAACGATCAATGCCTCTCATCATCTTATACACCTCTATCAGGTCACCTCTCATCCTCCGTAGCTCCAAGGAGAAAAGGCCGAGTTCACTCAACCTATTCTCATAATGTATGCTCCCCAATCCAGGCAACATCCTTGTAAATCTCCTCTGCACCCTTTCTATGGCTTCCACATCCGTCCTGTAGTAAGGCAACCAGAACTGAGCACAGTACTCCAAGTGGGGTCTGACCAATGTCCTATATAGCTGCAATGTTATCTCTCAGCTCCTAAATTCAATTCCACAATTGATGAAGGCCAATACACCATACATCTTCTTAACCACACAGTCAACCTGCTCAGCTGCTTTGAGCGTCCCATGGACTTGGACCCCAAGATCCATGATCCACACTGCCAAGATTCTTACCATTAATACTATATTCTGCCATCATACTTGAACTTCCAAAATGAACCACTTCGCACTTATCTGGATTGAACTCCATCTGCCACATCTCAGCCCAGTTTTGCATCCTATGCATAACATAACTTTGGTAGTGCATACAGACATAAACATGAGTTACATTTTGTGTTACCCTGTGAGGATTCAGGGGGATTGCATTAATTATAGTAGAATTGTGTGAGTACCGTAGATGTCGGATTATAAGCCGCTACTTTTTTCCCACATTTTGAACAGCTTTGAACACTGCGGCCTTTACTACGGTGCGGCTAATGCATGATTTTTTTTCATGCCGCCAAAAACATTTTGCCTCGTAACAGTAGACCAATAAAATTGATGAGTAGTTCACAGAGGTCCAATGAAATTGTACGATAAATCAAGCGCACTTTCACAATTAAATTATTGTAAATCAGTCATTTGTACTCACCCTCATCAACATGGAAAACACTCGAAGAAAAGCATTGTGCTGCCTTTATGGCAGTTATTTAGTTTATAATATTTTCGCTTAGTAATTCATTTGTTAGTAATTTCTAAGTTAGAAGTGTTTTAACTATATTTGTTTTCTGTACTACATCCCGGGATGCTATGACGTCACACCCGGTTTCGCCGTGTCTTGTGGGAAATATCGGTTTGCGATAAACGGGAAGGTGGGGGGCGAGCGGCATTGGATCTGAGCGAACGCTGCTTTTAAGTTAAAGGCGATCAATAACTTTTCCTGGTAGGCTGCAGTATATATATTTTTTACCAGTCATTAGGAGATATTGGAATGTTGTTCAGTAAAAAAGTATACGCAACGTAATTTGTGTTACCGATACGTATGTATATTTAAAAGTAGCCGCGTTACAGGCACGGTTCGAAAAAAAGCATTTGCAATATGTATTTGTTTATGTTACCATATGGATTTAATTAAAAGTTAAAAAATCCTCACGTGTAATATCTTTCTGTGTAAATATCTCATATTACAACGTGGGACACCTGCGGCCGAAAATCCGGAGCGGCCTAAAATCCGGTGCGGCCTGTACAAGTACAAAATTGATTTTCTTTCTAAAATTAGAGCCAGCAGCTTTTAATCAGGTGCGCTCTGTAGTGCGAAATCTACGGTAATTGCCACTTGACTTTTCACCTTAAACATTCACTCTATCTATCAGTATTGCACCATTGAGACAGTAAATGATGGCAGAAACTTTTCAGGATTATTGTCCTCTTGATGTTGTGCTTCAAAAATGTGCCATCCTGGCTTGGGCATATTTTACTCTGCCTTTCTCGTGATTGGATCAAAATCTGGGAATGCCTGACACAATGGCACTGTAGGGGAGTCTTTACCAACAACTAATTGCCATTTGCCAGTCTATCTTAGCTAATTCACGTCTCATACCTTCAAAGTTACCCTTCTTTAAGTTCAGAACCTTTGTTTCTGAATTAACTATGTCACTCTCCATCTTAATGAAGAATTCCACCATATTATGGTCACTCTTACCCAAGGGGCTTCGCACGACAAGATTGCTAACTAACCCTTCCTCATTGCTCAATACCCAATCTAGAATGGCCTGCTCTCTAGTTGGTTCCTCGACATGTTGATTCAGAAAACCAACCCGCATAAATTCCAAGAAATCTTCTTCCTCAGCACCCTTACCAATTTGGTTCACCCAATCTATATGTAGATTGAAGTCACCCATTATAACTACTGTTCCTTTATTGCACGCATTTCTAATTTCCTGTTTAATGCCATCACCAACCTCACTACTACTGTTAGGTGGCCTGTACACAACTCCCACCAGCGTTTTCTGCCCCTTAGTGTTATGCAGCTCTACCCATATTGAATCCACATCCTCCAGGCTAATGTCCTTCCTTTCTATTGTGTTAATCTCCTCTCTAACCAGCAATGCTACCCCACCTCCTTTTCTTTCCTGGCTATCCCTCCTGAATATTGAATATCCCTGGATGTTGAGCTCCCATCCTTGGTCACCCTGGAGCCATGTCTCTGTGATCCCAACTATATCATATTCATTAATAACTATCTGCACATTCAATTCATCCACCTTGTTACGAATGCTCCTCACATTGACACACAAAGCCTTCAGGCTTGTTTTTACAACACTCTTAGCCCTTACACAATTATGTTGAAAAGTGGCCCTTTTTGCTTTTTGCCCTGGATTTGCCTGCCTGCCACTTTTACTTTTCACCTTACTACTTTTTGCTTCTACCCTCATTTTACACCCCTCTGTCTCTCTGCACTTGTTCCCATCCCCCTGCCACATTAGTTTAAATCCTCCTGAACAGCAGTAGCAAACACTCCCCCTAGGACATTGGATCCAGTCCAGCCCAGGTGCAGACTGTCCTGTTTAAACCGGTCCCACCTCCCCCAGAACTGGTTCCAATGCCCCAGAAATTTGAATCCCTCCCCCTTGCACCATTTTTCAAGCCACGTATTCATCTGAAATATCCTCCTATTTCTACTCTGACTAGCACATGGCACTGGTAGCAATCCAGAGACTATTACCTTTGCGGTCCTACTTTTTAGTTTATCTCCTATCTCCCTAAATTCACCTTGTAGGACCTCATCTCGTTTTTTACCTATATCGTTGGTACCTATGTGCACCATGACCACTGGCTGTTCACCTTCCCATTCCAGAATGTCCTGCAGCCGCTCAGAGACATCCTTGACCCTTGCACCAGGGAGGCAACGTACCATCCTGGAGTCTCGTTTGCGGCCGCAGAAACGCCTATCTATTCCCCTTACAATCCAATCCCCTATCACTATAGCTCTCCCACTCCTTTTCCTTCCCTCCTGTGCCGCAGAGCCACCCATGGTGCAATGAACTCAGCTGCTGCTGTCTTCCCCTGATGAGACATCTCCCTCAACAGTATCCAAAACAGTATATCTGTTTAGGAGGGAGATGACCTCAGGGGACTCCTGCACTACCTGCCTACTGCTACACTGTCTAGTGGCCACCCCTTCCCTTTCTGCCTGTGTAGCCTTTACCTGCGGTGTGGCCAACTCACTAAACGTGCTATTCACGACTTTCTCAGCATCGCGGATGCTCCAGTATGAATCCAATCGCAGCTCCAGATGCTCAATGCGGTCTGCCAGAAGCTGCAGCTGGACACACTTCCTGTACACATAGTCGTCAGGGACACTGGAAGTATCCCTGATTTCCCACATGCTGCAGGATGAACAAACCACGGGACTGATCTCAGCTGCCATGACCTACCCAAAACTTGCCTCAACTTTTGAAACTTTCTCCTTTGAAAGGAACTTACCCGGGCTTACCTCACTTGGAATGAAGCTCGTCCTCAGCCTCTGCTCGCCGAAGCCTCTCAAGACAAAGCCTTCCTACTCTGTCCCCCTCTACTCCTTCGCCCGCTACAACGTTGCCCGCTCCGTCTACTGTTCTCTTTAAATACTCCCGCTGCCTCACGGTCCGACTTACACGCGCTTGCGCAGTCGTGCCCCCGTTAAACTGCCGAAGAAAATGACATGTCAGAATAGGAACTGGAAGTGGAATTGAAATGAGTGGCTACAGAGAGCTCTCGCTTTTCCTGGCGGACAGAAGATTGGCATTTGACGAAGCAGTCTCCCAATCTATGCCAGGTCTCACCAATATTCAGGAGGCCACATTGGAAGCATCAGATACAGTACAGTACAAATGTCACACCTACACTTCCTGCCTCACCAACATTCAGGGCCTCAAACAGTCCTTCAAGTTGAGGCAGCTCTTCATGTGCAAGTCATTGGAGTCACCGACTGTATCCAGTGCTTCCAGTGTGGCTTCCTGTATATCGGTGAGACCCAGCATAGATTTCAACACTACTTCACTGAGCACCTAGTCTCGTCCACCAGGAAAGTGGGATCTCCCTGTAGCCATCCATTTTAACTCCACTTCCCATTCCCATCCGACATATTTTTTCATGGCCTCCTCTACATCCTTGATGAGGCCATGCTCAGGCCAAACACAGAGCAACACCTTATATTCTATCTAGGTAGCCTCCAACCTGATGGCATCTCATCAATTTCTCAAACTTCTGGTAATTGTCCCATTGTTTACCCCCCCTTCCCTCCATCACCATTCCCCATTCCAGTTTCCTCTCATACCTTATCTCCTTACCTGCCCTTCTCCTCCCCCTTCACTTTCCCTTTCCTTCCCTTCCCTTTCTTCCATGGTCTTCTGTCCTTACCTATCAGATTCCCCCTCCTCCTGCCCTTTTATCTCTTTCACCAATCAAATCCTAGCTCTTTACTTTACCCCCTTCCCCTCTCCCAGTTTCACCTATCACCTGCCACATTGTACTTGTTCCTCCCTTTTCCCCACCTTCTTACTCTGACTTCTCCCCTTCCTTTCCAGTCGTGGAGAAGGGTCTCGGCCCGAAATGTCGACTGTTTACTCTTTTCCATAGATGCTGCCTGGCCTTTTAAGTTCCTTCAGCAAATACAAACCCCTTGGCATTAACACTTAACACATGCACATTATATGCTCACATATACACACCACCGTGGCACAGCTGGTTTGCCTGCTGCCTCACAGTTCCAATGACACACATTTGTTCCAGAGCTTCAGTGCTTTCCATGTGGAGATTGAGCCTTCTCTCTCCATCCATATCGGTTTCCCTCCAGTTTCCCAAAGTCTTGCTGATTGGTAGGCTCACTGACTGCTTTAACCCCAGTCTGTCAATGAACAGTGGAATATGGGGTGCTAATGAGGATGCTGGGAGAACAGGGTACAGGAAAATTAGGGGGGAATGGGATTCTAAAGAGCAAACACAAGGAAATCTGCAGATGCTGGAAATTCAAACAACAACACACACAAAATGCTGGTGGAACACAGCAGGCCAGGCAGCATCTATAGGAGAAGCACTGTTGATGTTTCGGGCCGAGAACCTTTGTCAGGACAGACAGGTCCTGATGAAGGGTCTCGGCCCGAAACGTCGACAGTGCTTCTCCTATAGATGCTGCCTGGCCTGCTGTGTTCCACCAGCATTTTGTGTGTGTCGTTGGGGAATGGGATTGCGAGCTTTATGAGTAAGTGTGGACTGGCCTCCGTCTCTGATGTAAGGAACTATGGAACATACACTGATACTCACAAATGCATATCGCTGCTTCTACAGTACATACACATTACTATATAGACACAAACAAGAGAAAATCTGCAGATGCTGGAAATCCAAGCAACACACACAAAATGCTGGAGAAACTCAGCAGGCCAGGCAGCAACCCTGGAAAAGAGTACCATCAACGTTTCAGGCCGAGACCCTCCAGCATTTTGTGTGTGTTATTACTTACATGTGTATTAGTTTGCAGCAATAGACACAAAGCAAGTCATATTTACATGCAAGCAAGTTCACCCACACGAAGCAGATGCATTTCTGCTTTTCTGACTGACAACAACACTGCAAACTGCTGCATTAAAAAAAGTATTCAAACAAGTTACTGCTGGTACCCAGGTAATTATATCGCCTTTTGATTACTGCTTTTGTAAATTGTAAATTGAAAAGAAAACAGATGGGACAAAAAAACACTTCCACAATTGCAAGATCAAAGGTCTGGTCATTCCAGAGGACATTAACTACAGCCAGCATCTCCTCCCCCTTCAGTCCACCTCCCCAACCCTCCCATACATTGTGGAGAGCACCCTATTCCTCTCGGCTTACATTGTGCCTCTCGATGCACATTGTGCCTGAGGTATGAAAATGGCAGCCTAGTCAATAAACTATTATCACAAAACAGCTTAGGTTGACTGGCAAATGCCACTCAAGGAGATTAAGGGTCAAAAGTCATCCATGCACTACTGACCTCTTCAGTCTCCTATTACACACAATGTAAAAAAAAGGCCAATTGAAGATATGCAAGGGGGTCTCTTCTTGGCATTAAAACGAGCGAGAAGCTGTCTCCTTAGATTGTGCTGACAGGTATAACAGCACGTAATTCAGTCTCCTCTCAATTCAATCAATGTATGCTGCGGATTCTAATTCACACTCACTCAAGCATTGCCTCACCCTCCCTCTCTCTCCTTTCTTTTACTGATTCTTAAGCACATTCCTTCCCACCAACATGCCCCTCTCATTCAATAAACACTGTTCAACATGTCAAAATATTTATCAGCCTTGCTTTATTGCTCAGCTAACAGATCATTCCCTCTATGTCTTCCTCCTCAGGCAAACAAAACAAAACTGACCAACACATGGTAATTCATCCGAGAGATGAGAAGGAGTTTACACTGGAGTGGTAAATAACCCAGCCTTAGACCAACCCTCTGCTGCTGAATTTACTATCGAATGCAAATGTCCTGTCAAAGTTTTGTTACTTTTGAAGAGCAATTGTGGAAATGACCAGCAGATGGGAGAATATCTGATTGGTTCAATAAATTCCTTATAATCCAGTATTACCAGGTGAGACTAATTTACCTAATCCACTGAATCCAGGCTTGGAAATCCTCATTCGTGACAATCAATCTCAAGATGCTTAACCCTTTTAATTTTATTTATCCCAATGTATGTCCTCTTCCAAAGTCTTGAAGCCATCTATCTTCATTTGCAATTGAGGTCATCAGCACCACTATCTGCCCTGTTGCCCCTGTCACACCCCACACATGTTATAAACTGTGATGATGCAGACTTTATGTAACTGAATAAATTATGCAGATGCAGGAGCTTATAATGCAGTAAAATCTGACCACTCAAGTTTGAAAACTCATGTTCAGAAAGTTTGGCATCAATGAAAGTGGCCAAGATGTTGTTGGACTGCAACAGAAGACACCGAGCTGTCCATTTGGTAAAAGAGGCATCCAGCCTTGCCTATGCATAGGTGTCATGGCCCATGCATCCTTTGCTGCCATGGTTGACTTCCAGTTAGGATCATGGAGGACAGTAATTAATACTGGTCTTCTCAATAATGTGCACACTTCGGAAATGGATTGTTATTGCACACTTATTTCCACTCACCACATCTGGAGAGACGTGAAGTAAGCAGAGTTCTCAGCTGTGCAGGAACTAATGTGAAGGATACAACACGAACTTGAATCATTCCCAGTGTGTGATTTAGGCTGAAATCAGGGCTCTCAGTTGTGCAACAACCCTTCAGTGCTGGGGGAAGGGAAAGACCTGGTGTTAGCTGGAAGGTGGCAGCAATGGAAGGGCTAAGTTAAGTATATGGTGATGCAGGAGTCTGCTGTGTGTGTTTACTATCAAACCTGGCCGCTGTTTGTCAGGGAGAAATTAACTATACCTGAGTGGCATTTGCAGAGCGGTAATGCTCAGTGGGACTTTGATCTGTGCACAAACGCTTTAATTTTAATAGACTTACACCTCATTTGGCCTCTGAAGCCCATTGAAGACTCCCAGAGGAAGGCTGGAATCAGCCCATGAGTGGCTGCTTCTGGCAGTGTTTATAACAAGCTTTGGATGAGAAGGCTTGATTAGCCTCCGCTGTGAAACAGACACACTTTAACCCCTTCAGTTTTGAATCCCTTCCCCACGCCACAAACATACCTCCACCTTCTTTCAGTCCGAGGGTGATGAAGGGCTTACATTTGAATGCATTCAGAATACAGACCCTTCCAAACTAATAATTCACGCACTCACACTTCATTCAAACCTCCTCTCATTCTCATCATCTGTCACCATGACTCTTAAATTATTTGTTTTTTCCTTGCTTATCCTCTCCTTAAATGTAGTCATGCTCATAGTTACCAGCAGTCTTGTGTTGTACAAAACACCCTGCATCCACAAGGAAATTTGCTCTCCTGTATAAGAACAGTACTAGATGCCCTATATGACTTTCCCTGTTCTGTTCTGAAGGTTGAGTTCTGGGTCTATAACCACCAGCGATGTGGACTTCTAGTTGTGAAAACAATCAGTGAGGAGCTTCATAAACACCTTTACAGTTACAGAACTTTGGACTGATTTGCCCAGTGGGGAATTTTGGGACAAATAGAATCTTTTGTGACAACCCAAGATAAGACTACCACTTGTCCATAAAAAGCACTACTGACTGCTATTTTGAATAATTTTTTGCTGAAGAATTATTCCTTATCCAAGCTATTTGCCTCTCCTTAGAGTCATAGTCATGGAGTCCTACAGCTTAGACCCAATTGATACATTCTGACCAAGAATCTCCATCTATATAACCTTTGGAATCAGTCCAATCTATCTGTCAAAGTTGTCATTTAAAAATTGATATTGTACCTGCCTCAATCACTTCTTCATTCCGCATATATACCCCTCAAAATCCTATTAAATATTTTCCCTCTCACTTTAAATCTAAGCACTCATGTTCATGATTCCCCAACCCTGGGAAAAAGGTTGAATGCATTCAACATATCGATGCATCAAGTGATGTTATACACCTCGATAAGATCATCCATCATTTCATCTCTATGAAAAAAAACCTAGACTATCCAACCTTTCTCTATAACTCAGTCTCTCAAGTCCTTCCAACATTTTTGTAAATCCAAATGTAGCCTCACCCATCAGATCTGCACAGGTAGGGACCTTCCAGTCTCCATCCATTTAATAGGAGTCAACCGCCATTCATTTCCAACCCATCATCTGTAGCCTATTAAAACCTAGCTCTCATCTGCAATCCTTATTCACCCATTAAACCAGCCAGCCACAAACAGTAGCTCCTAGTCTTCAGTTACCTCATTGTCTGTTGTGTTCAGTATCTGTTTTTGCTTGCTTTCTGGCCTCTCATGCTAGTTATTTTGCAATTTATTAGTAAAGTTCTTGTTCACCGCTAAATTGTCTCCACTGCTCTGTTTTTTGGTAAAGTTTTCTCTACATTTCCTGACAGGATGGGTGAACTTGTGATTGACCCAACAGTGTTTGCTTGCCTAAGGGAAGTTGCCCTTCGACATTAGTGCACAATCCAGAAACAGGAGGAAACTATCTGCTTGCCATTCTCAACTCACTCTCCATCTCAATACAGTAGCCCCATGCCAGTCAACCTCCTCTCTCGGAGCCCCAGATTCCAGAGCCTAAATGCTTTGCTGGATCCCCAGCCCAATGCTGCAACTCCTGGCCCCGTGCTTATTACACTTCGAGCTCCAACCATCTCTGTATTCTATGGACTGAGCCAAACTTGCCTTCATCAGCTCTTGGGCCACTGCTAACTGTTAAAATAAGATCCACACTTGCAACGGATATGACAATTTCACCAATGAGTTGCACCAGGTTTTCAACTTTTGGGAAATGGAAGGGAAGCAGCAGATCAGATACTTTGCCTGTATCAAGGCATATGCTCTGTGCTAGATAATACAACAGATTTCAGGACCCACAAGGTGGAATGTGGCTGAAATGTGGTTGGTGGAGAAGCAACATGCGCACAAACTGCAGAGCAGCCGATCATCCATGTATCAAATACCCACTGTACCTGGGAAGTGGCACTACCAGGAAGAGACGAGGGGCCTTCTACCTGGTAAGCTCCCCCTCGGTCCCTCATTCCAGCACCATAGCCTGACTCACTCTCTGCCTTCCTCCACACTCTACACACAAGTCTCTGGTGGATTCCAGCACAGCTGGCAACTTTCTGGACCAAATTTTGTGTGTGCAGCTTAAACTTCCCCCAAAGTCTATCTCTCACCCCTTCTGCATCACTACTATTGATGGATATCCCTTGGGATAGTCAGAGCTCGCACACGACTTATGCACATAGGCATCAGAGAGCTCTGCAACTCCATCCAATTCCTCCTGATTGACTCACCCAACACTCCCCTCATCTTCGGTTCCCCTGGCACTCATGACCCTCACTTACTTGGTCATCTGGTTAACTGCTGAGTTAAGGACCCACCTCATGGACCACCTGCCTGGAACCTCCATTGACTTTACCCCATAAAGCTGTGTAGATGGAGGAAACACTCAGCCTCACCCAATTCCCACAGGAGAACCATGACTTAGCCATCATCTTCAGTAAAAGGGCAGCCTCACAGAGCACCGTGCTGCACAATCAACTTCCTCCCAGGCACCACCTCCTCACTGAGGTGTTCACTCACTGTTCACCCTCTCCCCTCCTGAGTCCCAAGCCTTGAATGACTACATCACCAAAGTGTTACATATGGCATCATCCCCAACCGATGCAGGAATCTTTCTCAAGGGAATCTCCATCCCTGCATTGATGACCATGAATTCAACAAAATTACCATTAAGAACTGCTACTTTTTCCCCTTGATGGATAATGCATTCAAACACTCCATAGGGCCCAGTTCTTCACCAAACAGGATCTATGGAGAGCTTACAACTTGATCCGCATCAGCCAGCAGAATAATTAGATGAAGGCATTCATAACACCCACTGGCGACTACAAATGCTTGGCAATGTCTTCAGACTTTCCAATATTCCTGCCATTTTCCAAGCCTTCATTAATGAGCTCCTCAGAGACATGCTACACAGTGTGTTCATCTACCTTGACAACACCCTCATTTTCTCTGAGGGCCCCCAAGACCACGTTATCATGCCTATTCAGTCCTTCAGTATCTCCTCAAAAACCAACTCTGCTGCAAGTTTGAGAAATACCAGTTCCACACCCTAGTAATTTCCTTCCTAGATTACGTTCTTTAAATCAAGGCATAACCATGAACCCAGAGAAAGTGCATGCCATTGTTGAAAGGCCCCAATCGTGCTCCTTCAAGCAGATACAGTGCTTCTTGGGCTTCTCCGACTTCTTCTGCTGTTTCATCGAAAATTACAGCCAAATCTGCTGCTGTTTTTGTGTCAAGCCTCCTCTTCATTTCCTAACAAATTCATTGGAACTGCTAGAATTGTGGTTAACCACCTGGAATGTAATTTAAAAACCTGGCTTTGTAACATTATAAAACATTATCAACAGTTGAGAGGGGAGGAGAGTTGAAGCATTTTCAGATTCAGTTTATTGTCATTTATAAACCACAAATACAATGCAGTTAAAAAATGAGACAACTTTCTCCGGAATGATATCACGAAAAAGCACAAAACAGACCACACAAGAAAAACCACATTACGTTTGGTAATCCCCAATCCAGAGTCCGGAGAGGTACTTTTTGTTCTGGTACTTGGAAAGGGGGCTGCAAAATGCAGTCTTTATATCAAAGGGAAGGTTTCGACTACCTTAACTCTATTGTCATAAGCAGTAGGAACTGCAGCTACTGTAGTGCCTTGGGATTGGTTCAAACGGGTCCATTTAATATCAGAGAATGTATGCAGTATACATCCAGAAATTCTTACTCTTCACAGACATCCACAAAAAAACAGCAGAGAACCCCAAAAGATTGAACGACAGAAAAACATTAGTACCTCAAAGCCCCCCTCTCCCCTGCACAAGCAGTAACAAAGCATCAACCTCCCCACTTCCACCCCCCCACCCATTTCAGCCGCTGTTTACCTGACAGTTGGATATGCCACAGTCTCTCTCACTCTCTCACTAGCAAGGGGCATAGAGATGTCACCCATTTCACAGCGAAAGGACAAACAGTTACTGTTACAGTGTCACAATCTGCCGCGTCACTTTTTATTCTGAGATTCTCCAACTCTCATGTTAATGATAACACTTTGCTTCTGCAGGCTCTGCGTGGACTGATGAGGCCAATGGGAATCGGGTATGGGTTATGTTTTGCCTGAAGGTGTTGTATTCTCTTCTCATTTTGTGCAGGACTGTTGACACTTGGCCTTGATGTTCTTAATACCATCCTGGACGCTCCTTCCACACTTCAAGCAGCCAAGGGCCACGGGTTTCCAGCAGTCAGTAGGGACTCTGGTGTCAGGGAGGTCAGTCAAATGGCTTGACCTCTGGCATGGTCAGTGAACAGATGAAAGGTTCAACAAAGAGTGGAGAGAGAGGGAAGGGAATCCTCTTGTTGGTTTGTTACATCACGAATGCTGAAACCTCTCAAACTCCAGGTATTTCATTGAAGAATAAAATACAAAATATTCTCTTTTTTTCAGCCATTTATGAATATTCCTCATGCAGAGAATCTGCACAGACAGTGATCTGTGCAAATCCAAATATCACCCATCAAAAATGTAGTTGGGCAAAGGTAGGTGTGTCTAAAAGTATGCCCCAGTAATGAAATGTCAACTGGCAACTATTCTGCTCCTCGCTGACATCCCTTCGTGTTAGGTGCGCACTCTGCTTCTGAGCAGATGGTCCAGTAAACAGCCATTCACATTGAAGGGATCCCCAGCCTTGGGTCTACTTGCTGTCAAACAGTGGAGAACGGGATTCAATTACTGGTTCCAGGAGCACCACGCTGTCTGATACAAACATCGGGCACACTGGTCTTCATCAGTCAAGGCATTACCTACGGGAGCTGGGAAACACATAAAATGTTCTGGAGGAACTCAACAATTAGATAGCATCTATACAGGGGGAAAGCAGCCCGACTTACCACGTTCCTCCAACATGTTGTGTGCATTGCATCTGCAGAATTTCATGGGTTTAGGATTTGGGAAGTTACGTTTCATTTATATATAATGTTGGTGAGGCTGCACTTGGAGTATTGTGTATAGTTCTGGTCACCCTGTTATAGGAATGGTGCTATTCAAATCGAAAGAGTGCAGAAAATATTTGCTAGCATGTTGCCTGAACTCTGGAAGGTAGGAGATTAAGGGGTGACCTGACAGAGGTATATGCTATCACATGGGGCATAGACGGGGTGAAAACACGTGGTCTTTGTCCCAGGGACAGGGTGCAAAAAGCAAGGGGGCATATGCTTAAGATTAGAGGTGAGAGACTTAAAAGGAACATCAAGGGCAGATTCCTCATGCAATTGAGTGATATATAGATAGATACAAGCATAGAAAAGGTTTGGAGGGCTTTAGGCCAACATGGGTAAATGGGATTGGATCACTAGCCAATAAAGTTGGCATTTTCGAGTTGGACAGATTGATGTTGCTCCAAAATCTACAACAGTTTTGACTGAAACTGAAATTGAGTCAGAGGACTTAGCCCTCTGACACAGTTTGATAGGGGTAGGGGTAGGACAGGGACAGGAACAGGGGCACAGACAGTTGCAGAAGCAGGGCCAAGAAAATGAACAAGGCTGGGGCAAGGAGAGGGCCAGGAACAAGGACTGCAGCTGGGACAAGGGCAGGGACACAGTCAAGGGCAGGGGTAAGGACAGGGGTAAAGAAGGGCAGGGCAGGGACAGAGATAGGGACAGGGGCAAGAAGAGGAGCAGGGATAAAGAAAGAAACAACAGGGACAGAGGCAGGGACAGGATGCAGAGCAAGGGAGGGGCAGGGACAGAGGTAAGAAAACGACAAAGCTAGCACAGTGCTCCCCTCAAAGCCCTGCACTATTCTGCTAGAGTCAGAGACCAGAGGCCTGTGACATTTCCTCTTCATATCCAGCCTAGATGTGTGGAGCTCACTAGTGGTGAATCCTGGACCACTCCAGCACAATCTACCCGACGTTTTCCCTTTCCAACTCACAGTCACTTCTCATTATCTGACATTCGTGTCTGTATGCCTTGCCATTGCATCAACTTGCTCCTTTACCCATGAGCCTCTTGCCTTGATGGAGTCACAAACTTGTCACACTCCAGAAACTTGATTACACACTTGAATCTGACACCTCCATGCAGTGTTGAGACCGTGTTTATTCCACTGTCAGTGGTGGTGGCTTTTGGATGGAACATTAAACCAAAGTTTCCCTCAGGAGGATATATAAAAAAAATCCCATGACGCTATTACAGAGATGAAGAGGGAGATCTCCCCGGTGTCCTGGGCCAATACTTGTTCCTCAACCACATCACCATAAAACAGATTATCTGGTCATTATCTCATTGCTGTTTGTGGAATCTTGCTGTGGAGAAATTGGCTGCTGTGTTCCCTACATTAAAATAGTACTTAATTGGCTGTAAAGTGCTTGGGGATGTGTTGATGTTATTAAAAGTGTTATATCAATGGAAGTCTTTTTTTTTCTGACTCTTAGCTCCTGTTCAGTGGATTCTATTACGCTGTTCTTTGTAAACTATTTTTTTAACCTTAAGATCCTGCTGAAGACTACTGTAGACTGACTGAATTAAATGCAGTTCTCTGTTAATCCCTCATTGTGAAATTTTATGTTGTTAATATTAATTTTCATCTTCTTGATTATAGACTGGGTAAAACATTGCTTTTATATAGATAACAGTGCAAGTTCAGCATGACATGGAATGGCTGAACTAAATCACAAATCAGTTTTATAAGAGAAAGCTGAACAATAATGGTAGAAACTTCAGGTTTGTCATGGACTCTTTAGAGACAATCTTCATCTTCCAACAATACCCAGAAAAATATTCAGTAAGCATTGGAAAGTGTGACAGTCTTCTTTTCCAGCCCTGAAGAAGAGCCTTGGCCTGAAATGTCGACTGTTTATTCTTGTCCATAGATGCTGACTGGTCTGCTGGGTTCCTTAAGCCTTTTGCATGTGCTGCTTTTGATTTCCAGCATCTGCAGATTTTGTCATGTACATTTTCTTTGAGGATTTTAATAGTCATAAGAATATTTCTTCTGATTAAGATGCCCAGCGACTACTTACTGGCAGCAAACAAAGCAAAGAATGCAACTGATTACTTTATAAATAACATTTTTTTCCTGGTAAAATTTATGGTAAACAATTACCTCAAACAATGAAGAGGCGGACAGAGGCAAGGAAGAGTTGAGAGTCAAAGTAAGTGAAGGCGAGGCTGAGTCGAGGATCAAAGTGAGTGGGTGTGAGGCAAAGTCAAGGCACATTCATGGTGAGGCAAAAGTCGAGGCAACTGGAGGCGAGAAAAAGTACAGGCCCTTTGATCTAATGTCCAGGCTGATTTGGAAAGGTTGGGTACGGGCCTAAACGTTCCGGCGAGGTCCAGGCCGGAGTGCATCAAAGCAACAGGGCCTGGGTCCTAGAGTAAGGATCAGCTGGATATTTGGACAAATTAAACTCCAGACCAGATTGAAAAGGTGGGGTGTCAGCATCAGGGGCAAGGTTCAGGTTGGTTCTGCTCACTGTTCTGTAATGTTTACTCGGCTCTGCACTGAACTGAGTCCAAGGCTGTGTCCTGCTCCAGCTGCTTCGTGTGTCATGTCTGTGGAGTAACTTTTGTTCTGAATGCCACTCGCCTACTTTTATTGTTTGCACAATTTGTTGTTTTTCTCTGCACATTGGGTGTCTGACAGTCTTTTTTTTTATGGGTTCTTTTGGGCTTCTTTGTTTTGTGGCTTCTTGTAAGAAGACAAATCTCAAGCTTGTTTAACGTATACATACTCTGATAATAAATATCCTTTGAACTTTAGAATATTTAAGGTGCCAAAATATGGCTGCCCACATACCAGTGGAGAATCAATTGATTGGTCAACTTCAAGGTTCAAAGTTCAGAGTAAATTTATTATTAAAGTATAAAGTATATATGTCACCATCCAAAACGTTGAGGTTCATTTTCTTGTGAGCATACTCAATGCAATGCCCTGGTTCACATTTTCATTGTTATGCTGTAGGTATTTCACTTAGCAGCTCTGTAAGCGTTGCTTGTTCTGCTTGCAATCTGTCTGGGTTATTGTTGAAGATAAGGAATGATGTGGAATGTGTGCCATCCAATTAGGGGGGGGTTTACTTGGTGAGGGACAATAAGGTTGGTCTTGGGCTTTTGATCGGTGGGAGATGAAGAGAAGATGCTGAGGAGAACTGGTCATAGCGTATGATGTGGTGGGAGACCGGCTTGTTTGAGATGGATTATGAGCGAAGTTTGGTAGGTGGTGTGGGCGTTCACGCTGCCCAGCACGTGAGTGACAGAGAAGTTAAAGATGAGATCCAACTTGTGCACATTTGACTGTTTAATGAGAGTGGGCCCTTTTCTCTTTGTTATTCTTTACTAACCCTTTTGTTAAGATTCATAAATATAATTCCTTTAATCGTATGCAGTGTACTGTCTGTTATTTCATGGCATTAATTTGTAACAGGGTAGTAAATTACACAGCAGTCACACAAACCGGGTTTGGTGTGGGATGAGCTGTCTCAATCTCATAAGTTGGCGGTAGTTGAGAGCGTCTTCCCTGGACTTACGCAGCCGAGGGAACCAGGGTGTTTCATCAATAAATCCATAATAGAATTATAACCATAATAGAATCAGTGTAAGATCGCACCATCTTTGTGTTCAACCAGTGTGAAAAAGACACCAACCATGCAAATACAAAAATAAAGAAATAACAATAATAAATAAACAAACAATAAGTATCGAGAACATTAGATGAAAAGTCCTCAAAAGTGAGTCCATAGGTTTGTGGCAACATTTTGATGATGGGGAAAATGAAGTTGAGTGAAGCTATCCTCTTTGGTTCAAGTGCTTGATGGTTGTGGGACAATAAGGGTTCCTGAATCTGATGTGTGAGCTCTGGGATCCTGTACTTTCTTCCTGATGACAGCAGTGAGAAGAGAGCATGTCCTAGGTGGTGGGAGTTGCTGATGATGCTGAATTCCTGCGACAATGTTTCATGTAGATATGCTCAAAGGTGGGGAGGGTTTTGTCTGTGGTGAACTGGTCTGTATTCACGAATTGTTGTAGGATTTTCCATTCAAGAACATTGGCGCTTCCATACCAGGCTGTGATGTACTCGGTCAATATACTCTCCACTACACAATTATAGAAGTTTGTCGAAATTTTAGTTGTCAATGTCAAATCCCCACAAACTATTAACGAAGTAGAAGTGTTGCCAAGCTTTCTTCGTAACTGCACTTGTGTGCTGAGCCCAGGACAGATCGTCTGAAATGATAGCCCTGAGGAATTTAAAGTTGCTGACCCTTTCCACTTCTGATCCCCCGATGAGGATTGGCTCATAGACCTCTGCTTTAGAAACCTAGAAAAAACCTCCAGTACAATACAGGCTGTTCGGCCCACAAAGCTGTGTTGAACATGTCCTTACCTTAGAAAATACCTAGGGTTGTCCATAGCCCTCTATTTTTCTAAGCTCCATGTACCTGTCCAGGAGTCTCTTAAAAGACACTATCGTATCTGCCTCCACCACCGTCGATGGCAACCCATTCCATGCACTCACCACTCTCTGAGTAAAAAATTTAAACCTGACATCTTCTCTGCACCTACTTCCATGCACCTTAAAACTGTGCCCTCTCATGATAGCCATTTCAGCCCTGGGAAAAAGCCTCTGATTATCCACACGATCAATGCCTCTCATCATCTTATACACTCTATCAAGTCACTTTTCATCCTCCGTCGCTCCAAGGAAATAAGGCCAAGTTCACTCAACCTATTCTCATAAGGCATGCTTCCTAATCCAGGCAACATCCTTGTAAATCTCCTCTGCACCCTTTCTATGGTTTCCACATCCTTCCTGTAATGAGGCGACCAGAACTGCGCACAGTACTCCAAGTGGGGACTGACCAGGGTCCTATATAGCTGCAACATTACCTGTCGGCTCCTAAACTCAATCCCACGATTGATGAAGGCCAATACACCATACAACTACTTAACCATTGAGTCAACCTGCGCAGCAGCTTTGAGTCTCCTATGAACTTGGACCCCAAGATCTCTCAGATTCTCCACACTGCCAAGAGTCTTACCATTAATATTATATTCTGCCATCAGATTTGATCTACCAAAATAAACCACCTCACAATTAACTGGGTTGAACTCCATCTGCCACTTCTCAGCCCAGTTTTGCATCCAAACTATCTCCCACTATAACCTCTGACAGCCCTCCACGCTATCCACAACACCCCCAACCTTTGTGTCATCAGCAAATTTACTAAACCATCCCTTCACTACCTCATCCTGGTCATTTATAAAGATCACAAAGAGAAGGAGTCCCAGAACAGATACATAAGGCACTCCACTGGTGACCGACCTCCATGCAGAATATGACCTGTCTACAACCACTCTTTGCCTTCTGTGGGCAAGCCAGTTCTGGATCCACAAAGCAATGTCCCTTTGGATCCCATGCCTCCTTACTTTCTCAATTAGGCTTGCATGGGGTACCTTGTCAAATGCCTTGCTGAATCCATATACACTATATGTACTGCTCTACCTTCATCAATGTACTTAGACACATCCTCAAAAAATTCAATCAGTCTCGTAAGGCACAACCTGCCTTTGACAAAGGCATGCTGACTATTCCTAATCATATTATGCCTTTCCAAATGTTCATAAGTTCTGCCTCTCAGGATCATCTCCATCAACTTACCAACCAATGAAGTAAGACTTACTAGTCTATAATTTCATGGGCTATCTCTACTCCCTTTCTTTGATAAGGAAACAACATCCGCAACTCTCTAATCCTCCAAAACCTCTCCTGCCTCATTGATGATGCAAAGATCATCACCAGAGGCTCAGCAATCTCCTCCCTCACCTCCCACAGTGGCCTGGGGTATATCTAGTCTGGTCCCAGTGACGTATCCAACTTGATGCTTTCCGAAAGCTCCAGCACATTCTTTTTCTTAATATCTACATGCTCAAGCTTTTCAGTCTGTTGTAAGTTATCCCTACAATTGCCAAGATTCTTTTCTGTAGTGAATACTGAAGCAAAGTACTCATTAAATATCTCTGCTATCTCCTCCGGTTCCATACACACTTTTCCATTGTCACACTTGATTGGTTCTATGCTCTCACATCTTATTCTCTTGCTGTTCACATACTTGTAGAATGCTTTGAGGCTTTCCTTAATCCTGTCTGCCAAGGCCTTCTCATGGCCCCTACTGGCTCTCCTAATTTCTTTCTTAAGCTCCTTCCTGCTAGCCTTATAATCTTCCAGATCTCTATCATTACCTAGTTTTTTGAACCTTTCGTAAGCTCTTCTTTTCTTCTTGACTAGAGTTATAACAGCCTTTGCACACCACGGTTTCTGTACCCTACCATCCTTTCCCTGTCTTATTGGAACAGACCTATGCAGAACTCCACAAAAATATTCCCTGAACATCTGCCACATTTCTTCTGTACATTTCCCAGAGAACATCTGTTCCCAATTTATACTTCCAAATTCGTGCCTGATAGCCTCATATTCCCCCTACTCCAATTAAATGCTTTCCTAACTTGTTTGTTCCTATCACTCACCAAAGCTATGGTAAAGGAGATAGAATTATGATCACTATCTCCAAAATGCTCTCCCACTGAAAGATCTGACACCTGACCAGGTTCATTTCCCAATACCAGATCAAGTACAGCCTCTCCTTTTGTAGGCTTATCTACATATTGCATCAAGAAACCTTCCTGAACACACTTAACAAACTCTACCCCATTTAAACCCCTTGCTCTAGGGAGATGCCAATCGATATTTGGGAAATTAAAATCTCCCACCACGACAACTCTGTTATTATTATACCTTTCCAGAATCTATCTCCCTATCTGCTCCTTGATGTCCCTGTTACTATTGGGTGGTCTATAAAAAACACCCAGTAGAGTTATTGACCCCTTCCTGTTCCTAACTTCCACCCACAGAGACTCAGTAGACAATCCCTCCATGTCTTTCTCCTTTTCTGCAGGCATGACACTATCTCTGATCAGCAGTGCCACTCCCCCACCTCTTTTGCCTCCCTCCCTGTCCTTTCTGAAACATCTAAAGCCTGGCACTTGAAGTAACCATTCCTGCTCCTGACCCATCAAAGTCTCTGTCATAGCCACAACATCTTAACTCCAAGTACTGATCTATGCTCTAAGCTTACCTTCTTTGTTCATAATACTCCTTACATTAAATTAGATACATGTCAAACCATCGGTCTGAGCATGTCACTTCTCTATCACCTGCCCATCCTCCCTCTCGCACTGTCTTCAAGCTTTCTCTATTTGTGAGCCAACCTCCTCTTCCTCCATCTCTTCAGTTTGGTTCCCACCTTCCAGCAATCCTAGTTTAAACTCTCCCCAAGCTTTCCTCCTCCTGAAGTCAATAATCAGCTCGTTGGTCTTGCTGACATCGAGTAAGAGTAAGAGTAAGAGGCTTTAATTTCTAGCTGAATGCAGAAGATGCAGGTTTCTTTGCCTGCTATTTTGTTTTTTCCTCTTGTGTTAGCTGAGGACTAGTCAAGATGGGCTTTATTTGACACCCTCTATGTATGCTGAGTTTGCTCATTATCTTGGTCTGGCCATGGGTACTACTCCGGGGTCCGGCATTGCAGATGAATTCAGGAAGGAGCTAAAAACTTACAAAATACTTCCCTCGTTTGGGAGTCACAGGGCTAACCTGGTGAAGAATGGTGAATCTGTGGAACTCATTGCTACAGGCAGCTGTGGAGGCCAAGCCTGTGTGTATATATTTAAGGCAGAGGTTGATAGATTTTTGATCGGTTTGGGCATGAAGGGATATGGGGAGAAGGAAAGGGATTGGGGCTGAGAGGAATAATGGATCAGCCATGATGAAATGGTGGAGCCGACTCGATGGGCCAAATGGCCTAATTCTGTCCTTATGTCTTATGAAAAATCCACACAATAGAAACATACACATTTCACCTTTACATAAAGTTACTTCACATCAATGGTCCAGCCCTGAACAGTTGATACCCCATGATAAGATTTACAGGAAGGTAATTTTCAATTTCTTTGCTCGGTATGTTTCCATTGGGTCTCGAGGGCTCCAAGCTGGTTCTCACTCATGTTTTATAATCTGTGCTGTGAGATTCAGAAATGGATTTGTTTTTTTTTTGGAATTGAATAAGTGCTTCAGCCGCAAAGGATTGGATGGAAATTGACAATGACAGATTTACAATACAATTTCATAAAACTCCTCTGAGCTTTCATCTTATAATTCAGGCTCTTCAGCACCACTCCTACAGCTCCAGCACCTTCTAAAGTTTCCTTTGTTTTTTTAGTTGCCACGATAGTGTTGTGGTTAGCGCAACTCTATTACTGCTCGGGGCGTTCTGGAGTTCAGAGTTCAATTCTGGTGCTGTTCTGTAAGACCACTCTACATCCTCCCCGTGGAAAGTGTGGGTTTTCCTGGGTGCTCCTATTCTGTCCCATAGTCCAAAGACATACTGGTTAGTCGGTTCATTGGTCACTCACTCTAAATTGCTAGGGTTAATTGGGTTTGTCGGGGGTCGCTGGGGCAGGATAGTTTGAAGGGCTGGAAGGGGCAACGCCGCACTGTATCCCTAAATAAATAAATAAACAATCTGACAGACCTTTAAATCGAGAGGCTTTCTGCATTAAAAATTTCCTTTAATCTGGGATCAAGTTAACTCAGTTTCAGTCAGCAATCTTATTAAAGATGTCTCAGACACTGGCTGACGTAAACATCTGGGTCATTAGCAAAGCAGACAAACACAGCTTCATTGACAATTTACATATCTTGAGGTGTAAATTGTGCCATTAAATGCTTGTGAGAAGCTTTCTAGAGAATATAAATGTAATGTTCTTTCAGAGAAAGAACAAAATACAGTTTAAAATCTAATTAGCACCAATTCTTATGCCCCAGTGTGGAGAAACACTGACATATCAAATACCAATGATTAAAATGACACAAGTATGCTCATCTTGGCTGAGCACATACTCAGAGATGGAAGGCAAAATAATTTGCTTAATTAGCACAATTCAGTGGAATGTATGCCAATGTCAAATAATTGGTTAGAATTTGGAATTCACATCTTTCTTTTTTAGAATAGGGTTATATTCATCACTAATGCCAAATTGAATCAATTGTGAAATTGATCAAAAGAATGCTTAAATCAGCATTAGAATGGTTTGCACCCCAAAACAGATGCTGAAGCAGAACCAATCCAGACTTGACAAACAGAGCGATTGCTGACACTTTGCCAGATTATTTTTCAGAGAAGCATGAGGTGATGCATTTTCAGATAGAAACAGGACATATGCAGAAAATAGCAGGGACCTCAGGAATGCTAATGTACAGAGGAACCTTGGGGAATATTAAGGATGAGGGTAAGCATAAAACTGGGAGAGCAGGTAAAGGTGAAAAAAAGAAATAGAGGTTTTATACCCAAAGTGCTTACAAACTTGACAGAACTGTTCTAGAGTCCAAGCTTGAATCAGCTAAACAGAACTTGGTTACAACAACATAGCAAACACTCCTCAAACCTAAAGACACCACTCATCTCCTAACTGTGGGTTTATATTCGATACTGGTCAGTCCACAGTAAACTGTAGGGGAGAGAGAACATTCATCTCCTTAAAAAGATACGGCATAAATTAAACAGCTCCAGAGAACACCCCTGTGGCTGTAGCAGAATGGCACAATCCAATTATCCAGCCCCATCTACTTAGGCTGGTGTAATGCAACCGCTCAGACATTTGCCAGATTATCAGGAGGATGGTCAGCTACAGGACACTTTAATATGTCCGGTTGATGGTGCGGCTGGTAATTTCAGCCGCCACAGGGAACATATTTATAGCTCCCCGAAAATGGCAACAAAAGTGAATAGGGCATTGTAGAAGGCATTTGACATGATTGAAGGTGAAGAGGGCCTGTAACTTTATCAGAAGATCTGTCCTGGGACGAGCATGCAAGTAGCATTTCAAAGAAGACATGGCAGCACCTCTACTTTCTTAGAGTTTTGTACATATTTGGTATGTCGTCTAAAACTTTGATAAACTTCTATAGATTCACAGTGGAGAGTATCCTGACTGGTGGCATCACAGCCTGGTATGGAAACACCAATGCCCTTGAATGGGAAAGGCTACAAAAAATAATTGATACACCTCAGTCCATCACGAGTAAAGCCCTCCCCATCATTTGGCACATCTATAAGGAGTGCTGCCACAAGAAAGTAGCATCCATCTTCAGGGTCTCCTACTACCTAGCCCATGTTCTCTTCTCACTGTTGCCATTGGGAGGGAGGTATCAGATACTTAGGCCCACATCACCGGGGTCAGAAATAGTTATTACCTTTCAACCATCAGGCTCCTGAACTACCTTGGCAACTTCACTCAACACAACACAGAACTGATTCCATGACCTATGGACTCGCTTCTGAGGACAATACAATGCATGGTCTCAATATTATTTATTACTTACTAATTCATTAGTATTGTTACACATTTTCGTATTTGCAGTTTGGCTCCTTTTGCACATGAGTTGTTCGTGTGTAGTTTTTAATTTAATTTATTTATTTAGCAATAGCAGGCCCTGCCGGTCCTTCGAGCCAGGCCACCCCAGCAAAATCTAATTAACCCTAAGCTAATGACAGAATAACTTCCAATGAGGAGGTAGTGGAGTTAGATAAAATTACTACTATGAGACATTAGGATAGACATGTAACTTGGCAAGGCACAGAAAGATATGCAGGCAAGTGGAATTAGAGTAGATGACATGGATGTGTTGTCCTGAAGGGTTAATTTCTGAGCTCTATATTACTCTATGATTACATGGGTGAGAACATTGAAACTAATGCATTGCTATCCTGTATAGGTTAGCAAACATAGGCTGTTGATGATTGGGACGGTGTAATTTCATAACTAGCAGCATGTATGATCTTGAATTTATCAATGGAGGGACAAAGGAAGCCACAAGAGTGGGTGTGATTATCAAGAGTACAGGCAACACGTAAACAGGAAGTTAAATCAGTGCAGAAAGGCTATAACAGACTGCTAAGCTCTTTACAGACCTGATGCTAGGAGGGTGCCGTTTAAATCAGGAAGCTTTGTAGGGATCCATCTCCATGGATCATACCAAGGAACTCAGTTCGGCACAGGCACACATGAAGTGGACCCAGAAGATACCTGGCAAGACAGAATTTTTAGAATAGGAATGACGCCTCCTTCCTTGCCAGTGCTGTTGGTGCTGTAGATGTGCACTGATCATCATGTTGCTGCTGCTTCCCAATAAAATACACAACTTTTATCATCCTTTGCCACCAAATTACCCCTGTTCCTCACTTTCATATGGTCATCTCTTTCTGCCCTTTCCTTCTTAACTTCTTCATCTCCATCTCAAGGGATAGGCTAGCAACTAACATCCATTAAATAGAGGGGGAATAGGACTAATGATATTGCCCGGTGGGATCTAGCACAAATCCAGTGGGATGAATGGCCTCCTTCTCTATCATTATGTGTAAGAAAAGACCATAATTTCACAAATTTCCACAGCCATGTTGATCACATTCCTCTGATCCTCCTTTCCTGAAGGACAATCCTCTTTCTCAATTCTCTGGCCCTGATATATCTGCTCTGTTGATAAACCTTACCACAACAGTGGCTCTGAGAGATCTTCCCACACTGTATCTCTCAAATTCCTACCTTTTAACCACCTGCTATATCTACACTACTGATTCTGGACCTTAGGTGATCCTCAGTTTTAGCTACTCCATGTACACACAAATTCTCTCTTAAACATGTCAGCCTGCTTCCTTTAACCAGTCTTTACACCCAAGCTTTCAGCCATCCATCGGAACATCTCCAGCTATAGCCTGACCTCAGGTTATGTTTGAATCTCTCATATACTGTACAATGCCTTGAAATATTTAGCAGTTATTATTGTCCCTGGCCTTATCGCTGTTCTAAGACCAATGAATCAGAATCAGCATGTACTGAATGGGCCGAAGGGCCTTTATCCATACTGTATTACCCTATGACTCTATAATTCAAAACCAGGTTATAGGTTCCAAGAACAGGCACAGACTACAACATATATTACTGATGGAAATGGCAGAATCTTCAGTGGAGAGGAAGTGGCTTGGGAATTAATGAAGTTTTGCTTTCTGATAAAGCAGGGAAGAAATACTTTTGCTTGAAGGTACAGCTTCCTATATCAGTGAGCGTGTTGGTGCATTGTACATTAGGAATCAAAAAAATGAAGCAGGAGTCAGAAATTTTGCCCCTTACATCTGCTGTACACTATTTGATGAAGTCTCAGCTGACCTGAATTCGGTCTCAGCTCCACTCTCCTGAATCTTCCCCAAAATCCTTAACTCTACTGAATACCAAACATCTGCTTCTGTTCATTTTGGTTTTGATCATATCCAATAAATCACCCCTTTCAAGATTGCTGTGGGGAGAATTCCAAGCATTTATAACTCTCAGAGAGAAGAATTTCTTTCTATTTTTGCCCTAAATTGGTGACTTCCTAATCTGAAACAATAGGCCTTATATTCTAGATTCTCCTTGAAACACCCTCTCTTGACCTGAAGATACATTCAAAGGTACAAAGTGCACAGATCACAGAATGGTTAGAGAACAGAAGGTAGCCAATCAGCCCATTGTATTTGTTACAAATCTTTCCCAGTTCCACAACTAGCCCTTTTTTTTGCAGTACAGCAAAGTTTTCCCACCATATATTTAACCAGTTCCCTCTTGAAGACCAGAATGCTAGCACATCTGCAAACAGTGTGCCCCATATTCCAACCACATACTTCTAAAACAAGTTTTTCCTCCTATTGCTTTCAAGCTTTTCTTCCACCCATGGCATCCAGTGCTCTGCCCCTCCACAAATAGTAACAGCCTACCAGCATCACTCTACTGCAACCCTTTTTATTCTATCTCATTTCCCCTCAGCCTTCTCGAAGAAAAATTGTTCCAGTGTCTCTAAACCTTACCTCTTAACAATCTTCTCATCCCAGAAACTACTCTTCTAAACCTTTTCTGGATGGAACATCTTTCCTGTGGAATGATCTGCCAGTGGAACTGGTTGAGGCAGGTACAATTGTGATATTTAAAGGAAATTTGGACAGTTATATGGATAAGAAAAGTTTTGAGGGACATGGACCAAACACAAGCAAATGACATTAGATCAGGAGCACAATTTGGTTGGCATAGATGATATGAATCGTCGGGATGGTGTCTTTGCAAATAGCTCTAGGATTGTATGAGTCTACTGTATAATGAGGCAATCAAACCAAACATAGTACTCTGCATAAAGCACACACCCCACAAGCAAGAGGCAGAAGCAGCACAAGCTTGCTGAAATGCACTAATCGTGTGCAACACATGAGCATTAGGGAAACGAATTGCGGATCTGTATAGACTTCCTGATGAGATTTCTTCAACCCTATCAGGCCAGCAGACTCAGATTGAAACCCATTTGTTCCATGTTACTGCAGCCGGCTTCCGAGTGTTCAATACGCACAGAAGGCAGAGCTAAGACTTGGGCCAGGTCCAAGCTGGAGCTTTCTCTCTCCCCACAGGTGGGCTGCCTCCCTGCTGCTTCCTCATGATGTCTGAGAGTCAACTCACCTTATGGAACAAACACTGCGCTTCAGAAATAAACTTATCTCATTTATGTGACAATTCAGCCTGGGGTGATGCAGCAACACCAGAATTTCAACGGGGTTGAGTACTCTATGTTATCGTACATCCATGAATGAAGAACTCCCTGATTTTAATTTGGATATTTCAGCACGTGAGTCGATAAAAATAATATTGTCAGGTTGTGTTGTGTTATTGACAGCTATTTTAAATTGTACTGCTCTCAGTAGAAGCTAAGGGTCAACATCAACACAGCAATATTTTTAAGGAAGGTTTGCTAGTGATGCACAGAGGAGTTTAAACTAGAGTTGTAGGGAGATGGGAACCAGAGCACTAGAACAGATAGTGGAGTGGTTGTGGAGAAAAAAGTTTTTCAGCCTACATACAAAGGCAGGAATCAAAAGGTCGAGCATGATGGGACTAATATTCTGACCTGCGTATATTTCAATGCAAAGAGTGTTATAGGAGAGGTGAATGAGCTTAGGGAATGCCAAATGCCGGAAGAACTCAGCAGGCCAGGCCACATGAAGGGTCTCAACCTGAAATGTCGACTATTTACTCTTCTCCATAGCTGCTGCCTGGGCTGTTGAGTTCCTCCTGCATTTTGTGTGTGTTGCTTTGTTTTCCAGCATCTGCAGCTTTTCTCTTGTTTGTGCTTAGGACATGGATCAGCACATAGAATTATGACATTGTAGCCATTTGTGAGGCTTGGTTGCAGGAGGGGCAGAACTGGCAGTTTAATAATCTGGATTCCTTGTTTTAAATATGATAGAGCAGAAGTGGTTAAAGGGCGAGGGGTGATGTTACTAGTTGGGGAAAATGCCATGACAGTTCTCAGTCAGGACAGACAGATTAACTGGGACTCCCATCCTGTAGAAAGGCTGGCTGGGAAAGAGTTTGTCAAATGTCTTCAGGAAAGTTTTCTTAATCAGTACTTAGAAGTCCCAACTAGAGAGAGTGTGATACTAGATCTCCTATTAGGGAATGAGACAGGGCAGGTGACAGAAGTTTGTAGGAGAATACTTCATATCTAGTGAACATAATGCCATTAGTTTTTATGATAAATATGGAATAATTAATTAATTAATTTTTAAGGTAATTATGGAAAAGGATAGGTCTGGTCTTTGGGTTGAGATTCTCAATTGGAGAAAGGCCAATTTTGATGGTAACAGAAAGGATCTGGTAAGTGTGGATTGGCACAGGTTGTTTTCTGGCAAAGACGTGTGTGATAAGTGGGAGATGGAGTGGGAGCTCCATCTTAGTCTCTAGGCTCTGTAGTATCCAAGACATCTTCAGGGAGCAGTGCCTCAGAAAGGCAGCGTCCATTATTCAGGAAGGAGGTACAGAAGTCTGAATGCACACACTCAGCGATTCAGGAACAGCTTCTTCCCCTCTGCCATCCGACTCCTAAATGGACATTGAACCCATGAATACTACCTTACTTTTATTATTTCTGTTTTTGCACTATTGTTAACTTGACTATTTAATACACACACTCACATATATATATATATATATATATATATACACACACACTTACTGTAATTGATTTTACTTATTTATTTTTTCTATATTATCATATATTGCATTCCACAGCAGAGGTGATTGATAAGTTCGTGACCTAAGGTAGAAGGAGAGGAGTTATTAACTTCAAACTTCTTGCATAATCACTCAAAGAGTTGAACTGCATGTGCATGTAATGAGAGCTGTATAACTTATCTCCTTCTACCTTAGGCTATGACCTTATCAATCACCCATCTGAGGACACTTGTTGGAGGTCCAGGATCTGTATGCTCCACGACCGCTGGACTAAGTGTGTAAATGTAGGAGGCGACTATGTTGAAAAATAAATGTACTAGGTTTTCTAAAATTGACTCCTTCTACCTCAGGCCATGAACCAATCAATCACCCCTCGTATTTCACGAGATTTAGCGGCAGCAGTACAATGCAATATATGATAATATAGAAAAAATAAATAAGTAAAATCAATTACAGTAAGTGTGTGTGTATATATATATATATGTGAGTGTGTGTGTATTAAATAGTCAAATTAAAAATAGTGCAGTTTAAATTGGCATCATGTTGTCACAGATATGACTGGCCAATGGGCCATTTCCTGTGCTGTGTTATACTGTTCTATGTTCTAATTGCATTTAAATTCCACAGCTGGTTTGGTGAGATGTAAACTCGGGTTTGTAGATTGTTAGCCCAAACATCTGGATTACTGATTAGGTAACTTAGGCATTGCATTATCACTGTTCCTCAGTAGCAGAACTTAATGAATTCCCAAATCAGTGTGAGTAGCTATAAACAGAGTGAATCAAGCACAGGATGAGTAACACCTCATATTCTATTTGGATAGCATCCAGTCTGATGGCATAAACATTGGTTTCTCTAACTTCTGTTAATTACACCTCCTCCCTCCTTCTCTCTTTTCTATTCCCCATTCTGGTTACTTCATGATCCCTTCTCTTCTCACCTGCCCATCACCTCTCTCTGGTTCCTCCCCTCCTTCCCTTTATTCCATGTCCACTGCCCTCTCCTATTAGATTCGTTCTTCTTCAGCCCTTCTTCTACCTATCCCCTCCCAGTTTCTTACTTCATCCTCCCTTGCTCACCCACTCAATTTCTCATTCACCAGGTCTCACTTATCACCTTGACCGCTTGTACGCCCCCCCTCCCCCGCCACACCCTCTTATTCTGGCTTGGGTCTTGTGTCCTCTTCTATTCTAGACACATTGACTGTTTATTCCAGCCCAGAGATACTGACTGACTTACTACGGTCCTCCAGCATTCTCTGTGTGTGTAAATGAAGCACTCTGTTGGTTTGTTGAATTAAAAAGCAAAGAGGTAATTAAAACACATAGAACTTCATTAGACCACAACAAGATCATTAAGAATAGCTCCATCCATCTGAAAGGATGATATCAGAATCAGAAGGAAAGACTTGGCAGGAGTGCAGGCTGGTGTTTTCCTCCACCGAGGAGGATGCTGACTAACTGAATGTTCAATGATTACTTAGGGAAACACACTGTAAGATACTGTCACTGCTGGAATCTGGGGCAAGAAACAAACCTCTGGAAGAACTTGGTTGAGCACCATCTGGGGGGAATAAGGATTGTCAACATTTTGGGTTAAAACTCTGCATCAGGACTTAGTAAACTGAATCACACCTGGTTCCCCCACTTGATGTCCTGACGCAAGATATTCTCCAGATGCTGGAAATCTTAAGCAACAGATACAAAATGCTAAAGGAACTCAGCAAGTCAGGCAGTATCTATGGAGCGGAATAAACAGTTGACATTTTGGGCCAAGACCCCAATGAAGATGGGAAAGGAAGCCATAATAGGAGGTAGAGTGGAGGGGATGGGGTACAAACTGGCAAGTGTTAGGTGAGACCAGGTGAGAGGAAAGGTGCGTTGTTCAGAAACACAGAGAATTCATCATCTTATAGGAAGTGGAGTGAAAGGAATCAAGGGCGAATGCAAGGATTGGAGAAGATGTGCGACATAACACTTCAGCTGAACCATAGGTTGAAAATGCTGGTCTCTACAGTGTAGATTCAATCTCACTGGGATTTCAGAACCATTATGGCAGCATTGTAATAAATGTTTTTGAGTAACAATATCACTATACACTTGTGCAGCTTCTTTAATGTAGCAAGATGCTTCAAGAAACATGACAAGAAGGTATTTAAACAAATTTTCAAAGAAATCTTCAAAAGTTTATAAGAAAGTTGTAGGATTGCAGAAACAGAAAGGGGGGTCATGGAGGGAAATGAAGATGAGGAATTTCAGACTTGAAAGAAGAGGCAATGTAGTTAAGTGATCAAAGGGCAATGGTGGGGAACCTGGAGTGAGGATGGCCTCAGTCTATAAAGTCTCAACGTTGGGTTGGAAGACTGATGTAAGGAGTTGCAGCAGCAGTTGTAATCGTGGCAAGGCAGGATGTGAACAGAGTTACCCAGGTAGAGTGTTAGAGTGAAGAAAGAGCTGTCATGTTCAAGGCTGCAGTTGCTGTGGAGATGACTATGGGTGATGGCAAAGGAATGAGGTTTATTGCATAGAATGAGGTGAGTGAAAATGATCTTTGCAATATTCAGCTTCGGAGGATTTTCTGCTCATCAGGTAGAAACATTAAGAATAGGAGCAGTAATGGGTCATTCAGCCTTTTGGAACTACTACAATATTCAGAATGATAGTTGATCATCCACTTCAGTATCCTGTTCCTGCTTCCTCTCCATATCCCTTGATCCTTTTAGCATTAGGAAATGTATCTCTATCCTAGTCAGTGACTTGGTCTCCTCTGTTTCCTGAATCATCCTCACCAGGGACATCTTCCAATCATTGTGCCCTGTAAGAGTTCTGTAGTTTTCTATGAATTCCCTTCTTGTTCTTTTAAACTCCAATGAACATTAGGTCCAGTTAGGTCTTCCAGTTTTCAGAACATGCATGGATAGCCTCACTTACATCCAAGTTAAACTGCTACTTCCACACATTTGCTCAGTCACTAAAGTTGCCTGAAACACATCAGAGCCCCTTGGTATCCTCCACACAATTGACCTCCTGCAATTAGATTACATGCAGCATCTCAAAGAAGTGAAAAGGTGCCACCAATGATCTTTTAAAGCATCCCGTGCATCTTCTGGAAGGACTATTAAACCAATATCACTGACTCTCTAAGTAGAAAAATCCCCAGCATTGACTATACTCCATCAATTCCATTAAATGGGCCACATCCAGACAGCATGGTTATGTAGTGGTTAGCATAATGCTTTACAGTTCATTTCCCACCACTGCCTGTAAGCAGTTTGCATATTCTCCTCTGACTGCTATGGTTTCCTCCAGCTGCTCCAGTTTCCTCCCACAATCCAAAGATGTACCATTTTGATAGGTTAATTGGTCACTGTAGATTGTCCCGTGATCATGCTATGGTTAAATCAGGGGTAGCTGGGCAGCACAGCACAAAGAACTGGATGGTCCAATTCCACACTGTATCTCTATAAAAATAAAATCAAACGTATGCCTCCACAGATTCTTGGAGCAGAGTTCCAACATGGTAAAAGATTACTGGGCAGGCACAGGATGTTCTTAACACCTCCTTGGAAAGGTGAAAATATCCCCATCATCTCCTGGGAATTCCTAATCCCACAACATTGAAAGCAGAAACATAACATCAGAGGCACACAGAAGCTCAGCGTAAACAGCAGAAGGACAACACCATTCCCTGAAACACCTGCTGATCTGCCCTGTCAAGCCCCACCTGGCCACCTGTAACAGAGTCTGCAGATCCCATTTTGTATTCATCAGTCTCCCCAGACAACACACAACTGGAATAGAAAAAAGACAACACCATCTCAAGCGTCCACCAAGGAAAATGGAATAATGGGAGAGGAAGGGCTTTGCTTTAAATTTAATGTTTTTCTTTGTTTTCAATGTTTAAATTCTATCTGAGCAAATATATTTATCATTAAAAAATTGATGCTACTAATGCTACTTTGATTTTAGTGGGAGACTAACCCAGAAAGGAAATTATTTCACGCTTAACTGATGAAGTAATCAGGCAGAGCAATATGTCCACATATCTGATCATAACTTTTTGCAAGTTGTTGAGGTAACCAACACAATGGTGCAGGATCAAATCTCAACAGCTCATTACAATAGATCTCATTTACGCTAAGGACAATGCGGAGTGAATGGGAGTACTCTGGAGAGGATGTAATTATAGCTACTATAAAGTGCAGGATGGATCACGATTTGGGCCTGAGGGGTCAAATAGCTTTGATACAACATGAATAACAACACCTGACCTCTAGCACCTTTTTCCTTCCCCCAAGCTATCAGACTCCTCAATACCCGAAGCCTGGACTGACACCTTGCACTATTGTTCTGTTTATTATTTATTGTAATGCCTGCACTGTTTTTGTGCACTTTATGCAGTCCTGTGTAGGTCTGTAGTCTAGTGTAGCTTTCTCTGTGTTGTTTTTTTATTACATAGTTCAGTCTAGTTTTTTGTACTGTGTCATGTAACACCATGGTTCTGAAAAACGTTGTCTCATTTTTACTATGCACTGTACCAGCAGTTATGGTCGAAATGACAATAAAAATTGACTTGACTTGACTTGACTTTAACAGTAAACCTTTATAAGGAACATAACTAGCAAATATGTTTTTAATTTGAGTGTCTACTACTAGTGTAGGGGAGTAAGAACATAATAAAGGACCCATCCCATGCTTGTCACTCTTTCTTCGTCTCTTCTGTCAGGCAGAAGATACAAAAGAGTGAAAGTACGAACGACCAGAATCAAAGAGAACTTCCATCCTGCTGAAGGGTCTCGGCCCGAAACGTCAAGTGTACTTTTCCATAGATGCTGCCTGACCTGCTGAGTTCCTCCCGCATTTTGTGTGTGTTGCTCGGATTTCCAGCATCTGCAGATTTTCTCTTGTTGGAGAACTTTTATCCTGCTGTTATCAGACTCTTGAACAGACCCCTCACATGCTAAAGATGTGCAATCAAACTCTTCATCACGTCTTCTTACTTTGTGATGGCCCTTGTACATTATTGCCTACCTGCACTGCACTTTCTCTGTAACTACAACACCATATTCTGCATTCTGATTTCCTTTTACCACCTCACTGTAATTATGCACAACATGATATGTCTATCACCCTGCCTGCATCAACTTTCCTTGTCCCTTCATCAGAAAATTCATAACTTCTTCCGCACGTGGAGTCATACTGGCGACTCCCAAACAGCCTCTGACATTCCAAATGTAATTACATCTTATCCCTCAAGTTTCCAACATCCTATGTACCACGGATCTTAGACTCATGGGTCTATAATTAATGTATCTATCATTACAGCCATTCTTAAATAAAGGCACAACACTTGCTGTCATCAGTCCTTGCCAGAGGATAACAATATTGCAACTGTCTCAGCACAGGTTTCCAATTTCTGCTCTGTCTTCCCATAGTGTTCTTGGACATGTGGAAATAATAAACCAATGCCAATACAATAATCTTAAGCAGTTTCTTAGAGTAGAAGAGATGAGAGGTTGATAGATTTAAGGAGAAAATTCACAAACATAGAACCTTGGCTTTTGAAGGGCTGAATAAATTATCGAAAGACCAAATGTAGAATCCTACAGTGTCCCCAGACATTTGCAGGCCAGACAGAGACGTGGCTGTCCTTCTAAACAAAGGTGAGAAGGGAAGTATAGTCACTAAGTAGGCAGTGGAGGTTTGGGGAAACCTATCATTTGTGAAGTATGAATGAGAGAAGTGTGTTGGAATAGTTAAATCTCGAGGTGACAAAGGCACATTTGGGAGTTGTAACTCCAGATGAGCAGAGGCCAACAGCCATTGTAGGTGTTGACACATGATGGATGGCTTCTTGCACCCAAGGAGCAGAGAGCAGTTGTGGTGGCAACCCCCAGCCTGTGGAAGATAGGCTGTAGGTGCGATGAAAAGGGGGGTGGGGGCAAACTGATAAAGAAAATAAACTTAAATAACAATGGGAAATATATGAGTTCAAAACAGTGTTCTTGAATTTTTAGGAGGGACAGGAAGATTGTGAGTGATATTCACTGTGATAGTATAGAGAGTGCACACAGAATATTACACACACACACAAACACAGGTGCATGCATGCAGACTCACGCATGCATACACACACACTCTATCTCCTGGTGTCCTGTTGTTTTACCCAAAATTCATTTTTAAATTAACCTCCTAATAGACCTCATCTGCCCACAGAGAGCCTATTAACTAAAGATCTGTTTTCATCCAGAATTGAGACCACAGAAGGGAGGAAAGCTGTATCAAAAGCAAAATGAACAGGGCACAGGAACACAAAAAAGCCATAAATGGCAACAAAGGATTTTCATTATGTGTAGTTAATTATCTTGAGAGGCTCACTGCCCCTTTTTGAGGCAAAGAATTAGAAACCCTTAATTGCTTTATGGTCCAATCTTTGATTCGAATGATCAGGCTGATTCCATTTAATTTAACTGCCATAGATGAAGTAAATTGACTCTCCCACCTGCCTCCGAGCAGGAGAGAAAGTCTCAAAATTGGCAAATTTAGTGCTTGCAAATTAATGAATATCAACAACATTTGTTCACAATTGGAAATGATGCTGGCCTGGAGGTGTGTGTTTACGGGGGGAGGGGTAGATGGAGCGAATTAGGCTGTGTGAATCTCATTGCAAGGGCAGGGGAGAAAAGTGACCTCATCAAGAAGGCGAATGGGCCTGGGGATCAGGCAAATTTGCTGATTTGGAATCAATTAGGAATTTATATTAGTGACAGAAAAAAACAACTCTTGTGTTTTGCATGTCAAGGTGGACGATGTTCAGTAATTAGGGGATTGTTACTTCATTACAGCCCGTGTATGGTAAGATCTACTTTGTAACATAATAAATGAGGAAATTGATATGCTTTCAAAAAGAACTGCAGCTTAGTGAAGACAGCTAGCAATTTGTCAGATGCTTAATGTGTTTATGAGATTCTTGTTTTCTGTTTTTTTTTGGCAGAGTTATCCAACTCACTTATACTGGTAGTTAACACGTAAGCTGCAATAACAGTAAAAGGAAAGCCACTCAAATCTTTCCCGTGTTTATCAACTAATTTTGTCAGCCATTATTTGTCACTAATTATTTTAATTTGATGTTGCTTTGACTAATATCTGGGAGATTTTTCACTACCCTGTCAAAACCTCTGCTCCTAAGTGCAGATTTTCCTTCATAATGTACAACAGAATATGTTAAATGGATTGGTGTTATTATTAACAATCCTTTTCTCAGAGTTTTACCCTTTTTATTGTTGCTTTATATTTCTCAGACCCTGGCCTAATATTTCTTCATGTTCGACTAAAACTTTATGGTGGATTATTAACTCCTGCTATGTTCCCAATCAATTGGTAAATTAATAGTAACTCTTCAGCTTTGCTGTTTTTGACAGAGATTAAAATGTTTAAATCTCATTACGGAAGGGGACCTTGTAAACTCAAATTTACAAAGTGAGAACAGCTTGTGCCTGCACTGCCATTCGATAAGATTCTAGCTGATCTTTTACCCCCATGGCACTTTCCAGTACTAACCCATATCTAAAAAACTTCAATATCATTGTCAATATCTGTTAAATAACAATAAGTGAACAATTAGCCTTCATGGACTGTAATTCAAATGGTTACCTGGATACAATGCATGTATATATGTTGCCACAATTATTTTCTTATTCTTATGTTTATGGTACAAATGTAACCCTGATGTTTTAGCTGAATATAATGTATAAACACAAAGTAGAAGCATAAAAGCAAAATGCTGCAGATGTTGGAAATCTAAAATAAAAGAAAATGCTGGAAGTACTGAGCAGGTCAAGCTGCATCTGAAGAGAAAAGTAGTTAATAATTCAGGTCAACGACTTTTTGACAGGACATGAAAAAGAGATGAAGCAAGTGTTAAGATGCAGGGAAAGAATGCAGGGGATTATCAGGAATATGGTGCAAGGCAGGAAAGGTGAATCAAAATAAAGCAGGCCTCACTTAGAGTATTGTGAGAAGTTTTGGGCCCCTTTTCTTAGAAAGGATGTGCTGAAATTGGAGAGGGTGCAGAGGAGGTTCATGAAAATGGTCCCAAGATTGAATGACTTATCATGTGAGAGCGTTTGATGAGTTTGGGCCTGTATTCGTGGAATTCAGAAGAATGAGGGGTGAACTCATTGAAACCTATCAAAAGTTGAAAGGCTGAGGCAGGGTGGATGTGGAGAGGATGTTTCCAATGGCAGAAGAGTCTAAGACCAGAGGGCACAGTCTCAGAGTAGAGGGTCGTCTTTTTAGAACAGAGATGAAAAGGAATTTCTTTAGACAGAGAGTGGTACAGGCGGCTGTAGAGGCAGGGTCATTATGCCTATTTAAGGTATAGGTTGATCGATTCATAATTGGTCAGAGCATGAAGGGATATGGGGAGAAGGCAGAAGATTGGGGTTGAGAGGGAAAATGGATCAGCCATGATGAAATGGCGAAGCAGACTCAGTGAGCCAAATGGCCTAATTCAGCTCCTATGGTCCAAAAGAGAGGAGAAGTAGAACAAAACTTAAAGGCAACGCACAGCAGGCCAGGCACCATCTGTGGAAAAGAGAAAGCAGTCAATGTTTCAGCCTGAAACCCTTCATCAGGGCTGGAGAGGAAGGAGAGAAGTCTCTGTTGAGTTCCTCCAGCATTTTGTGCGTGTTACTTTAGATTTCCAGCATTTGCAGATTTTCTTGTGTTTGTGACAAAAATTAAAAGGTGGGTTGGAAAAGGTGTTGATATGAATCATTGTTTCCAGTTTACAGAATAATCCCATTCCTCACTAGTTTTTTCTGTAACCTGATTTCCCCACATTCCTTTCAACTCCTGCAGATTCTACCATCCATTGACAGGTGGGAATATTTACAGTACCCAACTAAACAACTAACCTGCATGTCTTTGGGATATGGGAGGAAATCAGAGCACAAGGGGGAAACACACAGTTAAAAAGAATGTAAAAAATCCATGCACAAAGCACCAGAGGTCAAAATCTGAGGGAGTTAATGGGAAGGTATGGAAAATAGCCAAAGGCAATGATTCACATTGACATCTTCTTCAAATCATCTTTTAATTTTTGTTATAATTCTCTCTTTTGATTTATCTTTCCTGCCTTACTCCATATCCCTGATAATTCTCTCCATCCTTTCCCTGCATCTTAAAACTTGTTTAATCTCTTTTCATGTCCTATCAAAGGTTCAAAGGTCCAATTTAATGTCAGAGAAATTTATAAAATATACATCCTGAAATGCTTTTTCTTCACAACCATCCACGAAAACAGAGAAGTGCCCCAAAGAATGAACCACAGTTAAATGTTAGAACCCCAAAGTACCCCCCCCCAGAAAATCCTCCCTCCCGTGCGTAAGCGGTGGCAAGTAACAATCCCCCTCCCTCCACTGGCCAAAAAAAAGCATCGGCACTTCCCACTGAGCACTCAAGCGTGAGCAAAGCAATAACAAACACAGACTTGCAATTACGCCAAAGACTTCACATTTCACCTGGTATATGACATACCACAAGCTCTCTTTCTCTCCCTAATAAGGGAGAAGGAGGTGTCTCCGTTTTCATAGCGAGTGGGGAGACATAACAAACAACTCACTGGTTTACGATGTTAAAAGTCCATTATGTCGGTTTTTTCAAGCTCTGTGCCAGAAGATCTCAAAGATCCCCGGTCTCCAAGCCCACAGCAGGTATCCCAACTCCCCCAATGATGCATGGGTCTCCTGTCATGACACTGGCCCTCGATCCTCCCGTCTCCAGAGCCCCGAGATCCTAGGCTTCCGAGCTGGACTCTTAGGCTGACCCGTTGGCGTGCCGACAACAGTCAGTTATGAAACCCTAAGAGCATGTGCCATTCCTGCAAAGAACCGAAGTCAGCATGTAACTGCAGGTCAGGGTCTTCCAAAGGACCCTGAGAAGAAAAAAAAGATAATTAAGATGGAAATAGAGCAGTTTCCGAAGATGCAAGAAAAGGAGTCACCTTTTAGTGCATCCATTACTCTGCTCTGCTTCTTTGTTATTGACCTGAAATGTTATCTGTACTTTTCTCTTCACAGATGCTGCTTGGCCTTTTAAGTTCTTCCAGCATTTTCTTTTATTCTAGATTTCCAACATCTGCAGTGTTCTGGTTTTATGCATCCACTTACACATGGAACAATTTACAGTACTCAGCTAACCAACCATACTGCATGTCTTTGTGATGTGGAAGGAAATCAGAGATCTGGGGGAAACACACAGTTACAAGGAGAATGTATTAACTCCAAATGCAAAGCACCAGAGATCAAGACTGGCCCAGGCCACAGGGGCAGTGAGGCAGATACACCACTGTGACACTCCATCCTCTGTCCATCCTGGCTCCTCTATTTGACCACTGACAACCCCACCAAACACAACACCAACCATTAGTATACCATTGAAATAGCAGGGGCCTCCTCCCCCACCAACCTCACTTCAATAACAAGCCTATTTATCATGATCTTGAGCAGCTGGTCACCAAGCCACCCACCTCCATCCATCAATTTCTGCTGACCACTACCCTTCTGATCCTACGCTGACCTACCACCGCTGCTCCCCAGCTCTTCACCTGTTTGTCAACAGTCTTGTAAGGTGGCTTGGGAAGTAAGTCTATACTTCGGGACCTACTGAGGAGCTGATATTGTAACACACACAACAATTTTCCATATATCACACACACGCGTGGTACAGACATGTCAGATTCGAGGCAGTAAACAAAACCGCCTTCTAAGAAGGATGGGGGAAACAAAGCAGGGAATGTTGGTCAGTTAGTCTAGCAATAACTATGCAATGGAACAGAAGGATTGCGATGGCTCAACAAGGTGGCTCTCCATCAACAAAGCAACACATCAGGAGACGGCCTGTGCTGTGCTTTGGTGGTGGTTGTTGCATGTTGAAACAAATAAAGATGCTCATGGTCCTTAGAATTCCAACCAAGCAACCAAGTACGGAAACAGTGGAGGGGAGAATATTAAAAAGTAAAGGGACCCTTTAGAACACTGTAAGGCCTTCCAATGAAACCCAAATGCATTGCCATTCATCTGGAAATGTAACAATTGAGCATGGTTGATTCTCTATTTGCAAGCAGTCACAGAGAGAATTCTTTAATATGTTTTAATAGAGTCAAAATGATTTCTGATAACTCCAGCTTGTCATGTTTGAGGGATTTGTTTATCCAAAGACTTTTATGTCTGTAAACTCAGAGTGCAACCAGAGAAGACAATTCTGACATGAGCCATGCATACTGATGTGCAAAGCCATGGAGCTGTTCAAAGCCATGTTGTGAATTTTGGATGACCAACAGAAGGAAATCCATGGAATGATCAAGAAAGCAAGAGACAGAACAGGGGAAATAGTTTGGGGATGTTTTAAGTATAATAGAACAACAACAATGTCCACGTGATGTAGAGAGCAAAATCATTTCCACACACAATATACAATGAATGGGGCATCAAGCTCCCCTTCATGGAATGAGAAAGGAGTTGAGCATGGGCCAGGGTCAGATTCAAAGCATTGGCTAAATGTAACTTCCTGGTGCCAAACCAAACCAAACCACAGAAGTATTGGGTGAAATGTCATCTGGAAACAAATCATTAATTCTGAAGAAGGACCTAAGTCCAAAACATTGGATGTTTGTTTGTTTCCATAGTGAGAATGAAGCCCACCAATGCCAAATGTGGCAGAAACAGTGGTGATGCGAGAGACACCACAAATCTGACCATAAAGAAGGGGGGGATTCTAGATTTAAAGAACAAGTGTGAAACCAATTCTGGAATCCCAGGCCAATGAAAAGCACTCAGAAACTGGAGAGCCACATCACTGGATTGTTTTATTCTACTCTTTTTTTTGTTCAATATTACACAGGGATAGAACAGTGTTATTTGTTATTAGGAACTGTGGTGGTGAAAAATAGTTATTTTATTGTTGATAAGTGACTTCAGTGTACCGCCCAGTAATGAGCATATCGCCATTCAATCCTGCTTGACCCGCTGTAAGTTCTTTTGTTTAAAGATCTTTGTGATTTTAATTTACTTCTCCATGGATTGTCACCTTGTCGTGGTGGAGAAGCTTGTGTGATCCTGAGATCCCGAGAGCCAAGCCGTCTGGAGCTATGCTCCTGGTAGGATCACCCATGGCGGTAAGGTCGAGGGTGAGGTCCCTGACAAAGAACAATCCAACCAAGACCTCAATGGTGGAACAGGCGAACGAAGGTACTTCGAACTCAACGGCTGTGAAGGCGGATGAAGGCTACAACAAATCCATCAGCTCCAATCGTCGTGGTTTCTATGCCATTGGAATCAGTTGGTTGATCTGTGAAGTATCATGTGTTTCTTGGAGTGCAGCATCAAGTACACGTTAAACAAATACACACACGGGCGTCCTCACTCTGTTGAAATGGAACAAAGATCATCATCCTCGACCTCAAGGGATAGCCATGACGACGACAACAGTTTTAATTTATCAGCTATTCTCTGGAAACTTAGTAAGTGAATGAGCGAAGGAAACTTAGACACAAAAAATGCTTGAAAAGTGGTTACAGAGCATTAAGCAAATTATAGTATGGTTCAGGAGAATCAGATAGATTGATGGAAGGGAATTCCAAAATTTTTGAATTTCTAATGCAAACCAATTGTAAAGATCTGCAGTGAAATCATATCTAGAGATGTTGTGTGCAGTTTTAGTCTCCTACCATGGGTTCCCAATCTTTTTTATGCCATAGATCCCTACCATTAACCAAGGGGTCCATGGACCCCAGTTTGGGAACCCCTGCGTAAGTGGATGTGTTTACTTTTAAGAGGGAGTATGGTAGAAGCTGACTGCATGGTATGCAGGACTAATGGAGATTTTCCTGTAATGAGAGATTGAGCAGATAAGGTTTGTAACCCCAAGTGTACTTGGACATGTGCCAATCACATTGAAATGTGACTTTCTTTGGGATTACATGATAAGTGGTACAAGGATGTTTCTTCTTACTGGAGAATAATTTAAAATATAAAGATTATAGTCTTAGAGTAAGGAGTTGAATTATGAAGAAAATTCTGCACTCTGTTCAGGACATCTTTGGTTTGAATTTTCTTTCTTTGGACCTTGAGAGTGTTTGGTCAATTCAAATATTTGATACATATAATAATAAGATATTTTGTATTCTGACAGAATTTAGATTCACAGGTATTGCTGGGAAAGTGAAGTAAAGATAGAAACTTGGCTATCACTTTAGTACATAGTAGAACAAGCTTGAAAGGCAAAATGGACAAAATCTGTTCCTATTTCTCAGCTTTTCATAACTTTATACACAAACAATGCATACACGGTAAAGCACATATTACATACATTTCAGTCCTAGGTTACATACACACAAATATACACAAATGTATGCACATAAATATTTTTGCTGTTGCCTTATCTAGGACGTGGGTTTTTGGTATGAAGTCTAATTGAAAATTTCATTCCATTTATCTGTTACACACTTAAAGATCATTTACTCCAAAGTCACTTGCTTCATCTAGTTGAAATGCCAAATCACAGTCACACAATCTGTTTGTTAATAGATGTGAAATGTCTGTGGATTTCTGAATTAGGCATCACTGTATAAAGTCATGTGTCAGGACCAGGCATTGGTGAAATGTCCATTCTTGTAACACTGGTGTGATAACAAATAAATAACACCTCCTCAACACAGTTGTTCAATGTATGCTGCAGGCTGTAATACAGACCAGCTTTTTGCAAATTTTCCTTATAATGTTAGGTTAATTTAGTATCTTTTTTAGCAATTATAACACACTTTGACTCTTGACCTCATGAGATCACTTTCCATTCGCATTGAGATAACTCAGAATGAGCCAAACTCAATAGACTTTCCCCTGAGGGATTCATCACTGCTCTGGGAGAATCTGTGTGCCAGGGAGCATTGATTCCCTGAACCAATAAATCCGTTGCCCTGTCAATTGTCCACTCAGAATCAGTGTAAGATTGCTTCTTGTACAGAATTTAACAAAAGATTCCCTTTTCTCCTTTTTTTGTGACAAAGTATCATCAGGCAGTTTAGATCTTTTGATCATTTTCACTCCTGCTGAACTTTAAACTTACTCTGTTGGTTTGTTACTTAGCCTTCCCCTCTCTCTGATGCCTAAGCGTTTTTAAATCACAGTTATGCGGTTACCACAGGCTATCAGCTTTCTCAGTCTGAATTATAATTGTTACCCTTTACCAAGTGGAATGTGAGGCTTGTGTGATCAAGTAAAACTGGTTACAATGTGCCAGCAGGCCATTTCCTTTACCAGGCTCCAATGGAAATTAAACAAATGAGACATGAGCAGCCTACACACTACAATGCAAATCCTGATCTATTACGTTTTGTTCCACTCTGAGCTGCTGAATTTCATTTTAGTCTCAGGTCAGATCAGATCCTCTTTCACCATCTACGAGATTTGTCCTTCTGAAATCCCTGCCACTACGTGTAACATTACATTCACTCCCAGAGTCGCCATGTCTCAGCCTTCTGCATCCACTCTCTTTTTCATCCAACATTGGTAGTCGAGGTGGAAACCCCATAATCCCACACACTGAGATTTTCTTGCTCCTTAAATCCATACTTGGACCAAACCATTCTGCTTCATCGGCTTGGTGTTGACTTTAGTGCTTGGAACACTTATTTGTATCTAAGGAAACAAACAATGTTGTTGCCTTGTTGCTCCCACTACAATGTTATTCCACATTATATGTCTTGCCCACTTTTCAATGGATTTCTTAGGCACTGATCAGATCTCAGTTCATCCATTGTAATTAGTTGTAGTTATCACACTTTAGTAAGGAATTGGAGACTATAAGATTAAGAGGAAATATAATAGAAAGCTACTTAGGAGAAGGAGCTAGATAGGTATCTTATGGATAGGGGAATCAAGGGATATGGGGACAAGGCAGGAACCGGGTATTGATAGTAGATGATCAGCCATGATCTCAAAATGGCGGTGCAGGCTCGAAGGGCCGAATGGTCTACTTCTGCACCTATTGTCTATTGATGTGGAGAAAGAAGGAAAACTGAGGTTGGCTTGTCTCTCTGCATTGAAGAGTTTCTTTGCAAGGGGTGTTCAAAATAATAAATGATTACATTTATTTCTGTATTGTTTGGCGATCTGACCGGGGACGAAATGTTTTCCCAAACCTACTTGGGATGCGGTGGTGAGTTGCATCTGGAGAAAGTGGTCCCACAATTACATGACTTAGATCCCAAGAAAGATGAAGCAATAGTTGCAATCTTGAGGGAATCCGGGGGGTGATGGTGCCTCCTACCCTCCTCGCCTTCACTGGTAGAGGTTGTGTCTTTATGAGGTGAAACAGGAGTGGCTTGGGTAAGTAACTACAGTGCATTTTGTAACTGTTACCCACTTCTGTTGTTGTGTATTGGTAGTGCAGTGAACTAATGTTAAGGGTACTGAATAAAATACTAATTAGCAGGTGGTTTTGGTTGACTGGAAAGTGTTAGAGTTGTATTCATCCAAGCAAGTGGAGGTTTTCTGTCACATTCTTGACTTGTGCCTTGTATATATGGTCAAAAAGGTGCTGAGGACGAATACAGTTGAATTTCTCATCCATGCTGACTGACAATGAGTTAACAGCATGGGTCTGAATGACAGAAATTACACTGTCTCTATAAGCAATAGTTAGCTTATAGATCTTTGCAAATAAAAATGGAGGAGGCGTTTTATGTTTAAGAAAAACCATAATATCTCATTTATTGTACTCCAAATACTGAACACAAAGCACGGTAAAGTACTTTATGAAATTAGGTCATCGTGTTAGAGAAGCCTCTTAAAGTGAACCCTGACTCAATGTCACTGGCTATGAATTATGTACATTTCCACCAATTATATTACCTTATAAAATTCTCTCTTGTTGGGGATGGTCATTGCCAGACGATTTCTTGCCATACAAATGGGTAGGCTGTATGTTGTCCAGACTTTGTTAGGTGCAGGCATGGACTGCTCCATTTGCTGAGAGTGTGTGAATAGAATTAAACATGGAACAAATATCAGTAAACAAAACCACTTCTGGACTGAAAATCAAAAAAAAAACTGCAGATGCTGGACATCTGAAACAAAAGCAGAAAATAGCAGGCCAGATTGCATTTGTAGAGAAGGAAACAGTTAATATTTTGAATTTGTAACCATATGTTAGAATTTGTGTTTGTTTGGGCTTTGAGGACTGCCACAAATAACTCCCACAATGATCATCTGGAGCTGAACTGATTGACCTCCAATAAGCACAGACACCTTCCTTTGTACAAAGCAGAAGTCCAACCAGTAGAATGTTTTCTCCTGTTGTCCACTGACTTCAGATTTATCAGGGCATTTTGATGTCGCACTCGATCAAATTGTAGGAGATCAGCAAGAAGTCAAGTGTCTCTGACAACAAACACTTGCAAGAGTGCGTCCAGCTCTTCTTAGACTTCACAGATGAGCAGAATTAGCAGCTGGACTCACTGAGAAGCATACAGTAAGCACTGAGTGTTGTAGGTAGAAGATTCAGGTAAGTGGTTACACCAACGTTTCAGCGTGACTTTCAGAAGAAGTAATCAGGTAATGCCAGAATTCCCTGTAGCCATTCCATCACTAATAAATATATTGCTTGGGAGAATGTTTGGGGTGGATGGCCTCTTAGTAAAAAGCAACAGCATCAGTCAAATCAATGGCACCATCACTAGTTAAGTTGTATAGCAGTGCAATGTCAAAGACTAGTAGTTCCAAAGAGGGCGCAGACTCTAAGTCAGGAGCACAGATAATTATTTCTGTGGTCATGAGCAAGCCTCCAGGATAACATTTTGCATCCCTGGAGTTAGTGTAAAGGAAGTCTCAGAGCAGGTACAGGACATTATTAAAGGAGAGGTTGAAAGGTGAAGTTCTGTTCCTTATTAGTACCAAAGCTGCAGGTGGGAAAAGGTATGGGATTCTGCAAAGTGGATATAGGGAGAAGGTTACAAAGCAGGACTATCAAGGCCTCTTCCAGGACAGAGCTGACAAGTACAGAAGGGATGGGCTACATCAGCGTATTGGAGGGGGAAGGAGAGCAGCCAGATGTCTTAGTACATGTTATCTTCAATGACATAAGAAAGAAAAGCCAAGAGGTCCTGAAGAGAGAATTTAGTAAACGAGCCAGAAAGCTGAGAAGCAGGACCTCCAGGTTTTAGTAACTTTTGGATTGCCTCCTGTGCCACACACCATTGAATGCAGAAGCAGGATGATTTGGTAGATGAGTGTGTGGTTAAGGAGCTGGTGCAGGGTAAAGCTTCAGGTTCTTCTGGGGGAGGTATGACCTGTACAAAAGAGATGGGTTGCACTTGAACCCAAGGGGGACCAATATTCTTGTGGGCAGGTTTGTTAGAGCTGTTGGGGAGGGTTTAAACTAATTTTTCAGGGGGATGGGAACAGGAGTGAAGGGATTCAGAATAGGACAGATGGCTAAAAAAACAAAGCAAAGATAGAATACAATCAGACTGTCAGGAAGGGCATAGGACAAAGTTGCAGCCAGCAGGGTGAGTATCAGTGCATTAGGAATGCAGAATCAAAAAGAATCAAATACAGCACTCAAAGTTTTATATCTCACTGCACAGAGTATAAGAAATAAGATAGATTGTCGGCTATAATGCTACGGCCATAACTGAATCTTGGCTGAAGGATGGTTGTAGTTGGGAACTGAATGCCCAAGGTTACACATTATATTAGAGGGATATGAAGGTCAGCAGAGGAGATGGCTTGGCTCTGCTAGTAAAGAATGGCATCAAACCATTGGAAAGATGTAACACAGGATCGCACGATGTTAAATCCTTGCGCGTTGAGTTAGGAAACTGCAAGGGTAAAAGGACCTTGATGGCAGTTATATACAGGCCTCCAAATGGTAGCTGGGATGTAGACTGCAGATTACAACAGGAAATAGAAAAGGTGTGTTAAAAAGGCACACCTTGTAATAATCATGGGAGATATTAATATTCAAGTAAATTGGGAAAATCAGGTTGACAGTGGTTCTCAAGAGAGTGAATTGTTGAATCCCTATGAGATAACTTTTTCGAGCAGTTTGTCGTTGAGCCTACTAGGGAATTATATACACTGGATTGGGTGTTATGTAATGAACCGGAGGTGATTAGGAAGCTTAAGATAAAGGAACCCTTAGGAGGCAATGATCATAATACGATTGAGTTCAACTTGAAATTTGATAGGGAAAAGGTAAAGTCTGACATAGCAGTATGTCAGTGAAGTAAAGAAAATTACAGTGGAATGAGAGAGGAGTTGGCCAGAGTAAATTGGAAGTAGATGCTGGCAGGGATGACAGCAGAACAGCACTGGCTTGAGTTTCTGGGACAAATGAAGAAGATGCAGGATAGATGTATTCCAAAGACACAGAAATATTCAAATGGCAAAATAGTACAACCATGGCTGACAAGGGAAGTCAAAGCTAATGTAAAAATTAAAGAGAGGGCATACAACAAACCTAAAATTAGTGGGAAGAAAGAGGATTGGGAAGCTTTTAAAAAGCTACAGAAAGCAAAAAAGAATCATTACGAGTGAAAAGATGAAATATGAAAGCAAGCTAGCAAACAATATCAAGGTGGATGGAAAAAGCTTTTTCAAGTATATAAAAAATAAAAGAGAAATAAGAGTAGATATAAAACTGTTAGAAATTGAGGCTGGAGAAATAATAATGGGGGACAAGGAGATGGCAGATGAACTAAATGAGTAATTTTGATTCAGTCTTCACTATGGACGACACTAGAAGTGTGCCTGGTGTTGAAGGATGTGAAGGAAGAGAAGTGGGTGCAGTTACTATTACAAGGGAGAAGGTGCTCAAAAAGTTGAATTATAAAGGTGAATAGGTCACCCAGACCAGATGATCTGCACCCTAGGGTTCTGACAGAGGTAGTGGTACAGATTGTGATGGCATTAGTAATGATCTTTCAAGAATCATTGGACTCTGGCATGGTTTTGGAGGACTGTAAAATTGCAAGTGTCACTCCACTCTTTAAGAAAGGAGGGAGGCAGCAGAAAAGTAATTATAGACTAGTTAGTCTGACCTCAATGGCTGGGAAGATGTTGGAGTCGATTGTTAAGAATAAGGTGATAGGCGACTCAGGACAAGATAGGACAAAGTCAGCATGGTTTGCTTAAGGGAAATCTTGCCTGACAAGCCTGTTGGAATTCATTGAGGAGATTACACATGGGTTAGATGAAAGGGATGCAGTGGATGTTGTATATTTTGGATTTTCAGAAGGCCTTTGACAAGGGCGCACACATGAGGCTACTTACCAAATTAAAAGCCCATGGTATTACAGGCAAGTTACTAGCTGGGTTAGAGTATTGGCTAATTGGTAGGAGGCAGCGAGTGGGAATAAAAGGATCCTTTTCTGGTTGGCTGCTAGTTACTATTGGTGTTCCATAGGGGTTGAAGTTGGGACTGCTTTTTATGCTGTATATCAATGATTCAGATGATGGAATAGATGGCTTTGTTGCCAAGTTTGCAGATAATAAGATTAGTGGAGGGGCAGGTTGTGTTGAGGAAACCGATAGGATGCAGAAGGACTTAGATTAGGAGAATGTGTGAAAGAATGACAAATGAAATACAAGATTGAAAAATGTATAGTCATGCACTTTGGTAGATTAACTAAATGTGCAGACTATTTTCCATATGGGGAGAAAATTTTAAAAATCTGAAATGCAAAGGGGCTTGGGAGTCCTTGTGCAGAACACCCTAAAGGTTAACTTGCAGGTAGAGTCAGTGATGAGAAAGGCAAATGCAATGTTAGCATTCATTTCAAGAGCAGGGATTTGATGCTGAGGTTTTATAAGGCACTGATGAGACCGCACCTTGAATATTGTGAATAGCTTTGAGCTCCTTATCTGAAAAAAGATGTGCTGGCATTGGAGACCATTCAGCAGATGTTCACAAGGATGATTCTGGGAATGGAAGGGTTATTATATGAGGAACATTTGATGGCTCTGGGTCTGTACTCGCTGGAATTCAGAAGCATGAGGGGTGATCTTATTGAAACCTTTCAAATATTGAAAGGCCTAGACAGAGTAGCTGTAGAAAGGATGTTTCCCATGGTGGGAGAGTCTAGGACAAGAGGGCACAGCCTCAGGATAGAGGGGCATCCATTTAAAACAGAGATGTGGAAAAATTTCTTTCGCTAGAGGGTGGTGAATTTGTGGAATTTTTTACTGCCAGCAGCTGTGGAGGTCAGGTCATTGGGTGTATTTAAGCAGAGATTGATGGGTTCTTGATTGCTACAACATCAAAGGTTATGGGGAGAAGACTGGGGAGTGGGGCAGGGAAAAAAGGATCAATCGTGATTGAATGGTAGAGCAGACTCATTGAGCCAAATGGCCAAATTCTACTCCTATGGGATCTTCTACTGGGAGTGTAGCAGATCTGACATGTTTACATGTTAACTTTTATACAAGAGCATCACAGGTAATGCAGATGAACTCAGAACATGGGATTATGATATCATAAGCTTGTTTTGGAAATCTGGTTGAGAGATGGACAGTACAGGAAGCTCAATGTTCAGAGGGATTGATGTATCCCGTGTGACAGAGCTGGAGATAAGACAGGAGCTGGATTTGCTCAATTGCAATACGTAGGAAAGATATCCTGGGGAATGTCCATCCAGTTTAAATAGATAAAATTTAGAGATAAGAAAATAAGATTATAAATGCCCAGCATTATTTCTTAAGAGGAAGTTAACCATACTTGTCCTCTGTGACAATAATCCCATAAGGTAAAGATAGTCATGGAAGAAGATAGGACTGATCTTCAATCTAAACTCCAAATTGGGGAAAGGTTTTTTTTTGATGGGATCGGACAGGAACTTACAAACTTTGATTGAGAGTAGCTGTTCACAAGTAAAGGGGTGTCTGTCAAGTGGTGGCATTTAAAAGTGAGATGGAGAGAGTTCAATGTCAATACATTCCTGTTAGATTGAGCAGCAAGAAGTGTGAGGGATATTTCAGAGTTTGGTTAGGAAAAGGAGGCATACATAGCTGTGATCAAGAAAGTTGCTTGAGGAGTATTGGGATGTAGAAGTACACTTAAGGACACTAGGTTAGCAAAATGTGCACCACCATTCTCCACCTGGCAGAACTCATCCTCACTTTCAATAATTTCTCATTCGACTCCTCCCACTTCCTCCAGAAAGGGCCTTAAAACTCTCTGCTTTTTTCTAGACAACAGAACCAACCTGTTCTCCTCTATCACCACTCTCCTCCATCTGCTGGAACTGATTCTCACTCTCAATAATTTTCCTTCGGTTCCCCCTACTTCCTCCAAAAGCAATGGTGTAGCCTTAGATACTCGCATGGGTCCCAACTCTTCCTGCCTTTTTGTTGATTACGTCTATGTTCCAACCTTACATCAATATCACTCCTCAACTTTTCCCATGCTACATCAACGACTACATGGGGCTGCTTCATGCCCCCATGCTGAGCTTATTGGCTTCATCGACTTTGCATCCAACTTCCAACTTAAATTTAGTTGGTTCATTCCCAACACCTCTCTCCCTTTTCTCAATCCCTCTGTCTCAATCTCTGTAGACAGTTTATCTACTGATATCTTTTACAAACTCACTGATTCTCAAAGCTATCTGGACTATACCTCTTCCCACCTGGTCACTTGTAAAAATGCCATGCACTTCTCTCAGTTCCACTGCCTTTGCTGCATCTGATCTCAGGATGAGGCATTTCATTCCAGAACTAATGAGATATCCTCCTTCTTCAAAGAAAGGGCTTTCCTTCCTCCACCATCAATGCTGCCCTCACCCCATTATTCCACAATATCATCCAGTAGCCTTCATGTTCCACACATAATTCTCCATAACTTCTGCCATCTCCAACATGGATTCCACCACTAAGCACATCTTCCTCACCCTCCCTCACTTTCAGCTTTCTGCAGGGATCGCTCCCTACACAACTTCCTTGTCTAGTCATCTTTCCATGATCTTCCTCCTGGTACTTATCCTTGCAAGAAAAAAAAATGCCAAACCTGCCCTACAACTCCTCCCTCACTACCATTCAGGGCCCCAAAATGTCTTTCCAGGTGAGGTGACACTTTACTTGTGAGCCTGTTGAGGTCATCTACTGAATCCAGTGCTCCTGGTGTAGCCTTCTGTATATCAGCGAGGCCCAGCGTAGATTGGGAGACAACTTCACCAAGCACCTATGCTCCATCCACCAGAAAAAGCGAGATCTCCTGGTGGCCACCCACTTCAATTCTAATTCCCATTCCCATTCTGACATGTCAGTCCATGGCCTCCACTACTGTTATGATGAGACCACACTTACATTGGAGGAGCAACACCTTATATTCCGTCTGGGTAGCCTCCAACCTGATGGCATGAACATCAATTTCTCCAACTTCTGGTAATGGCCCCTCCTCTCACTATTCCCATACCTGTCTCCCTCACTCATCCCATCACTTCCTTCTGGTGCTCTTCTCCTTTCCCTTTCTTCCATGGTCTTCAACCCTCTCCTATTAGACTCCTCCCCCCAGCCTTTTATCTCTTTCACCAATTAACTTCCTAGCTCTTTACTTCACCCCCTTCCCCTCTGAATTTCACCTATCACCTGCCACCTTGTACTTCTTTCTCCCCTCAACAATCTTGCTCTAACTTCTCATAATTTTCTCTAGTCCTGATGAAGAGTCTCTGTCTGAAAGGTTGACTGTTTATTCTTCCATAGATGCTGCCTCACCTGCTGTGTGTGTTGCAGGGTCTATGCAATATCTTTGGCAGGTAAAATAAAGCAGAATCTTAAAATATTCTATGAGTAAATGATTGTGCCATTAAGGATGAACATTCGAGGGGTGATTGATAAGTTCATGGCCTAAGGTAGGAGTCAATTTTAGCAAACCTAGTACATTTATTTTTCAACATAGTCCCCTCCTACATTTACACACTTAATTCAGTGGTAAGTTTGTGGCCTAAGGTAGGAGGAGATGAGTTATTAACTTCAAACTTTCTGCATAATCATTCAAAGAGTTGAACTGTACGTGCATGTAATGAGAGCTATGTAACTCATCTCCTTCTACTTTAGGCCACAAACTTATCAATTGCCCCTGCTGTGGACCACTTTCTGGAGGTCCAAGACGCTGACTCTACAAAGAAGGGATTCGTATGCTCAACGACCGCTGGGCTAAGTGTGTAAATGTAGGAGGGGATTATGTTGAAAAATAAATGTGCTAGGTTTTCTAAAATTGACTCCTTCTACCTTAGGCCACAAATTTATCAATCACCCCTCGTCGTATTCTATACCATAAGAAATGGGTGAGGCCTTCAATGAATACTTCTCATTGACTTTGCCCTAAATAAAGAAATGGAAGTTAGTGAGTTCAGGGCAGGGATCAGTGATATCCTTTTATCCTAAATCTTTGTACTCTACTTTTAGATATTTCTGCTAAAGAGAAGGTTCTGTCCTTTCAGATCGGTCACCCATGTGCGTTCTTATCAAAGGCCTTACCGAAGGAGCCCATGTGGACCACATCAGTCACTTTGCTCCCTTTTAATACATTTTGTCACTTCTTCAAAAAATTCAATCAAACTGGTCAGACAGGTCACTCAACTTAACATTGTTGTAGGTAATGCACAGAAACACCTTTCAATGAGAAAAATACAGTTTTGGGATGGAGTTTGCAAACTTCCCAGCTGAGAAATATGGAGGAGTCTGAGGTTTCTTAAGTATCTGGGATGATTGCTCTTGCATCCTCTGTGGAAGCTTCCTCATCTGGCAGGCACAAAATGATGGGACCTGCTGCTAAAGTGACACACACATCATGTCAAAGAATTAACATCAATTCCCACCTTCTCCTATTCCTTTGGGAAAGAATCACTCCCAAGACAGAATTCAGATGGGTCAATGTAGCAACTACATAAAGACCAACTTTCCCTTCCCCACTTCTGGTCCAGGCATTTGATATCCCACACTTGCCAAAAGTATTTCCATTGAGTAAGATGGAGTAAAGTCAACATTCTTGTATGTGATGTGGTGAGAAATTCGGAAATTAGGATTACCAGTTCTGGAGAATAGTTCAGTCTCAATTAGTTCCATGTTGATAAATTTGTCATTGACTTTTGTGTAACCTAATTTGAGATGGTGGAATTGTGCATTACCAAACAATCAGCAGGTGAATTCATGAACTGTAGAAGCAGGATGACATTAAATTGTATGCATCTACCAAAAGATTATAAAGTAGAACGGCAGATTCATTGGAATTTCTTAGTCCATCTGGCATTGACATTCCATTCGTTAATCACTAACTCCTATCTCCAACAAATTTTTACAAAAGCCACTCAATTTATGAGAGATCTTGAAAAGATTGAAAATCTGTCTAAACTATGAAAGTTATCAAAGCAGCATTTCATCAATGTTGTTGGTTTTCTGTCAAGAAGAACTGAACATTCAAAGACTTGTCAGAACAAGAGCTGGGACCACGGCTAATCAATGATGGAAAACACATTTTCCAATCAGCCACCTGGATGTACACACATCGATAATTTGTTCCTCCACAGTTTGAAGAGAAACATGGAGCAAGTGAGAGTGGCACCAGTGGATAAAGTGGATAAAGAAAATGGGTAACATTGATTCCAATCAACCAAGTCTGGTCATAAATGGGAGAAACATGAACAAGGTATCAATTTAAGATGAATAGCACTCTTTGGTATTGCTGAATAGATTATAACAGTGCATTTACTCAGATTACAGTACTTTGGTAATAGGCTATATTTCAACAGTTATCGTGGAATAAATTAAACCTGTGAAATAGCATGTATTCTTTTACTAATGCTGTTGTACAATTTATTGTAAAGTAGATTGCACAAGGACAACTCCACAATAATTGATGAAGGATAGCATTGTAAAATTGTACACCTTATTGTGGAATGATTACACCTGTGCAATTTTGCATATTATTCTGGAAACAGTGCACCTGAAAGTTGTATATTTCCTGGAAGGTTAGTTGTACAGCATATTTTAGAATGGAGTGCACCTGTATCTTGTAGAGATGCAGTGTTGCAAAATCAAAGGAGCTGGTTGTGGATTACAGGAGGAATGGAGACAGGCTAACCCCTATTGACATCAATGGATCTGGGGTTGAGAGGGTGAACAGCTTCAAGTTTTTCAGCATCCACATCACCAAGGACCTCACGTGGTCTGTACACACCAGCTGTGTGGTGAAAAAGGCATAATAATGCCTCTTTCACCTCAGACAGTTGAGGAAGTTTGAAATGGGCACCCAAATCCTATGAACTTTCTACAGGGGCACAATTGAGAGCATCCTGACTGGCTGCATCACTGCCCGGTATGGGAACTGTACTTCCCTCAATCGCAGGACTCTGCAGAGAGTGGTGCGGACAGCCCAGCACATCTGTAGTTGTGAACTTCCCATGATTCAGGACGTTTACAAGGAAAGATGTGTAAAAAGGGCCGGAAGGATCATTGGGGACCCAAGCCATCCCAACCACAATTTATTTCAGCTGCTACCATCCAGGAAGCAGTACCACAGCATAAAAGCCAGGACCAACAGGCGGGACAGCTTCTTCCACCAGGCCATTAGACTGATGAACTCATGCTGACTTGAGTGTGCTCTGCATTACATTGAATGTTCTACTTATTATAAATTACGATGATTGCACATTGCACATTTAGATGGAGACGTAACATAAAGATTTTTACTCCTCATGTATGTGAAGGATGCAAGAAATAAAGTCAATTCAATTCAATAATGTCAGTTCAATTATTCTTGTCAATCCACAGTTTATTGTACCTGTAGTTTGAGTGGATTGGTTGTATTTATACAGTTACCAGACAACTGGGTGACCCGTTGGGGCACACTTTGAGAGAAAAGTAGCGCAGTCAGATGTGATGTGCTTTGGAAATTAAAGAAGAAAAACTCAGTTCATTAAAGAATAAAGACAAATATAGCTCCTCCTTGCTTAACAAAGGACACTTTTGATGACAACATTTCTGGTTGATCTGCCACTGTTCAAGAATACTCTGACATTTTCATTTCTTTTTCCCCGGCTTAAAGCCACATACAGCTGACAATGCTAGAATACCGGTTTCTCCAGATAAATCAACACATTCTTCATGGTTTGGCCTTGCGCCTTATGTATAGTCATAGCAAAGCATGACTGTATCGGGAACTGGCTCCTCTGAGGAGAGACATCTTCCCCTTCTGATAAATTGAGAGTAATTCTTGGGATTATGACAATGTCATTATTGAAGGCACCAATGTTTATCTTTGCTATGATGAGATTGTCGTGCAGTTCTTCCACCATCATTCACATTCCACTGCAAAGCCTTGGTGGATCCAAGTTCCTCATTGAAATGATGGGAAAGCCCCTCTTCAATTCCACTTTATGTGGTGGCAACCCAGAGAGATTGTCCGAATCAAGGAATTCTGTTGGAAAATGAGTGCCATTAGCTCCTTCACTTACGGCATTGAAGGAACAGTATTCTTTCATGACTCCAGGGAAGCGTCTAAAGCATGTGAAGTTTATTTTTCACATCATTTCATTGAGAGGAACCAAGATAGAGTTCCTTCAGAACAGTTCTGCAGGATTGTCGAAGGTCAAGTAGATGAAATCAATGCATTCTTCCATAGTTTTTGCTGGCAGAATCATATCTTCAGGTAATTCAATTTCATCATTTTCTTTTTTCTCAATCTTGTCTTCTCCAACATCCAATAAGAACTCAGAATATCATCCTTCTCCCTCACTCAATCATATGTTTCTCTTCAATTGAAGCTTGATGAAGCTTCTCCATAAGTAGAACTTTTTATGCATGAATTCTCCACATCAGCATCATGTCTGTGTTTCAAAACTGGTAGAAGCTGAAGGAAATCACCACAGCAAATGGTTAAAATACCCCCGCAGGCCTCATTCTTGTGGCATACATCACAAAGAGTCTGGTCCACGGCTTTGAAGTTCTCCCTCCTAATCATGGGGCATTCATCCCAGGCAATAAGCCTCGCATTTTGGAGTAAATTTGCAGTGTTGGTGTTTTTATCGATGTTACAAAGGGCGTCTTCATTGGCTTTGAAGGGTATTTTGAATCCTGAATGTGCTGTCCTACCACCAGGCATCAATGTTGCTGCAATACCTGATGATGCTACAGCAATAGCAACACTTCCATCTCCCCTAACTTTAGCGAGGTTCAAGTTAATGATAAATGTCTTGCCTGTTCCTCCTGGTGCATCAATGAAAATCACTGAAGAAAGTTTCCTTTCCAAGCAGTTGCACACATTCAATAGGGGCTTCTTTTGTGAAACAAATTCCTGCTGTTCGTCTCTGTTGTATTGCAGTTCACGCAATAATTCCAGATTTCCAGCACTTTGAGTAATTGTACCATTTTTTGGTGTTGGCAAGTTATATTCTTCAAGTGTTTTGCCCAAGTTCTCAAGTTTCTCTTGGAAATACAGAAGAGCTTGTCCATGATGCCTCTCATTGATCATGATATTAGGAACATTGATAGTTCTCCTTTCCACTTGGAAGAAATCTTCAGACATTGCATTCTTGAACCAGTTCCATAATTGCTATGGATTGTTGATTTCAGTGTTTGTTAGCAAGACGACAAACAAATCTCTCATTGCTCCGGGTATTCTTGTTCTCTCTGCTTCTTCCATAGTTTGCTGCCAATGATCGTCAACGTCCAACAATCCGCTCTCTCTGCAGACATCTTTGAATGATGGAAGAATATCTCCATCATGTATTTTCAATGATTCTAAAGATACTGGTCCCTTCATGTGATGAAGAAGAAGTCTCAAATAGTAGGGGTCACCACTTCGTGGAGAAATGGTATACACTCGACCCAGAACATTTGCTTCAAAAATCCCGGAGTACTCCTCCACTCGTTTCCCCATTCTCCTCCTTTCCCATCTCTTATTAGTCCAAGTGTAGAATCTGGGAATATCCGCATAGTACAGGGCTCTTGCAAATGGATCGTGAGTGCAAAGATCCGTGAATTCCGTTAAAGTGGTTCTTGCCATATCATTAGATAGATAGATAGATACTTTATTCATCCCCATGTGGAAATTCAACTTTTTTCCAATGTCCCATACACTTGTTGTAGCAAAACTAATTACATACAATACTTAACTCAGTAAAAAAATATGATATGCATCTAAATCACTATCTCAAAAAGCATTAATAATAGCTTTTAAAAAGTTCTTAAGTCCTGGCGGTAGAATTGTAAAGCCTAATGGCATTGGGGAGTATTGACCTCTTCATCCTGTCTGAGGAGCATTGCATCGATAGTAACCTGTCACTGAAACTGCTTCTCTGTCTCTGTATGGTGCTATGTAGAGGATGTTCAGAGTTATCCATAATTGACCGTAGCCTACTCAGCGCCCTTCGCTCAGCTACCGATGTTAAACTCTCCAGTACTTTGCCCACGACAGAGCCCGCCTTCCTTACCAGCTTATTAAGACGTGAGGCGTCCCTCTTCTTAATGCTTCCTCCCCAACACGCCACCACAAAGAAGAGGGCGCTCTCCACAACTGACCTATAGAACATCTTCAGCATCTCACTACAGACATTGAATGACGCCAACCTTCTTAGGAAGTACAGTCGACTCTGTGCCTTCCTGCACAAGGCATCTGTGTTGGCAGTCCAGTCTAGCTTCTCGTCTAACTGTACTCCCAGATACTTGTAGGTCTTAACCTGCTGTCTTAACCTGCTCCACACATTCTCCATTAATGATCACTGGCTCCATATGAGGCCTAGATCTCCTAAAGTCCACCACCATCTCCTTGGTCTTGGTGATATTGAGACGCAGGTAGTTTGAGTTGCACCATATCACAAAGTCCTGTATCAGTTTCCTATACTCCTCCTCCTGTCCATTCCTGACACACCCCACTATGGCCGTGTCATCAGCGAACTTCTGCACATGGCAGGACTCCGAGTTATATTGGAAGTCTATTCAGTTTACTCAGTTTATTCAGTTGCACAGCAGCATTATCTCGAAAGAATACTTGATGCTGTTGGGGAAGGTTCACTTGAAGGTGAACAACGGCTGGTTCCCTCTCGTGAACTGGAAATCCAAGTATCGATTCGACAGCTTCAGAGGGCCCGATATATCTGCCTGTCAAATACTGTATGATTTCGTCTTCTCTATTCACTGCAAAAATTGCCCGATCACTGAAAGGTGGAATTGGCTCTGTGAGCATTGTGAGGCGCTGCTGAGGCTGGCCGTGCGCATGCGTCATGGTGTTGTGTCGTGGTTTCCATCATGGCTGACATGGGAGCTCGGGTGAAAGCGGGACTGTTGATTTTGGCAGGTAAGCAGTTTTATACAAGTATATAAACCTGAACTTTGCCTGCATTCTGTAAGTTAGCACATTTTAAGTCAATTTAGCCAAAAATAGTGCCACTGTAATGCACTGTTTGCGCTAATTGGAGGTCACAAACAGGCAAACAGAACATGGAGAGTTTTAGTAGTATATAGATTGATGCAGCATCTGTGAAATGATTGTATCTCTGCAACTAAGTATTTCATTGTGGACCACAATGAACGTGCAAAAAATCCTAATTACCGTGGAGTACATATTTTGACAAGACCTCTTACATGCTAAAAGATGAACTCTTGATCTCCCAATCTATCTCATCATGGATCCTATACTTTATGTACCCATTGTACCTGCTATGTAATTTCTCTGTAACTGCTACAGTATATTCCTCATTCTCTTTTCTTTTAACTACCTTGATGTAATTATGTATAGCACAAACAAAGGCTTTTCACTGTACATGTGACAATAATAAACCAATACCAGTACCAAAGCTACATTGCCAAGTTATCGTCTATTGTGTGAGATTAAGCTATGTCTCTTTCTTTTTCTGTGGGCAGATGTTTATAGAACCCAAGGTACTGTTTTAAACAAAGGCAGTGGTCTTCCCGTTGCCCTTGTCAATTATGAACCTGCAACAAACTCTACGAAGTATGTGGTCTGTCCACATAATACAGTCTATGGGATATTGCCATATGTAAACGGGCTATCACTTTCTGTTTGTAATTGAGCAATATCTACATTAGGAGATAAAATGTGGGAGTGAAAAGTATGAACTGTAAGCAAGTTCCTTTTTAAAGCAGTTATCTATTATATCTTAGGAGAAACAGTACCTATGTACCACCAGCCACCACAAAAGCAGATGACTTTTTATATTGCACGTGAGGAGGTATTGTCACAAAGATATGGAAATAAAATAGATTTAACAACATGAAAGGTTCCCAAAGGCATAAATATTTTGATCTTTGGAATATTCTCTTGCACTTCGCCATGTAGAATTACATTGTGATGGACAGAACTGGAAAATCAGTAGGCAAGCACAAGCAACTCAGTGTTACGTATTTTGGGAAAAATCTCCACATTGAATAGAAGGTTGTTATTTATAACTCTTGAAAAGTGAGATATGCCAACTAATGGAGTGGTGCCGTAGCAACAACCTGGCACTCAACATCAGCAAGACTGAAGGGCTGATAGTGGACTTCAGGAAGGGTAAAAGATGAAGGAACACATACCAATCCTCATGGAGAGATCAGAAGTGGAGAGAGTGAGCAATTTCAAGTTCTTGGGTGTCAAGATCTCTGAGGATCTAACCTGGTCCCAACATATCGATGTAGTTATAAAGAAGGCAAGACAGCAGCTATATTCCATTAGGAGTTTGAAGATATTTGGTATGTCAATAAATAAACTCAAAAACTTCTATAGTTGTACCATGGAGAGCATTCTGACAGGTTGCATCACCGTCTGGTATGGGGAGCGTGGGGGGGGGGGGGTGGGGGGCTACTGCACAGGACCAAAAGAAGCTGCAGAGGGTTGTAAATTTAGTTGGTTCCATCTTGGGTACTAGCCTACAAAGTATCCAGGACATCTTCAAGGAGCAGTATTTCAGAAAGGCAGAATCCATTATTAAGGACCTCCAGCAACCAGGACATGCCCTTATCTCACTGTTACCATCAGATAGGAGGGATAGAAGACTGAAGGCACACATTCAATGATTCAGGAACAGCTTCTCCTCTGCCATCTGATTCCTAAATGGACATTGAACCCTTGGACACTACCTCACTTTTTAAAAATATATATTATATCTGTTTTTTCTGCCAGCTGGTGGCGTAGTGGCATCAGCGCTGGACTTCAGAGTGAAGGCTCCCAAGTTCGAATCCAGCGGCTCTCTTGCACGCTTTCCATCTGTGCTGTGTTGAGTATTGAGCAAGCAACTTGGCCTCATAAAAACAAGAACGCCTGCTAAGAAAGCACCATCACGATGGCGTCCCAATGACTCCACTCGAAGTTCAGGGCTTTCTTCTTCTTCATATCTGTTTTTTGCATGATTTTTAATCTATTCAATATAGATATACTATAATTGATTTACTTATCTATTAATTTTTTTAAAAAAAATTCTTCTATATTATGTATTGCATTAAACTGCTGCTGCTGAGTTAACAAATTTCACGTCACATGCCAGTGATAATAAACTTGATTCTGATTCCGATTTTCTCTTGTCCTCATTAATAATATTGCAAGCTTAAATACTAGCAAAAACATCAGCTTACATGACGTATTTAATGTGATAAATATAATCTGGGAAGATCGACTCCTGATTTCACAGTTGATCTCAGTATGATCGCCTGCGCTGCACTTTCAAAGCAGCTGTAACATTCTATTTTGCATTTATTACTGTTTTCCCTTCTACCACCTCAGTGTACTAATGTGATGTAATAATCGGCATGGATGGCACTCGAGCAAGAGTTTTCACTTCAGTATATATGACTGTAACAAGCCAATTTACTAATTTTACCATCTTGAAATACACTTCCTAGGTTGTTATTTCAAAGCCGCATAAAGTAGGACAGGTGACAAAACTGCCCACTGTTGTACGTTGTAGAAGGCATTTTCTAAAAGAGTGAGAGAGAGGTGGAGTGGTGTAAGGAGAGTTCTTGTGTATTCTTGGTCTTCCTTCATTTTTATGCAATGCAAAATTTAAAGCTCACCCGGATTTTAATTTAATAGTATTCGGTGAGTTTTGCAGCTTAAAACAGGCAAATTTGTGTAAGAGAGCTTGGATAGAGTACAGAATCAATATTGTCTGCTTTAAACTCTGTGTCTCAGTTACAAACTACTTCAGCTCACAGATCAAACCAGGCTCAGTGAACTGCTTCCCGTTCATCGTCTTTGACAATGTGCGAGATTGGTCACCTCAATGGACCAGCCCTCTGGGGATCAGCATGAGTGTCCCATTTCCTGCACTGGCTATTTCTTGAGCTCTTTTGAGTAAAGTATTAAGTTACTTTCAATTCTTTCTCATTTCTGAGCAATTGTACAGAGCACTGTAATAATCACTGAGGACTGAATTGAAAAGTTTCACAGGCTGACTCACATAGGAGTTCTTTATTACTATCAGAGAGGAAAGGCTTTTCAACCTGTCAGGCTGGCTGGATTAAATTTCAGGTCAGTTGTCAAAGGTGAAAGGTCAATTTTTATTCTACCACCTTTCAAGAAAAGGCAGGCATGTGGACTGAAGCCAACACCATGCCAAACCAGGCTCCAACCTTCCTTCTTATAGAAGGTGCTATCCTTTAATGGCAGTAATGTGCAGTGTTTCTCAGCTTGGAGTGTCCTTGCCTTCAGCCAGAAGATTGTTAAGCCTTACTCTTACGTTAATAATTGGCAAATTGGTTTATTACTGTCACATGTAACCAAGTACAGTGGAAAAAAATTGACTTGCATACCACTTTTACAAATCAATTCATTACAACAGTGCATTGAGATAGTATAAGGTAAAACAATAGCAGCTTGCAGAATAAAGTGTTACAGTTACCGAGTAAGTGCAGTGCATTAAGGTGCAAGACCACAATGAGGTGGATTGCAAGGTCAAGAGTCTACCTTATTGCACTAGGGAACTATTCAATCGTTTTATAACAGTGGGGTAGAGGCTGTCCTCGAGCCTGGCGGTACATGCTTACAAGGTTTTGTATCTTCTGTCCAATGGGAAAGGGGAGAAGATCGAATTTCCCAGGTAGGTGGGGACTTTGTGCTAGCTGTTTTGCCAAGGCAGAGAGTGGTGTAGACAGAGTCCACAGAGGGGATGCTGGTTTCCTTGATGTGCTGAGCTGTGTCCATGGACAGAGCAGATGCCATAAACACTAGTGATCGAGTGAGAGGATGTTATTAAATCTCGTGGTAAACAATAATCGTGTCTAGCTTCTCAGGTAGTTTAATTACCTCACTGCATGTTTCAATAAGAACAGGGTGATCCTCTCTGGGATTTTGATCATTATCTTCATTGTTCTTTTTGTGGGAGATTTCAATGGTTAAATCACACCCCTTGTTCTAATAGTGCATGAAAAGGCATGTACATCCATTGGTATAAGAAATAGACCATAAGAAATAGGAATAGAATTAGGCCATTCTCATTGCTCTGTTCTATAGAAAGGTAAGTTTTTTATTCCACAACATGGATATTTTTTCCACAAAGATTTCAAAAAAGTGACCAGCAAGCAATGGACATGAGGCAACAGTGATAAAACTTACAGGTCTCCTCCATCCAGCCTGGAGTTCCCAGCATTCTAATACACGAGACTGTTGGTTTTTTTTTGGTTATCCTTTTGTTTCTGTGACCGGAACAGAATGAGAGATTTCACAGCAGCTTTCAGTGCACTCAATGTCTGCTTCCTACTGCTGCATTCTAATAGACATGTAACTGGTTTGTCAATAGATTTTATGCTTGGATCAGGATTCCATTAAACTCCAGATAAGAACAGCCAATTTGCTAATTTTTGCCCCACAGACCATTTAATCAGCCTGTCTGAGTGTGAGTAATGGGGAATGTTGAGCATAGCCATTTCCCTGTAGTTCAGGGTGCCCAAGGACACCAGCCCGCTGCCAAAAATCAGTCTCCTGGTGTGGTTGTCAGTTTCAAGGGCCAAGAAATTGTGTCTGTGATGATCATCCCATTCCATTGATGTTCAAATTGAGGCAGAAAATCTCAGCTGTTGTCCTTGGTCTGGGTAGAGATCCACATGATAACATTCTTGTAGAACTCAGGAGGAAACCTTTCAGCCCATCATGTATATGTTAGCATTTTAAAAGAACCATCAAATTGCCCCTATCTCCTTACTCTTGAAAACAAAATTTCATTCAAGTGCTTAGCCAGTGAGTTGCTGAGTTCTGGAGTGTCTCACTCCAATGCATTGGTCATCATTTTTTTTCTCATTCCCTCTCTGCAATTTTTTAGACTTAAATCTGTGAATTCCCGTTTCTCTCGCACTTAGATTTGAACACCAGTACTTAATTTCCCATTGACTATCCCCACGCTATTGATGGAATTCCAGCTTCTCTGGTAATACAAGAAATGTTGGAAAAGGTCAGCAGGAATGGCGGAGAGGGAATTGAGATAACATTTCTCCAGTTTCTCTCCAAAAGTGAAGTTTCTCCTGAACCCAATCTGAAAAATTTCCAATGTGACCTCTTGAAGCTCATCACTGCCTTCTGAAGGCATGGTGCCAGAATCAATGATTTATGAAGTCTCTATACTTTAAAGTTCAAGAGCCCATATATTAGTGTAACAGCTATAATGACTCATCCTGTCACCTAAATAAAAACAAAGTAACTGTGTTCTTGTACTTGCTTATGGGATGTAGGCAATAATGGAAAGACCATTGTTGACCATCCCTAATTGCTGCTGAGAAAGTGATGGATGCCTGGAATATACTGCTAGGGGTGGTGGTAGAGGCAGATTTGATAGAAGTATTTAAGAAGCTTTTAAATAGGCACGTGAATATGCAGAGAATGGAGTGACATGGACCATGTACAAGCAGAAAAGCCTCATCACCATCATTCTGTGGTGTGTTAGATGACGTGGGTGATCATGGTCTATGGCCATGACTGTTCTTGACAAATTTTTCTACAGAAGTGGTTCGCCATTGTCCTCTTCTGGACAGAGCCTTTACAAGATGGGTGACCCTGGCCCTTATCAACACTCTTCGGCCATTATCAATATTCTTCAGAGATCGTCTGCCTGGCATTTGTGATCGCATAACCAGGACTTGTGAAAAGCACCATCTGTTCATGCAACCATCACCACCTGCTCCCTTGGCTTCACGTGGCCCTGAGATGGGAGCTAAGCAGGTGCTCCATCTTGTGCAAGGGTGACCTGCAGGCTGGTAGAGGGAAGGAGTGCCTTTCAACTCATTTGGTAGTGATGTATTTCCTCCCTGCCACCCAAAGAAGAGATCTGATGTCATTACGTCAATTAGTTCATCGTAATGTGGTGGGTCAAAGATTCTGTTCCTCTGCTGTGTAGTTCTATGTTCTAACATGGTCAGATGATCTGCCTTCTTTAACTGTTGCATTCCTTCTGCTAAAGGAGTTGACAGACAGTGTTCTAAGACTTAGAACCAGAAGTGACGAAGGAAACTTTGCTGAAGGTAATTACTTTCTACATCTTTTAGCAAATTACTCCTCTATATTGCACTCCAGTGGGCAGGTCATGTAACCGGGCTCAGTACATCATAACATGCAAGAAAATGTCCATTGTTCCTCTCTAGATCCTTAGCAAATGGCATTCACTTGAAGCATTTGTGAGCCAGTCTGGATAGGAGTAGAAAATGGAGCAAAGTTTCCATTTTTTTAAATGCTTTTGAACATGAACTTCTTTACCACATCAGGAAAAGTCATTTGGGCAAGATACTGGACAGAAGAACAGGCCTGAAGACATAGAATTTTGTGCAAGTTTAAAGCTAAAATGGTTTGAATATTTTATTTATGGATTTCAGTTCTCTTCCTCAGAATTTCATCAGGCCACCAACCACTTACATTCATCCTTATTTTTATTCTGTATCTTGACTTTCTCTATTAATAAATGTTACCATTGGTTTGTGCAATAATGCAAAGTATCTCTTTGCCTCCATACAGGGACGATATCTTTGTACTGGAGAAGCTGCAAAAATTATCCTGGCTGTTGCCTGGCATGGTATGCTTTAGTTATGAAGACAGACTGGATAATCTGTGTCTGTTTTCCTCAGAGTGGAAGAGGCTAAGGGAGGACTTCATAGAGGTATAGAAAGGATGGAGGTAGATAGTAGGAAAGATTTCCCCGTAGTACGAATGACTAAAACCCACAAAGTTTAGAATAAAGAAGGGATCCAAGGAAGATTTCTTTTCAGGGTGTGGATACATTGCCTTAGAATGTGGAATACATTGCCTAAATTTGGGCTAAAAGACCCTTTTCCATGCTGTATAACTCTATGAATTTACAAGCCAAACTGATAAATGGGATTTGTACAGAGGGGCACTTGCTGGTTGGCACAGTCATGGTGTACCAAGGGTCGTCTTTCAGTGTTGTAGAATTCTATGACTCTTGGGTGCCACAGCACCGCTATCTCACTGCTCCAGTGTCTGAACTGCACTCTGAACTCCAGTGCTGACTATGTGGTGTTTAAATATTCTTCCTGCGACAGTGTGGGTTTGCCCAGGGTGATTCAATTTACAAAGACACACAGCTTAGCAGGTGTTTCTGCTTGGTACAATTCTAAATATCAATGATAATAAGAACACACAGAATCCAGAATGAATCAGAAGACTAGAACTGGTCCACCAGACTTCAGATGACTGAGGATGAAGAAGGCATGGCTGATCACACAGTCAGCTGACTCAGAAGAGATGGAAGCTCATGCCCACCAGCTGATAGTTAAATCTCATCTGACCATATTAAATTCAGGACTAATTCAGGAGGTCAGCAGTGAGTGACATAATGATAACATTTCTCTTTGACTAACATTTGAATTTGCAGCAACATCTCCACCACAATTATTCTATACACTGGTGCTCCACAAGGTTGCTTCCTCAGCCCCTTACTCTCCTCCTCGAATATTCATGACTGCATGGCCAAATTCTGCTCTGGTTCCATCTGCATTTGCAAATGATACCACTGTAGTTGGCCATATCTCAAATAATGATGAGTACAGGAAGGAGATGGAGAGCTTAATCTCATGGTGCCATGACAACAACCTTCTTCTCAATGTCAGCAAAACAAAAAGGGGGGAGGGTAGTTAGTCCACATGCTCCAGTTTACATTAACAGTGTTGAGGTTGAGAGCTTCAAGTTCCTAGAAGTGACCATCACCAATAGTCTTTCCCAGTTCAACCTTGATGATGTCACAACCAAAAGAGCTCACCAATGCCTCTGCTTCCTCAGGAGGCAAAAGAAATTTGGCATATGCCCTTCAATCCTTACCAATATTTTCAATGCACCATGGAAAATATCCTATCTGGCTGAACAATGGCTTGGTATGGCAACTGCTCTGCATGTGACTGCAAGAAACTGCAGAGATTTGTGGACACAGCTCAGCACATCATGGAAACCAACATCCCATCCACGGACTTGGTCATATTGTGTCAGTAAAGGAGTCAGGATAATAGAACAGTCCACCCATCCTGGACTTCCTCTCTACTTTCTTCTTTCATTGGCAGGAGATACAGAAGCTTCAAAACAGGTACCACTAAGCTCAAGGACATCTTCTGCCCTGCTGTAATATGGTTATTAAATGGTTTCCTACTATCATACTTGTTCTATCTCGATGCACTGCGTAATGATTTGACCTATATGGATGGTAGTCAAGACAACTTCTTCACTGTACCTCGGTACACATGACAGTAACAAACCAATGCCAATGTCAGTCTTTGCAGTTCTGATTCATCATCCAGGCTTTTGTCAGTCAGCACAAGGGCCAGGAATGTGACAGCCGCTGCCACTCAGAGGCGGTGCCCCCAACTCCTGAGGTGGCGGCTCATGCATGCCAATCACCAGCTCAGGGAAGAGAGATCACTGCATGCCTCCCACTGAACAACAGTGGGACAACCTCACCAGGGCATAGATGGCCAAAGATGCTGCACATTGTGGTCTCTATCAATGGGATCCTGGAAAATATGGCGATCGTTGGGATGTATCAAATCCAACCATCACACAAAGGCTTACAGACCCTTCCTAAGAACTTGCTCTGTGACAGGACTACTGAGTTTCCTGCCCAGGTTGTTCAACAGTCCAGCCACCCAAAACACTTACTCGACAGTTCCACAGACCTGAAAGTCCTTAAGTGGATAGTAATACCAATGGACCTGTGCTGGCTGCTTCCTCTTAGCCACTACCACTTCTCTCTCCAGTGAGTTCAAAGTACATACTAAATTTATTATCAAAGTATATGTCACCATACACTACCTTGAGATTCTTTTACTTGCAACATCTGACTGTTGCCCCACGTGCAAGATAGATTTCACAGGCTCCGAAGAACAGAGGATCTTGGCTAAGACGACTTTGACCATCGAAGCAGGGTTCTGGCTGCCATACATCCATATCTGTTGAAATCATGGTAGAGCTTCCAGTAGTTCACATATCTGTAGTTATATGACCTCCTGTACGCGAGTGTCTTGCATAATACCAGAGTGTTACTAGTTGGCACTGTTTCTCAGTTGGTGAATATTAGGTGGTGGAACAGTGAGATCGTGGACTGATGCTGAGAGGTGAGGGGGGCAACTATGGCATGGGTGTTGTGGCATTAAAGTGTGGAAATAAAGTTCACCAACATGTCAGTTGGCTGAAGGCCCATTGAGCTTTGCCACGATGAGGGCTTCAGGGGCATGCTAGCTAATGTACACCATTCCTTTTATACTTCTGGCAACTTCATTTTCTGCTCCTCTACCAGCTGCTCCCAAGCATATGCAAAATCTCCATCTTGTGTGTCCAGCCCCTATGGTTGCGCCTTGTAACAGAGAGTGCTGAAGATCACTAACTCTGCGGGCAGATGTCCACCAACTACTTCAGTCAAATAGCTTACTATATGTAATTTTTTGTAGATAAACTTTCCTCCATTCCATTGCTCAATCTCCTTATGAAGCACATCAGCCGTATTTCAGATTTTATGTTCAAAGTCTGCTTGGGGAAGTGAACAGATCGGAGAGTACAGACAGCCACTGGATGGCTGGATCATGACAAATATCTTGGGATCTGACACGCACTAGCAGGAAGATTCACCTTTAGGTGCACTGACTCTGAGTGGTCTTGAAGGCGGAGTCTTTGGGATGAGTGCATTCTGGGGTGCCATCAACAGATCACTTGCAATACCAGAGGAAGCAACACTGGACCAATGCTACAACACCATCAAAAATGCCTCCCGTGCTATTCCACGCCCTCACTTTGGGAAGTCTGATCATCTGGCTGTATTTCTACTCCCTGAGAGTATTCAGAGACTGAAGACTGCAGCACCAGTAGTGAGGACCAAGAAGGTATGGACAAGGGAAGCACAGGAGTGCCTACAGGACTACTTTGAATCGGTGGACATGACTGTATTCAAAGATTCATCTTCGAACCTGGATGAGTATGCTGCAGTTGTTACTGCGTTCATTAAAACCTGTGTGGATGAGTGTGTGCCTACAAAGACTTACTGAACATCCCTGAACCAAAAGCCGTGGATGAACCAGGAGGTATGTCATCTGCTGATGGCCAGATCTGTGGCATTCAAGTCTGGTGATCCAAAAAAAAAACAGGTATGATCTGCAGCAAAGAGACAATTTTGAATGAGGTTGGAGGTGACATTGGATGCACCACAACTCTGGCAGGGTTTGCAAGACATTACTTCCTACAAAGCGAAACCCAATAGCATGAATGGCAGCGATGCTTCATTACCAGATGAACTCAATGACTTCTATGCCCACTTTGAAAGGGAGGATACAACTACAGCTGTGAAGCTCCCTGCTGCACCCGATAACCCTGTGATCTCTGTCTCAAAGGCTGAAGGTAGGCTGTCTTTAAAGAGAGTAAACCCTCGCAAGGCAGGAGGTCCCAGTGGAGTACCTGGTAAGGCTCTGAAAACCTCTCACTGCCATGGGCGGACGTTCCCACTTGTTTCAAACAGGCAACAATGATACCAGTGCCTAAGAAGAATAATGTGAGCTGCCTTAATGACTATCGCCTGGTAGCACTCACATCTACGGTGATGAAATGCTTTGAGAGGTTGAGAGCTGCATCACTGTCTGGTATGGAGGAGCTACTGCACAGGACCGAAAGAAGCTGCAGAGGGTTGTAAATCTAGTCAGCTCCATCTTGGGTACTAGCCTAAAAAGTATCCAGGACACCTTTAGGAAGCGGTGTCTCAGAAAGGCAGCGTCCATTATTAAGGACCCCCAGCACCCAGGGCATGCCCTTTCCTCACTGTTACCATCAGGTAGGAGATACAGAAGACTGAAGGCACACATTCAGTGATTCAGGAACAGCTTCTTCTCCTCTGCCATCCAATTCCTAAATTGACATTGAACCCTTGGACAATATCTCACTATTTAATATATATTATTTCTGTTTTATTTTCATGATTTTTAATCTATTCAATCTACATATACTGTTTAATGTATACTGAATAAGATTTATTTATTTATTTATTTATTTATTTATTATTTTTTTCTTCTATGTAATGTAATACATAACATTGAACTGCTGCTACTAAGTTAACAAATTTCCTATCAGAGGCCAGTGATAATAAGCCTGACTCTGATTTTGAGGTGAAGCCACTCTAACACACCTATTCAGTTCATTATCTTCTGCACATGGAATGGCAGAGGGAATTGTGAACCCAAGCACCTCCCCTGTCATCAGACCTCACTAGTGCAGAGTTGTTGCAGTTGCTAAACTTTAAAGATGAAGTATCTACTACATGCTTGCTACATGTATTGTCCACCAGCTATGAGATGCTGCAGATTTTCCATTGGAAGGATCCCAGTGTGCTTCAACTCCCACTGTTGGTGTGTTCCCAGGTTCCTAGAGGCTCCCAGGTTGGCCATCCCAGTCCCCCATTTAATCCCACATCATTACATTACCCCACCACAATCTGTCTGTGGCGTCATGCAATGACCCAGCAGGGAGGTCCAAGTGCTGAGAGTGTGTCCAGTGACATTTATGCATGAGCACCAATCAAAGCCAATTCCTGGGAAAGGTCATAAGTTAAAGACGAAGTCAAGTTTATTACCATATGCACAAGTATACACAGGTAGAATGAGAAGCTTACTTGCTGCAACATCGCAAGCGCATACTGCCAGAAGCAGAACATTCACAAGAAAAGCATACATAAGCATAATTCAAGAAAGAACCCAGTTAGTACAAATTCCATTGTAGCACAAAGTGGTTGCAATATTGAGGTAATTGTTAGGGTTGTACAGGTTGGTTCAAGTCATAAGTCAAAGAGTCATTGTACAGTATTCCACAGCACAGAAATGGGCCCTTTGGGTTTCCAGTTCATCTACACTCATCTCATTTGCTAGGAGGAATTTTCTAAGCTGGGAATATCTATTACCAAATCTGTTTGCAACTTCCTCAGTTCTGTGCAATGCTGCCCCATCCCTGAGAACATTCCAGGAGTCTTGGGAAACCAGGGTACTCTAAATGAAATTCCAAAATCAAGAGTTCCATCAGTGACTTAATTACATATTTAAATCATCAATCCTGTTCTTCTCAGGTGCTTTCTTACTAGAAGTTGTATTAGGTTTTGTTAAGTGCAGGTTGACAGGTTGGTTCCCCGCTCTTCCTTTCTGTCTCCTCACATCTCCCAATGTTAAACATTCCATCCAGAGTCTCTTCATCTCCCCACACCTTGCCTGACCTGCTGAGCATTTTCACCATTTTTCACTTCGAGAGGAAGGGCTGGGAATGATGAGAATCCAAAACCTGTGCTTGCTCTCGGTTTGACGGCCTTCAGGAGGTCTGATATCTCCTTCAGTTCCAGGTGTGACTCATTGCAAGCAGTGTCTCCCTTTTGTAATAGGAAGTAATTTAAATCCAAACTTGCTGACAGTACATTTTTCTTGAATGTTACATTAAAGTTCTGCTTCAGTGTTTGGATCAAAGTGAGGTTAGCTGAGATATTGAGCTTTTCTAACCTCTGTCCACAACCATTAAACTCTGAGCAAGCTGAATCCACTGCTGAATCGTGACCAATTCCTGCTTCATTTTAGACATTATATGCTAAATAGGGAAGGTAAAATTTTCCTAATCCCTTTCTGTTCTGCTAGAGATTTAACATTAACCATTTAATTGACAGTTCAGATTTTATTGCATTCCATTAGCTGAAGTTTTTTCCATGACTTGATTGACATCTAAATGCAGAAATCTCAGTAAAATGCACCAAATTCATACTCGTGATCGGAAAATAATCACAGCATGTTTCACCCCCAAACATGGTAAATAACATCTCCAAAAATAAGATTCGCTATGAATGATTCTGCTGTGGTAGATTTTCATTGGAAATGCAGACATAAAATAAAGAAATAACTTAAATAATGGACAGGGAATGTCAATGGATGTTATTTATCTGACCCCTTAATGAGTTCCTTAAAGGACTGTTAACTAAAGATGATGCTCCTGGAACTGAAAAGAAATTCCTGATCTGGCTGAGTGCCAAGACCCTGAATTTAGTGTGTTGGGGAGGTTCTCAGACTGTTAGGATGTAACTTGTGTCTTGGAAGCACAAATATTCAGCATATTTACACATAACTCTTAGGATGTGATAGTAAGCCATTTGCTCATGACACAAAAATAATTGGCATTCTAAGTAGTGAAGATGGAAAAAGTAAGTTCCAAAGATTGTTTACAAATTAAACAAATAGGCAAAGTTCCTGTATATACATTTCAGTGGAGGCAAATGAGAAGTTATGCACTTGGTACTTGACAGGGATGTGTGAAAATCCTTTCCCAGTAGTAATAGATAGACACTGGGTAAGGCCAGAGTAGCATGGTGACTCCTTGTCCATTGATGGTAAAAGTGACCAGGACAGATACAAAAATATTTACAAATACTGGCGAGACTTTGTAATATCACACTCTAAACTGTTATAGAATAAGCTTCACAACTCGGAAATCTACTCCAAACCACCACATATCAAACAAGCATTTTTCAAACCATTAACTTCAAAATGCCATAGTTCAAATCAACATAGTAAGTAATTTAATTCAGATTATTGAATGTCAAATCAACAGACACCAAACTGTGGGACCTCAAATCTTAGCACTTCAAGTTATTAAAATTCAATAAACACAAAACAAGTAATCAAAATTGAGACCCTTGCCTTCCATCTGCTGTATTTCAACCTATTGCAAACTACCACTGGAAATTTAACCCTTCTTTCTCTTCATGATGACAGCACACCACCAGATGTACTTCATTAGTAGTTTGAGATTTGGTTTGTCACCAAAACCTCTTGCGAATTTCTTTAGATTTACAGGCTTGCAAGAAGCTGCAGAATGTTGCTGACTCAGCTAGATCATTACAGGCTCAACCTTTCCCACCATTAAGAACATCTTCAAGAGATGGTGCTTTAAGAATGTGGTATCCGCCATTAAGTACACTCACCAACTGGAAAATGCCCTTTTCTCATTACTACCATTGGGGAGGAGGTACAGAAGGAGCCTAAAGACTCACAATTATGGTTTCAAGAACAGCTTTTTCCACTCCACCATCAGATTTCTGAAAGGTTCATCAAACCATGAACACCACTCATTATTTGTCTTTTGCATTATATATTTTTGTAAGTTATTGTAAATGTGTTTGTGCTTTTACTATACTGCTGATGCAAAGCAGTGAATTTCTTTATCTATGTCAGTGATAATAAACCTAGTTCTGATTCACTCATGCTGCTTGACCTGATGAGTGTTTCTGGCATACTCTGTTTTTGTCACAGATTATTTGTGTTTAAATCTCTGGAATGGAATGTGATGGCATTTCAAAGCATGAACCAGTGTGTCGCACGTCTGATGTTGTGCTAAGTTTTATAGAGTCATATAGCACAGAAATAATCCTTCAGATCACTATGTCAATACTGTTCATTGTATCAATCTCCACTTATCCCATTTAACTACATTAATTTCCCAGAATTTATTTAGAGTTATCGCACATTAATGCTTCACATTTCAAAGCAGTGCATTTAAATTATAAAATTATTTCATTTCAAAATAAACAGTTCAATTTCACTTTGCCATCACCAATTTAAATTTTAATATTTCAGGTTATCACTCTTGGAACTATTACACTTTTTGTCTGTCTTCAATCAGTTGTATTTAAAACTATCTTAATATCAAAAATCTTTCAGTTTCACATTCAAATTATTTCATTCCAGATTATCACACTTTACACTGTTGCTTTTCAAAGTCTTACATCTCTTCATCACACATCAGTTACACTTCGATCTGTCACACAGTACTTCAAAAAGCATTTCAAACCATCAAATTATACCAAGCATTGTATAGCAAATCACTGCTGTTCAAACCATTAAACTTCAGATAGAACCTGCCTGTGGAAAACTTCTCACTCAAGAGACCATTCAGCCTATTGAGTCTGTACTGGTGGAAAAAGAGCTCCCAAGCAAATCAGATTTTCCCGCACTTGGTCCAAGGTCCTGCAGGTCACAGCTTTTCAGGCACAACCAGCCATGTGCTGTTTAAAGATGGTGACAGTTTCTTCCTCTGTTACCAGTGTGATCTGGGATTATGGGATAGGGAGGGGGGAGGGTGGTGGAGTTGATCAAAATGTGGGGAGAAGGAAAATAACATGAATATAGGATCACCATACATGGATGTTGATGAGCAGTATGGACTCAGTAAGTTGAAAGGCTATAGTTCATAGGTCACGATGACTCAATAACAGTAAATTCCGTCCTTCTTTCCACCTCCACCTGGCTGTCCATTCTTGCTGTCCAGAAGGCTTTATGGCCAGTCAAAGATATCAATGGAGACAGTGTATCCCTCTGGACTCTCATCTGTTACTGGGAGACAGCACCTGCTCTTCTGATGGTAGATTCCTCTATAGATGTTGGTTTCTTCCCCCACTGTGTGAATCAACTGAACCACACAGATTGCTTTGGTCTGAGTTCTGGCTTTACTTGCCAGGGACCCAGTGAACTGTCTCCTCCGTCAGGAATCAGACCTGAACATTGTTCAGTAACCTCAGGGGTTTCCTGAATCTCTTGCCTGCTCTTACATTGTCTGACCGGCCACCATCGATTCCGCCTTTCCCTGCATGTTCTTAAGTGTGGCCACTTTCCACAAAGTGTGCTGATCCTACCTCAGCCTGACGGTAGTCTGTAGTGACATCAACTGTTGCTCAAGCTCCAAAACCCAAAGCTCGAGTTCCTTCAGCTGACATCACTTCCTCAGCTGGTGGTTGTCATGGATTTGTACAGCCCATCGTAATCCTGCAACATCTGGCCCATCAACACCGAACACAATAAAATGCATTATGACTCTATCCTTCCCTGCCTTCTTTATCTGGGTTCTTGTCGATGTATTGTGATTGTATCTGATTCCACTGCCTCCTCAGACAGTGAGGTTCAGATAGCAAGCACTCTGTGTAAAAACAATCTGCTCAAGTCCCCTTTAAAACACCCCCCTTTCACCTTCAACTTGTGCCCTCTTTTTTTTTGATGCATTTCAAATGAGAGAAAAAAGATTCTGACTGTCTACATCACCTGTGCCTCTCGTAATGTTATAAATCAACATCAGGTCACCCTACAAGTGTCCAGATGATCCAATCTCTTCTATAACTAATGTCCTCCAAACCAGACAACATCCTGCTCCATCTCCTCTGTACTCCACTATTGCATTCACTTCCTTCCTGTACTGTGGTGATCAGAAATGCAAACAGTGCTCCATATGAGGTCTAGTCAGCATTTTGTAAATTTGCAAAGTGATGTCTTAACTTTTATATCCATGCAATGACCTATGAAGCCTGCCATGAATCCTCATCATGCCATATGCATTCCTTATCATCCTGTTTACTTCTGTCACAATTTTCAGGGAACAGGGAACGTACCCTAAGGCCTGTCTGTTCATTGATATTCTTAGCACCTTACCATTTACTATGCATACCCTACTCCTACTCAACTTCCCAAGATGCATCACCTTACACTATTTGGGGTTGAATTCTGCTCAACTTTCCATCTGATCTATACCCTGCTGTAGCAATCTTGTTTGCTGTCAACAACTACCAGAAAACCACCCTTCCGCCACAACCATCTGCCTCCTATCAACAAAGCAGTTTTGAATCCAAGCAGTTAGCCAGCTCTCCTTGGATCTGATATGTCTTAATCTTCCGAAACAGTCTACCGCGTCGGACTTTGCCAACTGCCTTACTGAATCCATGTAGACAACGTTTATTGGTCTTCTTGGTCATCTACGTAAAAAACTCATTCAAATCAGTGATTCAGGTTTTCCCCACACAAAACCACGATGACTATCTAGAACAGGGAACCATGCTGAAAATTCCTGGTCAAGGACATAATCCCATGGGTTTGAGGAATCCCGTCATGCCTTTCTTTGTCAGATTAACTGGCTACAGATACAAGCAAAAGATTCAATATACAGTAATTTTATTAATAGCTTGCTTCATGTGATTATACCCCTGTAGGTACTTCTTTTAACTTCTGGCTCTTTGGTTAAACTAAACGGAAAAGTAATCTTCATCCTCTCACCAGCTTCCATGTGACGTTGACCTTTGGTGCTAGTTGATTTTATGATCTACACTCTGATCCACAGTTTTGCTCTTGATCTTTTGTGTTCACCTTGTTGCTTTGCTCCCGACCCCTTATTTATTTGGTGATACAACACGTAACAGGCCCTTTGAGTCGCACCGCCCAGCAACCCACCAATTTAACCCTAGCCTAATCCAAAGATCCAAAGTACATTTATTATCAAACAATGTATAAATTATACAACCCTGCGATTTGTTTGATGACAGGCAACTGGAGAGCAAGAAACCTGAAAGAACCCAATTAAAAAAATAAAGACCAATCCCAGAGGGAAAAAAAGCACAGATCATGCAAACAATAGAAACAAACAACAACAGCATTCCCAACCAAATTGAGTTATTTTATTCAAATCCCTGGAATAGGCCCAACTCCTCAGTATTCAGTTCATCATATTAGCGGGGCAAATCATCTTCACCCTGTTCTTCTGCTCAAGCCTCTTGTCTTCACCTTGTTACTTGGCAGCACACTTTCAACATCATTCACTGAGAACCATCTATTTCAGCGATCAGTGATACAAATCAGCTTACAATGGTGCTTTGGCAGCAGCTTCTCTTTGGGTCTTCCCAAATGCCATCATTAATGTCCAACCTCCCTGATTGAAGTGCCCTCCAACTGCTTATCAGGCCCACGCCCTGAGAAGCAGATTATTAGTCCTGATGAAGGGTCTCAGCCCGAAACATCGACTGCTTACTCTTTTCCATAGATGCTGCCTGGCCTGCTGAGTTCATCCAGCATTTTGTGTGTGTTTCTTTGATTTCCAGCATCTGAAGATTTTCTTGTGTTTGAAGTAGATTATCATGATGCATTTTCCATCCCTGATTCCCCTATCCAACCTTGAGAATCCGGAAGCACACAGAATATTGCACCTTCCTTTATTCCCCTCTTCCCTGCGTGCTCCTCATCATGTAATTCTGACCTGTGACTTACTTAATTTCCTTGGCAGAACAAGTGAAGGAATAGTCTCTTTCTCGTGCTTCAGCCTTACAAGGCTACTTTGATACTGAACAATATCTTCTGGCATTATCTGCTGTGAATTGTTTGTGGTGGCAGTCACAGGGGCTCTCTACAATGATGTTGCTTTCTCAAGCACTAAATTATTTCCATGCTTTTCATTGTAACAATTTAGACAATTACTTATTAACTCTTGTACTTTGAATTGTGGAAAAGAAAACAGAAAAATAGCAAATCTTCAAATTATGCACTTAGGACTGACCCATCTGATATTGTTACGTATCAGACTCCTGGTCATTGGAGTTCAAAGGTCACAGGTCAAACAACTGCACCCTGAAAAGTCAGAGAATCTGTTCACTGCAAACCATTACACATGTCAATCAGACTGTAAGCAGACAGACTTGAAACCTTCAACCTTCACCACATGCACATTGCGCATTGCCTTTTAATCTACTACTCCTTAAATAGTAAAAAAATTATACCATCAGACTTAATATTATCAAACATCAAACTGTTACTTTAAATTTTTTATATTTCAAGAATCCAACACTTCTAACCATCAGACTTCAGGAAGTTCCATTTCAAATATTTCAACTTCAAGTTTACGCCATCATGCAGTCATACAGCAGCCTCTGTTTAACTTATCACACTTTCCTTTGCCACACTCAAAACTCACTCACTAAAGACTGCTGCCATTCAAACTGTTGGACTTCAGATCACTTCACCTCGACCTGTCACTTCAAATCTTCACAATTCAGCCCCTCACAGCTCCATTTGTCAAATTTCAATGCAATGCGCCTTAAACTGTCAGACATCAAGTCGTCACACATCAATCACAATTCAACTTCCTTCACTTCAGACTTCAAAATGTCACTTTCCAAAGATCTCTGAACCATCTCAGTCATCGGTGGACTGCAAACTGTTGCTTTTCAAACAAACGTGCTTCAGGAAGTCATGTTTGAAAATGTTGGACTGGAACTCGAGCTTGCACTTTCAATTTTATTCTGCAAATTGTTGATTCAAATTTTTACCTATTGGTTGGATACACCACAAACTGTCTCAGTTCTGCACACCATGTGGTGGCATTTTGAACCATTATATTTCAAATCCTCAAACCTCGAGCTTCACTAATTTGCTGTTCTCCCAGTAAAGCTACTCAGTAACCATTGTGCTTCTGCGTACCGTGAGCTGACTGGTACATTGGAGAAGACAAGCCTTGTGGATGGACATGCAGGCCGTTACCGTCACTGAGCAAAATTATTCCCGGGATTTGATCTTTAGTGTTGGTCTTGGATGTCCCTGAATTATAGCTGCTCTGGAAAAACCAGAGGAGTGAACATCCTCTACAATCAAGAAAACTCACTCGCATTTCTGAGGAGGCTAAGCACACCAGTCCTCACTACAGATGAGCAGCGGATAGCATCCTAAGATGCTGCATCAGCGAGTGGCAAGGAAACTGCACTGTGGTGGAAAGGAGAGCCCTGCAGCAGGTGATTAAATAACCTAATGCATCATCGGCACCAGCCTACCCTCCATCATACAGAAAGGTGCCAGAAAATGGCTTGTAATATCATAAAGGATACCAATCACCGTGCTTATAAAATGTTTGGCCCACTTCCGTTGGGGAAGATGCTATGCAACATCCACACCAGGGCCACTAGACTCAAAAACAGTTACTTCCCACAAGATGTCAATTTGATCAACACTCCACCCATTAACCCACCCCAGCACCTCCCACTAGTACTACGTATGTATCACCTAGCATCAATTTGTGTACATATAATCTGTCTGTCTACATAACAGTTACTTGTACTGTACATTGTGTTTTATAGGATTGTTTTATATTTATATTTATTATGTTCTTTATGCTTATTGTGTTTCTTATGCTGCTTGGATCATTTTATTCTCCTTTACACTCACATACTGAAGAATGACAACAAACAATCTTGAATTTTGAATCTATTGCCCTCAGCAGGTTAGGGGCCTTCTGTGTGATAATGGGCACCCAAGTCAAACAATTCCAATTATAAATTCATGCCCTATACATTACCATGGGTGGGTGTCATTACCAATCTTCAAACTTTATCTGCAATTCTAGCTTGTTGTTTTAATACCAGCCAACCCACTTGAACTGTCAACCTTCATAGTGTTACACAAGAAATCATCACCACTCAAACCATCAAACCAAATCATCACCTCTCAAACCATCACAATTCAAATCATTACCTCTCAAACCATCAAACCAAATCATCACCTCTCAAACCATCACAATTCAAATCATCACCTCTAAAACCATCAAACCAAATCATTGCACTTGAAACTGTCAAAGCATTTCAGTTCAAACTGATGGATTTCAAAGATACACATTTCAATTCATTGTCCATCCAAGCATCAGAATCCAAATTACCACAATTCAAATCAATTTATTTCAAACTGTCACTTTCACAAATCAAACCTTTCCAGATTGAAAGTCTAAACTTCACAACATCGCACAACTGAAAAGCTCTAGACAAGTAAAAACACAAAATGCTGGCAGAACTCAGCAGGCCAGACAGCATCTAAGGGAAGAGGTAGTGACGACGTTTCGGGCTGAAACCCTTCATCAGGGGTGAAGTAACATGGGATGGTGGAGGGAGGATAAGAAGTGGTGGGAGGGATGAAGTAGAGAGCTGGGAAGTGATAGGCTGGAGGGAAATGGGCTAGGGGGAAGGTGGAGAATTATGGGAAATAAAAGAGAAAGAAAGGTAGGGCTGGGGGGAGATTATAGTGAGGGGGGAAAAAAGAGAGAGAAAGAGAACCAGACTAAAATAATAGATAGGGATGGGGGTAAGGGAGGCGGGGTATCAACGGAGGTCTGTGAGTTGGTTGTTGGATGAATTTAAAGAACCATGGTTGATAGAGTTTCAGTTTAAATCACTACACTCCACAGTCTCAGTTCAAAACACTGTGCTGCCTCATTTCTAACTGTTGCACCTCATACAGACACAATAGCATCAGTCATGCATCTACTGTTTTGCTAAGCAGTGATGGGATTGAAAGTGTCAGAATTCAAACCACCACCAGTCCTACAATCTCAACTCAAACCATCAATCTTTATACAATATTTACACAAATCCTGACACATCCGTACATGTCCAGTTTAAATCATCCCGGCTCACAGCCGCTGCTAACTGTTGTTCATCATATGGTTTAAATTGTGATTGCATGAACTGTACTTGTTTGACTTTAGGTTCTATGAGGCGTGATGGATTGAGCTGAGTTTGAATGTTTCAATGCATGGTGTATATCAATTTTGATTGAGTCCATGAAGACAAACTGTTTGAATTGAAACAATAAGATGTGTGATTGTTAAATTGAGACTATGTGAAGTGTGATGCTTTGAACTAACAGTGTTACAGTATAATGGTTTTAATACAGTCTATAAGATGTGATTTGAAAACCATTACACATCAAGGATCAACGTTATTCACTACATACAGTTACATGTGTTAGGAATTTGCTGTGTTATGCTGACATGACGTGCACAATAAACATTCAACAATTACAAAGAGTAAAGAATTATATAAAATCATCAATTAGAGGTTAAAGTATGCAAATGGAAGTTTTTAAAAACCTACAGAGAGCAACTAAAAAATATTAGAAGGGAAAACATGAAAGTAAGCTAGCAAATAATATCAAAGTGGTTAGTAAAAGTTTTTTCAAGTGTGTTAAAAATAAAAGAGGTAAGAGTGGAGATAGGACCGCTAGAAAATAAGGTAGGAGAAATAATAACGGGGGAAAGGAGATGGCTGATGAACTAAATGAGTATTTAGCGTCAGTCTTCTCTGCGGAAGACACTAGCAGTATGCCTGATGTTGTAGTGTATGAGGGAAGAGAAGTGGGTGCAGTTACTATTACAAGAAAGAAGATTCTCAAAAAGCTGAAAGACCTAAAGGTACATAAGACACCCAGACTAGAACTGCACCCTAGGGTTCTGAAAGAGATAGCATCAGAGATTATGGTGGCACTAGAAATGATCTTTCAAAAATCATTGGATTCTGGCATGGTGTCAGAGGACTGGAAAATTGCAAATGTCACTCCACCCTTTAAGAAAGGAGGAAGGCAGCAGAAAGGAAATTATAGACCAGTTAGCTTGACTTCTGTGGTTGGGAAGATGTTAGAGTCAATTGTTCAGGATGAGGTGATAGCGTACTTGGTGACACAGGACAAGATAGAACAAAGTCAGCATGGTTTCCTTCAGGGAAAATCTTGCCTGATGAACCTGTTGGAATTCATTGAGGAGATTACAAGTAGGATAGATAAAGGGGATGCAGTGGATGTTGTATATTTGGACTTTGACAAGGTGCCATACATGAGGTTGCTTACCAAGTTGAGAGCCTGTGGTATTACAGGAAAGTTACTAACATGGTTAGAGCATTGGCTGATTGGAAGGAGGCAGTGGGTGGGAATAAAAGGATCCTTTTCTGGTAGGCTGCCAGTGACTAGTGGTGTTCAGCAGGGGTTTGTGTTGGGACCACTTCTTTTTAAGCCTAATATAAATGAAATAGATGATGGAATAGATGGCTTTGTTGCCAAGTTTGCAGATGATACGAAGATTGGTGGAGAGGTAGTTAGTGTTGAGGAAACAGGTAGGATGCAGAAGGATTTAGACAGATTAGGAGAATGGGCAATAAAGTGGCAAATGAAATACAATGTTGGAAAATGCATGGTCATGCACTTTTGTAGTAGAAATAAATGCACAGACTATTTTCTAAACGGATAGAAAATTCAAAGTTCTGAGATGCAAAGGGATTTGGGAGTCCTTATGCAGAACACCCTGAAGGTTAACTTACAGGTTGAGTTGGTGGTGAGGAAGGCAAATGCCATGTTAGCATTCATTTCAAGAGGTCTAGAATACAAGAGCAAGGATGTGATGTTGAGGCGTTATAAAGCACTGGTGAGGCCTCACCTTGAATTTTGTGAACAGTTTTGGGCCCCTCTCTTAGAAAAGATGTGCTGACATTGGAGAGGGTCCAGAGGAGGCTCACAATGATGATTACAGGAATGAAAGGGTTATCATACGAGGAACATTTGATAGCTCTGGGTCTATACTCGCTGGAATTCATAAAGATGAGGGGGAATCTCGTTGGAACCTTTTGAATATTGAAAGGCCTAGACAGAGTAGATGTGGAAAGGATGTTTCCCATGGTGGGGGAATCTAGGATAAGAGGGCACAGCCTGGATAGAGAGGCACCCTTTTAAAACAGAGATGCAGAGAAATTTCTTTAGCCAAAATGTGGTGAATTTGTGGAATTTGTTGCCACATGCAGCTGTGGAGGCTAGGTCATTGGCTGTACTTAAGGCACAGATTGATAGGTTCTTGATTGGGCATGGCATCAAAGGTTACGGGGAGAAGGCTGGAAACTGGGGCTGAGGAGGAGAAAAAAAGGATCAGCCATGATCGAATGGCAGAGCAGTCTTGGTGGGCCAGATGGCATAATTCTGCTCCAATGTCTTATGGTCTTACTGAATAAAATGTGTATAATACTTAATTACCAAGACATATTTATAATGTGAGCAGTTTTACGAACAGTGTTTTAAAGTTTTTTCCAGTACAATGCAGTAACAGGGGTAATAGATAGAGGGGCTGGGGAGGCTAACTAGAATGGTTGATTAGACTAACTGCCTGCGCGAAGAAACTTTAAAGATGGTGTGAAGATTTTTCTTTTAATAACCATATAGTGTTTTCCAGATGGAAGCTGTTGGAAAAGGCAGTTTGCAGGGTGGGTCGTGTCCACAAAGATTTTTCCTGCACACTTCTTTGTCCTGAACATACAAATTCTGCAATGATGGTAGACTGCAGCCAAAGAATTTTTCAGCTGACCTGATAGTTTTGTATATAGTGAGAGGATGCAGCACCATATTAGACAGTAAAGGCTGATATCAGGATGATGCTCTTTATGATAGCAATGTAAATTTCACCAGTATGTTCTGGGTATGTTCCTTTAAGAAAACGGAAACAGGGATGCAAATACGATTGAAACACAAAGCCTTTAGACCCTCACTCCCGAGAATTCTGCTGCCGAAAGTACAGTCCCTCAAAAATAAAATTGAAGACTTCGGAGCAAGATTGCTGTATCAGAGGGACATCAAGGACTGTTGTGTATTTTGCAATATGGAAACATGGTTCACATTCGCCATTTTGTACACAGCACTGCAGATCAATGGCTTCAGTATTCTCTACAAAGACAGGACAGCTGACTCTTTTAAACGTAGAAGCAATGGAGTTTGCTTTATGATTAACTGATCATGGTGCACAGATGTGGTGGTCTCTTAGTCCTGTCCACCCGAAGTGGAGCATCTAGCAGTCAAGTATCATTCACTTTAGCTGCCGAGGGAACTTTCCACCATCATCTTGGTAGCTGTGTACATTCCACCTCACGCCAACCTCAGACAGACTCTTGAGAAGCTGAACACCGTAAACAGCAGTCACAAAACAAACAGTGCATCTCGATGCCTTCCCAACCATTGGGGATTTCAACCCCCCAGCTTGAAGAAGTCTCGGAACAACTAACACCAATATATCACCTGTGGAACTAGAGGAGCCAACATACTTGACCACTGTTATACCACCAACAGGAGGCTTACCTTGCCAATCCCCATCCACACTTTGAAAAGTCAGATCACCTGGCTGTACTTGTACTCCTAGTGTAAAGGCAAAGACTAAAGAATGCAACGGCAGTGGTGAAAAGCAAAAAGTTATTGTCAAGGGAGTTGGAGAAGGACTTACAGTACTGCTTTGAGTTGGTGGACTAGACAATATTCAGGAACTCATCTTTGAATCTGAATGAATATGCCACAGTTGTCACCACCTTCATTAAGACCTGTCTGGTTGGGTGTGGGCCTTTGAGAAAATACCCAAACCAAATGTCATGGATGAACCAAGAGACTGATGGTCTGCTGATGGCTAGATCTATAGCATTCAAGACCAGTGATTAGAACTATACAAGAAATTCAAAGCAAATTTATTATCAAAGTACATATATGTCACCATATACAATCCTGATATTCATTTTCTTTCAGGTATACACAGTTAATCCAAGAAACACGATGGAATCAATGAAAGACTGTACCCAAAAGGATGGACAAACAAATCGAAACACAAAGGACAACAAACTGTGCAAATATAAAAGGGAAAAATAATACTAAATAAATAAACATTAAATATTGAGAACGTAACTTTACTTTATTGTCACCAAACAATTGATACTAGAGCATACAATCATCACAGCGATATTTGATTCTGTGCTTCGCGCTCGCTGAAGTACAAATCAAAATAAATATAATAAAAATTTAAATTATAAATCATAATTAGAAAATAGAAAAGGGAAAGTAAGGTAGTGCAAGTCAGGTCTGGATATTTGGAAGGTACGGCCCAGATCCCGGTCAGGATCCGTTCAGCAGTCTTATCACAGTTGGAAAGAAGCTGTTCCCAAATTTGGCCGTACGAATAAGATGAAGAATCCTTGAAAGTAAGTCCATAGATTGTGGGAACAGTTCAGCGATGAGATGAATGAAGTTGAATGAAGTTACCCACTATGGTTCAAGAGCCTGTTGGTTGAAAGGTAATAACTGTTCCTGAACCTGGTGGTGTGAGTCCTGAGGCTTGTGTACCTGCATTCTGATGGCAGCAATGAGAAGAAAGTGTATCCTGGGTGGTGGGAGTCCTTAATAATGGATACTTCTATAGTTTGAAGTCTAGATATAACCTACAGAAGTCTACTTTAAGGAAGAAGAAACCTCCATCTACATCTCCTCCCTCACTACCATTCAGGGCCCTAAACAGTCCTTTCAGATGAGGTGACATTACACCTGTGAGTCTGTTGGGGTCATATACTGTGTCTGGTACTCCCGGTGTGGCCTCCTGTATATTGATGAAACCCAGCATAGATTGGGAGACTGCTTTGCAAAGCACCTACACTCTGTCCGCCAGAAAAGGTAGGATCTCCCAGTGGCCAATTCCACTTCCCAGTCCCGTTCCAATACATCTATCCATGGCCTCCTTCACTGTTGTAGTGAGACCACACTTAGGTTGGAGGAACAACACGTCATATTCCGTTTGGGTAGCCTCCAGCCTGTTGGCATGAACATTGATTTCGTGAACTTCCGGTAATGACCCCAACACGCCCCCTCTTCTTTCCATCTTTCTTTCCCACTCTCACCTTATCTCTTTGCCTGCCCATCACCTCCCCCTGGTGCTCCTACCCCCTTTTCTTTCTTCTGTGGCCTTTGGTCTCTTTCACCTACCAACTTCCAAGCTCATTACTTCATCCCTCCCCCTCCAGGTTTCACCTATCACCTGGAGTTTCTCTCTCCCCTCCCCCCCCCCCCTCCCCCCACCTTTTAAATCTACTCCTCAGCATTTTTTCTCAAGTCCTGCTGAACAATCTCGGCCTGAACTTTCAACAATGCCCTTTGCCATAGATGCTACCTGGCCTGCTGAGTTCCTCCAGCATTTTGTGTTTGTTGCTCGGATTTCCAGCACCTGTAGATTTTCTCTCGTTTATAAGAAGAATCAATTATGATTGAAGATAGAGACGGAACTGAATGCATATCAGCTCTGGCTGTCAGGAAATGTAACTGAGGCTTGACCCAAACGCAGAGCTGCAAAGACAATTCAGCACTGAACGAAAACTTCGATAATAAACTGCAAAATAACAAGTGACAAGAGAACAGATACTAAACACAACAGGCAACAAGATAACTGAAGGCTAGAAGCAACTGGTTGAGGCTGGCTGGTTCGATGGGTGAGCAAGGACTGTGGACGGGAACTGGGTTTAAATAAGCTGCAGGCGATGAGTTGGAAAGAAGTGACAGTTGTAAATTAGTGGCAGGTGATTCCTGCCAGCTGTTTAGAGACTGGGAGGCTTGTGCAGGCCTCACACTGACAGGGTTTGCAGGCCATTGCTTCCCACAAGACAAAACCTAACACCATGAATGGCTGTGATGTTTCACTCCTAGATGATCTCAATGCCTTTTATGCACACTTTGAAAGGTAGAATACACCTGTGCAAACCCCTGCAGCATCTGGTGACCCTGTGTTCACTGTCTCAGTGGGTGACATCTTTTAAGAGGGTGAACCCATGCAAGGTGTCAAGTTGATGATGTACTTGGTAGAGCATTGAAAATCTGTGCAAACCAACAGGCGGAAGTGTTCATGGACATCGTCAATCTCTCATTGCTGCAGTTGGAGGTTACCGCCTGCTTCAAAAGGGTGCCCGATAAGGGCAGGGTGAGCTGCCTCAGTGACTATTGTCCAGTTACACTCACATCTTTTGGGACAACATGCTTTGAATGGTTTGTCATGGCTGAATAAACTCTTGCCCAAGCCGGGGCCTGGATTCACTGCAATTTACCTATCATCACATTAGGTCTACAGTGGATGCAATCTCACCAGCTCTCCACTTGGCCTTGGATCACCTGGACAGTAACAATATCTATGTCAGGCTGTTGTTTATTGATTACAGCTTGTCATTCAACATAATCATACCCTCAGTTCTAATCAACAAGCTTCAAAATCTGGGCCTCTGTACCTGCCTCAGCAACTGTATTCTTCACTTCTTCACTAGGAAACCACAGTCAGTGCAGTCTGAAATAACATCTCCTCCTCACTGATAATTAACAATGGCATACCTCAAGAATGCGCGCTTAGCCCACTGCTCCTCCCTCGACAATCATGACTGTGTGGCTATGTACAGCTCAAATGCTATCTATAAATTTGCAGATCACACAAGTATTGTTGGCAGAATTTCAGATGGTGAAAAAGAGGCATACAGGACAAGATAGATCAGCTGGTTGAGAGGTGTTGCAACAACCTTGCACTCAACATCAGTAAGATCAAGGAATTGATTGTTGACGTCAGGAACGGGAAGTTGAGGGAACATACGCCGATCATCATCGAGGGATCAGAAGTGGAAAGGATGAGCAATTTCAAGTTGCTGGCTGTCAACATCTCTGACGATCTACCCTGGGCCCAACATATTGGTGCAATTACTAAGAATAAGTGGCAATATTTCATTAAGAGTTTGAGAAGTCTTGCTGTGTCATCAAAGAGCTGAAGATTTGTTCAGGTATACCATGGAGAGCGTTCTAACTGATTGTATCTCCATCTGGCATTGAAGGACCACTGTACAAGATAAAAAAAAATGTTGCAGAAAGTTGTAAACTCAGCCATGGGCACTAGCCTCCCCAACATCAAGGATGCCGACAAAAATCAATGCCTCAAGAAGGCAGCATCCATCATTAAGGACCCCCATCACTCAGGACATATCTTCCTCTTGTTGCTACCATCAGGGAGGTGTTACAGGAGCCTGAAGACACACCCTCAATGTTTCAGGAACAGCTTTTTGCCCTTCACCATCAGATTTCTGAATGAATAATGATCCCATGAACACAACCTTGCTATTTTTTTGTTCTCATTTCCCCTACTTATTTATTTTAATATTTTATATTTATTTCTTAGTTTTCTTTATCATTAAAAATATTATGTATTGCAATGTGTAGCTGCAGCAAAATAACAAATTTCACAACGTATGCCATTGATATTAAACCTCATTCTTAATCTGATTCTAGAGAAGTTGGAATTTTAGCAACTACCGCAAGAAATGCACTTCCAGGAGTCTCAAATGAAATCATCAGATTCTATATAAAAATGACTACATTAATCCAGACATTTTCCTAGTAAATTTCTTCTTCTGCTATCTATCAAAAACTGCTACAATTAGAAGTTTTTTTTTGTTTCTTAGTTTTATACGGTTTCCTGTCATGGGATGGTTGTATAAATATGCTGTACTGTATCTGCTCTATGATATGCTGTGCTGCTTTGTAAAATAAGAATAAATAATAATAAAAAATTGAATTACGAAAAAACTGCTACAATAGCCTGACGTCCCACACTTCCTGTTTCAAAAACAGCAACATCCCTTCAACCAACCAGGAAAACTAATAACTACGATTTAGCAGCCCTATGGCCAATTTGATCAATTTGCACTAAAATGGATTTTGTTTGGTCTTCATTCTATTTTTTTTATTTTCTTGTAAAAATTGAGTGTAGTTTGTGTTTTTTTTGTGAATGCTGCTAATTTGATGCTGTGTGACTATGATACTGTTGTCAGAAGTTTTTCATTGCCCCCATGCATACAGGTACTTCTGCATTTGATACTAGACTCAACTTTGAATTCCCTTCCTAGACTCTAGCAGTCTACATCATCTGCAAACTTACACATCCACCCATCTACATTTTCACCCAGGCCATGCATCATATTATTCATACCACAAGATCTCTCTCTATAGTTACCTAGCTCCTAGTTACCATTTAATATAGTATATATCCCACTGGTATTTGAACTCCTGAGTTCATTCCATCATACAGCCTGGATTAAATTCCATCTGCCTCTGCTCCACCATCTTTTCATCTGAACTGTGTCCTGCTGTATCTTTAAACAACCTTATTTGCTGTCTAAGAGTCTATGACTCCACCAATTTTTATGTTTTCCTTTCTTCAGATCCACGTCATTTCAATGAAAAAGCACCAATACTCGGTCTACTGTTACAGATTTCTAGTCAGAAATACGCTCATCTATTATTCTCCTATGCTTCCTATTGCCTGGCTAATTTTAGATCCAGCTCACCAATATACCTCAAATCTCTTGTGCCTCAACCTTCTGAATCATAACATCATGCAACACCTTGTCAAAAGTCTTACTAAAGTCTAGGTAAACCTTGGCTACTGCTCTGCCTTCATTACTGTTCTTCATTACCTCTTCAAAAAATTCAACCATATTTGTGAGTGTTGTTGACTCCTGTTAATCTTTCCCTGTCTTTCCAAGAAAACATAAATCCTGTTCCTCAGAATCATCTCCAACAGCTTCCCTATCCCTAATGTAGAGTCACCAGGCTGCAGTTTGGGAGCAAGTTCCTACAACCCTTTATGATTAATGGACCCTTTTCAATGTCTATCTCCAGTCTTTTGGCAGCTTGCACATGAGTAATGAAGATGCAAAAGTCTCCATAAGAGCCACAGCAACCTCATTCCTTGCTTCCCTTAGCATCCTGGGATAGGGTCCCTCGGGCTCTAATGTGCTCCACCATTACTAGTACTTTTTCCTTGCTGATATACAGTAGATGTACTCCAGAATATCAGTGTATCCCTCTCCTTCTCCGGAATTCCAGCTTCTATATCTTTGTTCTTGGTGAATGCAAGAAGAGGGCACAGTTTTAAGGTGATTGGAAGTAGGTGCAGAGGAGATGTCAAGGGTAAGTTTTTTTACGCAGAGTGGTGAGTGCGTGGAATGGGCTGCCGGCGACGGAGGTGGAGGCGGATATGATAGGGTCTCTTAAGAGACTCCTGGATAAGTGCATGGAGCTTAGAAAAATAGAAAGCTGTGGGTAACCCTAGGTAATTTCTAAAGTAAGGACATGTTTGGCACAGCATTGTGGGCTGAAGAATCTGTATTGTGCTGTAGGTTTTCTATGTTTCTAAGAAGTATTCATGTAGGCTTTTGTTTCTATCTCTGGTCTCTGAGAGGACTTATTCCTTTCTTAGCCACCCTCTTTCTTCTAATATACAAACAAAAAAAATTAGTAATCTCCTTACTCCTATTTGCTAATGTCATTTCATGGACCCCTTTTGCCCTCCTACTTTCTTTCTGAAGTTCTTTCCTATAAACCCCCCCATAAACCTCAAGTGATTTATTTGATGCCAAAATCATATGCATTAAAATCAAAATAATGCCGCAGATGTTGGAAAGTTAAATTAAAGACTACAGACATCTAATTTCAAGACATTGCATCCAAAATTGTTATGGGAGGAAAAATAATCACAACTCATACACTCAATTAAGACTTATTTGACTCATTTGAAACCATGAAGCATATTTGCAGTCCTGATCCAAGTAATTCCATTTCATCAGTTATGCATTTCAGTGTCACAGTTCCTTCAGTGCCAATTGAAACAATTATCTTCAAACCATCAAAGTTCTATAATCTAAAATGTTGTGCTTTACATAGTCTTAGTTCATCTGTTGTACTTCATATGGATCCATTTTAAACAATTACACTTCATACTAGCTCATTTAACCTGTTGACCAGAGGTTGTTTGATTTTTTGTAATTCAAAATGTCATTTTTCTAACCATCACACTTCATAACATATCAAACTTTTCCAGTTCAAATCTATCACATGACAAACTACGCCTTTTATTACACTGTGTTACTTATGTGCGGAGCAAGAACTACAACAGAGTCATATGGTAAGTGTTTTACTGAGTCATGTTGATAACAGTACCTGCTGGGCAACTAACAGTATAGGAGTGATGAACCAGATTGCTCAGACAAAAAGATATGTGCATTTGAAACCCTAAGTGATAAGCAAGAGTCTCCGCGTGAAAGAGGCCCAATCAATTCATTGCATTATCAAAAAGCTACTTGCACACTTGCCACATTCTCACAACTGATCACACCCAGTGCTGCACCTTCATCCAACATGGAACAGGCAATTCATCAGCTCATTACATGAACACATCTCTATTCATTGAACTCTTGTCGCATTTTGAATTGCTGAACTTGAAGTCTATATTCTTCAATTGCATTGCAAGTTGTCCCAGTTCAAAGCAATGTATACCAGTCAGATACCAACCACTTTTACAGTTTAAGCTGTCACCATTTAAGCTGTAGAGCTTTGGACAGCCAAAATTTAAATGATCATACTTCACCTTGTAATGCCTTTCAGCTCAAATAAAAAATAACTGTTTAAATCATTGTACTTCAAATCGAGCCATTTAAAACTGTCACAATTCAGAAGGTCAAACTTTGAATGGTCACATATTCATTCATCTGCACTTGGAAATACTACAGCTAACCACTCCATTTCAGTCACATTTCACATAATCTCTCTTCCATTCCTCACGATTCAGAACATTGCATTTCATGAACATCTTCATACGGCCTCAATTCAAACGGTGAAGCATCTTGCAGTGCCGATCCACATAATCCCATCTCAAACAAATCTCACTTCAGTGCATTGCACAAATCTCTGTAGCCCAAGTTGTCACACTTTAAATCATTGTTAATTACTGTCCGATCATTCCCCTTAAAAGAGATCTTGAATCACTACAATTAAAACCACACGATCACTCTTCAATCGGTCAGTCGTAGAATCAAAGCAAGAGGTCTATTCCACCCTTGGTCTCTGCACGAGTTGTAATTTATCCAATTTAACACCATCCTCCATTGCTGAATCAATAGTGTGTCACATCATGGCTCAAATACTGTCGCATTGAATATCTCTGCTTCTCCCATTCATTCAGGTGATGAGTTCCAGATCCCAACCACTTCTGGTTTCAGTGCTTCCCTGCTGAAATCCAACCTTCTACCAGTTACTTTCAATCTTTGCTCCTGGTTTTTAATCCATCTTCAAAGGACTGTATTATTTACTAACTTATTTATGGTGTTCCCTAGACCATAAATATCAGGAGCATATGGAACCCCATTTGTTACTGCCTTATATTACATTTTGTTTTATCAAATTTGAATACAATTTATCATGACCATGTAGACCTGGAATAAAATTAATCTGGGTCCAGAGCCACATTTACTTTTAAAGGAGCTGTACCTTTTAATGTTTCCTCTTTCTCCATGTTTATCCAATTCAGTATTTCACACTTATCCTCCTTAATTACAGTTTTGCCATTTGTCTCACCTTTGTGATGAATTCCACAAAGAATTCCTCAAGACTTTTATTCACACCCTCTGCCCCTCCATATGTTATCCTGGCACAGTATCATAGCGGTTAGCGCAACAGTATTACATCACTGGGCATCGTGGTTTGGAGGTCAATTCTGATATCACCTGAAGGAGACTGTACTTTCTCTCCATAGAATGCATAGGTTTTCTCTGGGTGCTCCGGTCTCCTCCCGCAGTCCAAAGATTTAATAGTTAGTAGGTTAATTGGTCATTGTAAATTGTCCCATGATTAGTCTAGGGTTTAATTGGGGGTTGCTGGGCTGCACGGCTTGAAGAGCCATAAGAGCTCATTCCATGCTGTATCACAATAGATAGATAGATAGATAGATAAATAGATAGGTAAATACCCTACCTTTTCTCAATGACCCCTCTTGTTCTTTGTACTGCATAACTTTAAAACAGTTTTAAATATTGTTTGATTTTCCTTGCCAGTATTTTTCTCATCCCATCCTTTTGCTTTCCCATAGAGATTATTTATAAAAACATAGGACATAAGAGCAGAATTAAGCCATTTGACCCTTGAGTTTGCTCCACCATTCAATCAAGGCTGATCCTTCGTTTTCCTCCTCAGCTCCACTCCCCAGTCTTTTCCCAGTAACCTTTGATGCTGTGTCCAATCAAGAACTGATCAAGCTCTGCCTTAAATACACCCAACGACCTGGTCTCCACAGTTTTCTCCTCTCAGCTTTCACCAGTGCAGGATGGACTTTGTGCTGTACACCTGACACAGGATTCCCTTTCTTTTTGGCTTACCTTACTCTTTTTGGCACTTGTCATTCACATAAGTTAGTTATAGCAGTCCACATTAGAATGCTGTGATTCCTTGGGACACACCACCTTGAAGAGTATGCAGGAAACATCAATGCATCTGTTCTAAGCCAGGATTTTGAATTCATTGTGTTGAGTGATATGAAAAGGCAACTGCAAATTGGAGGCCAAGATTGGATCAACCATGACCATATTGAACTGTAGAACAAATCTGAGGGACTAAAATCAAATAGCTGGAGAAATTCACAAGGAAATCTGCAGATGCTGGAAATTCAAACAACACACACAAAATGCTGGTGGAACATAGCAGACCAGGCAGCATCTATAGGGAGAAGAGCTGTCGATGTTTTGGGCCAAGACCCTTCGTCAGGACTAACTGAAAGGAAAGATAGTAAGAGATTTGAAAGTAGGAGGGGGAGGGGAAAATGCGAAATGATAGAAGACCGGAGGGGGTGGGGTGAAGCTGGAGAAAATCAACAGGTGAAGCAGCAACTTTGGAGGGAGAGGACCCTACACCAGGACTGAAAGCTTAGAAAAAAGAGAGTTGTTATAAAGAGATTTGAGGGAGGGGTGAGTTAGGGGCTGGCAGGCAACAGCTGGAATCAGATGAGGAGCTGTAGTAAGAGTTGATGGAGCCAGATGAGAGGGGAGTGGGGAGATAGATGTAGAGGCTGGAGGGGATAAAGGGCAACACAACAGGCTGCAGATGCTGGAATGTGAAAAGCAAGGAAGGTGATAACTGAAGCCTGGTAAGGGAGAGATAAGGGGAAGGTGGAACTAGTGTTGAAAAGTATAGGAAACCCAGTAGGTAAGGAGATGGAACAATGTAGGACAAACAGGAGAAATAAACTGGATGATGGGGAACTGGGGGGGAGGTGTGGTGTTTGGAAAAAGGAGGATGTGAGAACATGGGTGTATCAGAGGAGAGAGAATGGAACACAGGCATTGTGAGTTAACTGCTCTGGAAATTTCAATGATCATATAATTGGGTGTCAGACTATCTAGGTACAACATGAGGTGATGTTCCTTTAGTTTGTGTTTGGTTTCACTGTCGCAGTGGGGAAGACTGAGGACAAACAGATCAGTGTGGGGCTGATTGGCCTATTGGCTGACTACCTTTAGCACTGTATACCCAATATCCATTATCTTTTATCTGCCCAATATCATTCCCTAAAATCTAGATTTGGATTTTATCAAAAATTAGTTCTCCTGAATATACTTTTGCAATTCTGCAACTCTAAACCTTTTGTACTGCTTGCCTCCTGATTTATATATGAGGGAATTGAAATCCTTTATGATTGTACTACCATCTTTGCACTGGTTCCTTAAGGTTGTTATAGTCCAGGGGTGGTAATGGGGACAAGTTCCCACTGCCTATTAAATGTTCCCAATATTGCGTGCCTCAAATAGCCTCTGAAAACTAAGTCCAGCTCCTTGCCTTCATGTGTGGCTTAGATTTTAAGCCTGACAGAACCATTTCTACTGACAGGAGAAGGGGCAAAGGTGGGTTTCTGGCACATTAAAACCACTTGTGGCAGATGGGGCTTAATAGCCATGGTTTGCAGCTCATCTAGGAGAAGGAAAACTCTGATCTCAAATCTCCGCTGCCTTGCGGCTATGTACACTCATGGGGAAGGCTTCAGGAGTAAACCACAAGGGAAAAATCCAGAGCTGGAGTCGCTAAGGCAGTCCTATGTTGAGTTCAACACTGAATGGCAACATCTGGAATGCTGCCGACACCAAGCTGTATTAGTCTCTGCTGTTCCTTTGGGTTCATCAGATATGTGCAGAGGGGGAGCTTGCTACAAGGGCAACAGCTTGCTCTTCATATTGTACTGCCCTGGCTTGCGTATCTACACAGCTTGGATACGACATCCAACCAACAGAGGCCTCAGTCATTCCTCGTTCTTTGCACTGTCAAAAATCTGATTCCCTTAGTGTCATAAAGAGATAAGGAGATCTTATATCTCACACCCTCTCCATGAACTGTTTGTTCTTCTGCCATCAGGTAAACGTTACAGGAGCATCAAAACTAAAACCACAAGGCTGCTAAACAGCTTCCTCCCACAGGCAGTCAGACTGCTAAATAGTTGCTCTACCTGACTGCTTTGGACAGTTTTAACTTGCACTGGACACTTATAACTTGTTTTTAACTGACATGTGGCTGTTGGGTTTTACTATTTATTGTTATGTTTATTATTTAATGTTGCATTTGTTATGTTATGATTGCACTGCTCCTGGGAAACGCTGTCTCATTCTGCCCTGCAGAGCTGACGTACGGTTAGAATGACAATAAAGTTTTTGAATCTTGAATCTTGAATCTATTTACTTTGAAGATGAACATAGAACTGAGGCAAAACAGTAGTGAGGTCTGGGACTGCAACTGGATTACAGAAGAGGACATGCTTGCTGTGTTGAGGAAAATTAGAGCGGACAACTCCTGAGAGCCTGACAATTGTCCCCTTGAACCTTATGGGAACTAAGTGCATAAACTGCAGTGGCCTTGGCAGAGGTATTTAAAACATCCCGAACCACAGGTGAGGTGCTGCATGATTGGAGTATTGCTAATGTTTTCCCATTGTTCAATAAAGGCTCTAAGAATAAGATGGGAATATATAGGCCAGTGATCCCAATGCCAGTGGTGGGTAAATTATTGGAAGGTATTCTAAGGGACTGGATATATACACCCAGCGGCCACTTTATTAGTTACACCTGTACACCTGCTCGTTAATTCAAATATCTATTCAGTCAATCATGTGGCAGCAACTCAATGCTTAAAGCATGCAGACACAGTCAAGAGGTTTGGCTGTTGTTCAGACCAAACATCAGAATGGGACTTTGACTGGGCAATGATTGTTGGTGCCAGATGGGGTAGTTTGTGCATCTCAGAAACTGCTGATCTTCTGGAATTTACGCGGGCAACAGTCTCCAGAGTACACAGAGAATGGAGCAGAAAAACAAAAAACAAACATCCATTGAGCAGCTGGATTCTGTGGGCAAAAATAGCCTAGTAATGAGAGAAGTCAGAGGAGAATGAACAGACTGGTCCAAGCCGACCGGAGGATGACAGTAACTCAGACAACCCTACAGGGGGTGATTGATGAGTTCGTGGGCTAAGGTAGAAGGAGTCAATTTTAGAAAACCTAGCACATTTATTTTTCAACATAGTCCCCTCCTACATTTACACACTTAGTCCAGCGGTTGTGGAGCATACGGATCTTGGACCTCCAGGAAGTGTCCACTGCAGGGGTGATTGATAAGTCTGTGGCCTGAGGTAGAAAGAGATAAGTTATTAACTTCAAACTTACTGCACTCAAAGTGTTAACCTGCTTGTGCATGTAACAAGAGCCGTATAACTCATCTCCTTCTACCTTAGGTCATGAACTTATCAATCACCCATGCTGTGGACATTTTCTAGAGCTCCAAGATCCATATGCTCCACGACCACTGGACTAAGTGTGGAAGTGTAGGAGGGGACTATGTTGAAAAATAAATGTGCTAGTTTTTCTAAAATTGACTCCTACCTTAGGCCACGATCTTATCAGTCACCCCTCGTATGTTACAACAGTGTTGTGCAGAAGAGCATCTCTGAATGCACAATACATTGAGCCTTGAAATGGATGGGTAATAACAGCAGAAAACCATGAACATATTTTCTTAAGCACCTCCTGTAAGCATATGGATAAACAGGGTCTGATTAAGAATATTCAATATAACTTTGTGAGTAGTAGGTCATGTCTAACCAATCTCAAAGGTTCATTTATTATCAAAGTATACAACTCTGATTTTTTTCTCCTTCAGAAGACCATGAAACCAAGAAAGAAAAGAATGGCAGCATGATCATCAACCCTCAAATCTCTCCTCCCCACACAAAAAAATGAACAAAAATGGAACAGGCACATCGACCCCCAAATCCCCTCCCCTGCACACAAAAAAAAAGAAAGATCATGCGTAAAACACAGAATATGAAAAACCATATGGCTGAAAAAAAAGTCTTTAGCCCAAGTCCATATCCAAAACACAGAAAACCTGGGTAACATTTTCTGGGCACAGTGGCAGGCCTTTCCCTCTCCAGCAGCGGATCGATCCCACCAGCGATTGATAGGCAGTCTCCCCTCTCCGGTAGCAGAGCGATCCTCCAGTGTTCAAAAGGCAGGTAGCCGGCATTCACCTTCTGTATTCGCCTTGATGTATTAATCTCCCTCGTCATTTTAATCAGAAAACAACGGAAGTTTTAATTTGCGAAATTGAGTCGAACATCAGCTGACATCCCGTCCCCAGTTTTCTCACCACAAGGTTCATGCAAGCTGCCTCTGTCTCCCGAATCCTCTTGAAGATGGCAGAGCGCTGAAACACCCAGATGATCTCAAAGCTGCAAATCGCATTTAAGATGAAAAATAAATGTAAAAAGCATAAAAGCAATGAAGTATGTGGTTTCCTGATCAATGTGGAAGATGTCAACTGAAGGAGCGTTGTACACAGGAGCCATCTTGACTGGAATTTTCAAGGGGGTTACTGGGAAACTTGATGAAGGAAACACAGTGGATATTGTCTACGTGGACTGTAGCAGGATCTTTGACAAAGTCCTACATGGAAGCCAGAGGCTGGTATTAGCTGGTTGCCTATCTGATGAGAGGCCTGTGACTAGTGTTGTGCCGCAGGGATCAGTGCTTGGTCTGTTGTTGTTTGTTATCTATTTTATTGATTTGAATCATAATGTGGTTAACTGGATCAGCATATTTGTGGATGACACCAAGATAGTGGGTGTCGTGGACAGCGAAGAAGGGTACCAAAACTAGCAGCAGGATCAGAAACAGCTGAAAAATGGGGGGGTTGTGGTTTGGGTGGACAAACAAGGGGAGGTTTCACACAGTGAATGGTAGAGCACTGAGGATCAAAGGGATCTGGGAATACAGATCCATAATTTCAGGACTGACAAGGATCTCGGCCCGAAACATTGACTGCTCATTTCCACGGATGCTGCCCGACCTGCTGAGTTCCTCCAGCATGCTTTACATGTTGCATATGAAAATAGTTCATAGCCAATCAAACCCTTTCCTTTGCAGCGAAACTAAACCCAACTGTGTCACTCAGTACTGGGATCCTGCTGGAGAACTTGAAAGCTCAGGATGAAGCATGTCCCCTGAATATATGACCCTTGAGCAGAGGAGTTTCTACACGGCTGGGAATTCATCATACTTAACTTAGCAGTTGAGAAAAGACAAACCTAAAAGTAAGGAGTTTTTACGCAGAGAACTGTCAGAATCCAGATGTTACAACATCTGCTGATCTTAAAAGTTGCATCTAGCTTTAGAAGAGCTGCACCATATCTCAGGGAGTCGAGGTGTTAGCATTACCTCAATAAATCAATCCCAAATGAGCATGGATGAGAACTTCTGATATCTAGGTACACAATGCAACAGATGGGAATACACTTGATATTACTGTTATTCAATTAATTATCAGTCCCTGAAACCTAAGAGAACAAGGTATAGTTTCTAAAATCAAAGTAGTGCAGATGCTGGAAAACTGAAAAAAAATTATTAAAAATCTGGAGGTTCTCAGTAGGTCGGACAGCATCTGTGGAGGAAAGCACAAGGACAAGTTTTATATACACCTTATCAAAATAGGAAGGAAACAGAAATCAATGAAACTGACAAGGTAACAGAAGTAGACAAAAATTCCTTTGGGGGAAAGGAGCTGAGCTTCAAGGTGAGCATTTCTGGGGGAGAGTGCCAGCAATGCTCCAAAAGTCAACTGATGGAAATCTGAAATAAAATGGAAAATTCTGGAAATGCTCAGAAGCAGACAGAATCTGTGGTGCAAGAAATCAAAATGGAGATAGCTTCTGATTGCTCAAGATCCTTAGCTTTGTGGAAAGGCACAGTTTGCATGCTGATCAGCCTAGGTGTGGGTGAGCTGTAACGTTGCTGGGCTGAGAATTGAGGTGGTAAGTTGCTACATTTCAATCAGGAATCTTTCCTTTTTGTTGCATCACATCTTGCACAGACCTTTTCTGGTTGCATATGTCTTCCCATATGTAAGCATGTTAAACATGTTCTTGCTTAGATTCTGTCTGCTCCTCCCCATTCCCACCCCCCACTCTTGAGGGACATTTTGCCCAACAAAAGAAATGCCTGCTGAAGGGTTTCGGCCTGAAACGTTGACTGTACTTTTCCTATAGATGCTGCCGGGCCTGCTGAGTTCTTTCAGCATTTTGTGTGTGTTGAAAAGAAATAGCTCTGGTGTTTTTTTCCCATCCAGTGAGAAAAGCTGTAATGGCCATCAATCCAACAAAGCAGTCAGTGTGAAAGCCATTTAGTTCAGAAACCCCTGAGACACTGTTTCCCGTGAAAGTGATTCTTGCGTTAGGATTTTGAGATCTAACAGTCCAAGTGGCCAGATTTTAAGCACACAGAAAGGTTACCAGTCCCGACATGGAGACATTTGACTGCCTTTGAATTCTGATGCTAGTGAACAACCTCCCAAATAAATGATCTCAAGTATTAGCAGCTTCTCAAAGTCAAAGTTAATTGCGTATATGCAATGAAAAGCACACTTGCAGTGGTGTCAAAGCCACATGACATCATATAAACAGCATTCACAAGAAAAATGAATTCAATATAAATTATACAAAATTGTGCAAAAATCATAATTTGGACAGAAGAAAATAAAAATCCATTTTAGTGCAAAGTAACAAAAGTGATCTTGGTCTCGTTGTACTGTGGCAATGATTAGAGTTGTGAAGATTGGTTCACAGACCAAATGGTTGAAGGGTAGTCACTGTTCTTAAACCTGGTGGTGAGGGACTACAGAATGCTGTACCTACCATGGATGGTAGCTGCAAGAAGATGGCATGGCTTGGATGGTGGGAATCTTTGTAGATAGATATTACCGTGTTGAGGCAGCAACCCATGTAGAAACTACGATGGGAGGGGAGCGAACTATTAGGCTGAACCCACTACTCTATGCAATTTCTTGCATTCCTGTATATTTGAATTGTTCAAGACCATGATGCAACTTGTCAGGATATTTTCAACAGTACAATTTTAGAAGCTTGTTAGATTGCTCAGTGATATACATAAACTCTTCAGCCTTCAAAGAAAGTAAAGACCCTGATGTGCCTTCCTTGTGATTGGATCTAAAATATGTGCTGGGTCTTGGACAGGTCATCTGATATGTCAATGCCCAGGAACTTAAAGACACTGACCCTTTCATGAAGACTTGAGAGGCATTCTCCCATGAAAGCTCTCCTGGCCTTAGCACACTTCTGGGTAGTTCTGTACTGTCAAAGCAGAATTTGCATTACAACAAAAGCTTTCAAGTGCAACAAGATTAAAATAAGGAACAACAAATAACCTAATGGGGGAACTCGGCAGATTGGGCACCTATGGGGTGGAGGAGAGGAAGACAAAGGAATTGTTAATGTTTCATGTTGAAACCCTGTATCAAGGGCTAGTACAGAGTTCCGACCTGAATCATCACTAATTACTTTCTACAACTATTTCCTACTCAACCAACTGAATCCACACGTAGATTCCACCATCTGCAGTCTCCTGTGTCTCCAACATTAAAGCAAGAATTTAAGATAAAACAATCATCCGTTTACTGGACAAGGATGAATGGACTGGCTGGGCTGCTTATCAGAGTTCATTGTTGCCAGCACTCGCTGACCAACGTCTCCATAACGTGGCGGCAACAGAAAAGAAGGGAAGACATCTATGTATACAGGGTCTCTCATCAATATATGACATCTGTGTGTCAAACTGTATAAGTTAGATTTAAGAAGTAGTCTCTGTTGCGATAGTGAAAACAGAGTAGCTAATTCACACACAGAAAGCTCTTAGCATAAGATTAATGAGATAATTATTTGCATTTAGCTTTTGATTGAAATTCAGCATTGACCAGGACACCAAAGTGAGCTCTGTCTCATTTTATTGATTTGGTCCCTAGTGATATTTTCACATTCAGATGTGAGAGCACTTCAGGCTTCAGTTTAATATCTTAGCTCAAAAATCAGCACTTCCCCCACACTGCAGCCCCTCAATACAGCACTGAGAGTAACAGGACTAATAAGAACACTAGAATATGGGGAGAGAAGTAAACAAACAGGACATTCAAGTTTTGCCTGTCCTGCTCCCCACCCTACACTGCCCAATTCAATATGATCATGGTTGAACTCTGCTGCACAGATTCCTAGTCTAAACAGATTGTCCATAATATGATGTGGACCTGTGATCTTGCAATCCAGCTGGGCATCAATTACTTACAGGTTCTTAGAGAGTACAGCAACATCACTCCAATATACAGGAACAAGTGCAAACTGAAGATGCTAGAAATCTGAAATAAAAACAGAAAATCCTGCAACTACGCATGAAGCAACACCTGCTATTTAATGTCTTTCCTTCCCACATTGACTCAAACAATCTTTCCAGGTTCACTTGCACTACTTCCAAACTAGGTAATGCATTCAGTGTTCACAATGTGTTCACAGTGTTCACAATCCTTTGCATTGGAGAAATCAAAGACAAATTGTGGACCACCTGCATTCATTGTGCAAGAACTATCCTGAGTTTCCTTGTGCCTGTTACCTTAATCCTTCATCCCATACGGACACATATGCATGTGTTTCCTGCTCTATTAGTGTGAGGTCCAACATAAGTAAATTGACCATGCCCCAATTAAACAGCATAGTGTTCTTAATAAACATAGAGAATCCTGCATATTTTCTCAATTAGTTTTTTTGTTTTTTAAGAGCTGGTGCAAATAATTGGCTGCCCCAATTAACTGGAATCTGCTGTAAATAAACAGTGCAAAGGGGAAATAATGTGGGAGTGTTCATGGGTTCAAGGCTCATTCAGAAGTCTGATGGAAGAGGGGAAAACTTATTCCTAAAGCACTAAGCGTACATTTTCAGGCTCCTGTACCTATCCCCTGATGGTAGTAATATGAAGAGGGCATGTCTCAACTGGTGAGAATACTTACTGATGTTGCCTTCTTGAGGCAGTGTCTTTTGAAGGTGTCCCTGATGGTGGGGAGCTTTGTGCCCATGATGGAACTGGCTAAGTGTACAATGCTCTTGCACATTGGAACCTCTATACCAGGTAATGATGCACCAAGATAAAACGCTCTTCATTGCAAATCTATGCAACTTTGCAAAAGTCTTTGGTGACAACCCAAATCTCCTCAAACTCCTAATGAAGTAGAGCTACCCTTCATGATTACATCAATGTGTTAGGCTCAAGATAGTGTAGCGATGTACTACATACAGAGCTAGAAACAACAACACGCAGTCGGTAAGTCGTTTCGAGACTAGTTTATTCAAACTTCGCGGCGCTGGCTTTTAATCTCTCCGGGCGGAAATGACATCAGAGGTGCATTACCAAAGTCTCTCCCTGTGCGCGCTATTTGTGAGCTGGTTCGCCTGTGCAGAAAGTAGGTCGCCACAATAGATCCTTTGATCTCACTACCATACTCAGCTTTACACTAAACTTGTTTTCTCTACTTTACCTGAAATAATAACTGTTTCTAATTTCAACAGATGCTATAACCTGCTGAATGTTTGCAGCAATTTCTGTTCTTATTGCAGGAATCCTGACCTCTGGTATTTCCTGTATGGAGTCTGCACATTCTTTCTGTGCCAGCTTAGGCTTCCCTCTGGTGCTCCAGTTTCCTCCTACATCCAAAAGAGGTGCTGGGTGGCTATTAGGCTGCTGAGAATTTTCCCTAGTGCGAGCTAATGGCGAAAGTATCAAAGAGGAGTTGACAAGCACGTGAGAGAATAAGGTGCAGAGTGACAGGTAAATAAGGAGAGTGGAAATAAGACCAAAGCAATTACACCGCTGGGAGCTGCCATAGACTTGATGAGCTAAATCTCTCTCTGAGTCATGAAAGTAAATGAAAAGGTAAAAATTGTTGGAAAAGATTTCTCTCTGTTTTCTGAGGTTTGCTATGGGTTCAGTATTCATGCCAATATTCTGACTTCCATTTATAAACACCGCTTGCTGTTGGGCTTCATATGAAATGCAGCTGACGCTGTAAGCATCCATGGTGCAGAGGTACAGACAAGCACATGTCTGAAGGTAGGTAACACACACAAGCACCTCCTCATGCATGTGTCATCACCAAATCAGAGAAGTAGTGCATACAGCACCTCCAGTTTACGAAGGGGGTGGTCATTTTGCAAGCACCTGCTCATGAGGCCTCACCTGGAGGTGGAATCCATTGTGGAACTTCCTCTGCCTGCCTCAGTTTAAGACATTTTGTGAGAGTGCAGTGTTCTCGGAATGAGAGAGTGACAATGATGCATTCCTAAGGTCCTGCAGGGAGAGTATCCAATGTATCTGTACCTCTAAACGAATTAAATAAATAGATACATAGATATATGCAGTGGCAGGCAGGGCTGCAATCATCTTCTCGAACATTATCTCTAATACATCCCTGTGCTGAAAGCAAAAAGAAAATCATTCATTTTGTATACAGAAAAAGTGATGCCATCTTGAGCATTCCTGAGTAGTGCCAAGTGTCCTGGGAACTGACATATCTCTTACTTTCTGTGACATTCCAACATTCAAAATCCACTCTAGGAAGACAGCAGGCTGGTCTGAACAATTCCTGGGGGATTGGACTATTCTCTTCTGCATTCACTCATGTGCCAGTCACACTGACAGCCAAGGAGCTGAGAAGATTTCTGGTGAGGTCCTTTTCTGAACAAGTGAGCTCAGTGAAAATTACTTTGACCATAAGGTATAAGAGTAGAATTATGCCATTTGGCCCATCGAGTCATGGGCCAAATGTTCTAACTTAGGGTCATGTAACAAAACTCCAGATCTGGTTCATCCTCAAAGAAGAAGGAATAGGAGACAAAAGGAATGAACTTCAAGACAAGGTTTCTCTGTTCATAACTTTATTCATATTCCACAAAATTGCAGTCTGGAGAGATATCAACAGGAAAACTGAAGGCTACAACAACAGATCACAGGCAGGTATTTCTTTCAGATGAAGAGCAAAACTGTGGGGCTGGTGAGTAGAGGTAATGTCTGAGTAATGCTTTACAGGATTAATCGTACCAATCAGCCTTGTTCACTTGGTTCATTTTGAAGCTAGTTGTTGCTTGGCACCACTTGAAGGCAACATGGCTGCTAGAAGACATGGACCTCAATGAGTCCAGATTCAGTGCTCATTTTCCCATGAGGAGCACAAATACACCAACCAATCTGTCATGGAACCTCGCAGTCTGTAGTGCCTTTGGTATGGGGACTACAGCTGCTGGTCAATGTTCCCCCTAACTTGTAATGACCAATGTACACAAAAATCTTGCACTGCACAATTTTTTACCAGTGACAACAACATGTGTGCACTGAATTTTATATATAAGGATATTAATTTTAACAGCTAGCAAAACACTGTTCAGAAGAACTTTGATCTCCTCTGGGTTTGATTGTTTTCGCTCTTGTTCATCTGCACTCTCACAAAACATACATAGCAGGCCTGAAGGATTTTTTTTGCCTGAACTTTTGCACACCGTCCATATGTGATTTGCTTGCTAAATGATGCTTTAAAAAGTCAAGTTTTCAAATATCACTCCACTTCTTCCCACTTGCAAATATTCCAGCAACTTTTACATCGTGACAATACACACAGGTAACACCAATTTCTGTATTGGACATAAATATTTCTCATAGCTGCACGTTCCTGACCTCATGGGCTTTTGGTGTTGCAGTTTCTACTGTTTCATTAAGCCATTCCGGTTTAAATGAACTGGCAGTTCTTTTGCGCTTCATGCTCTTTGCTTCTTTGGAATTCAACATAGTGAATCAATAATTTCTTCAATATAAACAGTTTAAATAAACCAGTTCCAAAATCTACAGACAAATCATTGCAAACTCCACATTGTCAACACTGTCCAGATCAGAAACCGGAAAAGGAATTGTGATTGTTTACGACTGTGTAGCATATGCCAATGAGGTAGAGGGAGACAACCTTTAGAGCACAGTTTAAATTACTTTGTGTGCTAGTAGCAGAAGATGTGTGTATGTGTGTAGCATTAGAGGGATCATTGCTGCCAGGCTGTGGTACCTGAGGTGCTCATCCCTGATCAACACAATGATACATGAACCCACGTCTTTCCTCAAACCAGCTGAGCATCAATTGCTGGTTCTTGACCAGATCATCAACATCAGCCCAATAACCAAAAATGAAACCGCAGATGCCGGAAAACTGAAGTAAAAATTTAAATGCCGGAGACACTCAGTAAGACTGGAGAAATGAATAATATTAACTTTTCAATCTCATAGAGTCACAGAAAGGTACAGTGTAGAAAAAGGCCTTTTGACCAAATGAATCCACACTGACTAGCAATCAATCACCCATCTACCATGATCCTGCAGCAACCACCCATTTATACTAATCCTGTAAAAAACCCATAATTCATTCTTCCCACATTCTCATTAACGCTCACCAGCTTCTGCCACTAGAGGCAATGCAGAGTTGCCAATTTATCTAACCACCCACGTATATCTGGATACGGATGGAAACTAGGACATCAGGTGGAAGATCATGTGGTCACAAGGAGAATGAGGGAACTCCACACAGAGTAGTAGCTGAGGTCAGGATTGAACCCAGATCTCTGAGGTTGCAAGGCAGCATCTCCTCTTGCTCTGGCACAGTGTCAACCCATCCAATCCATGCCAGTTTTGAACACGTCACTTACTCTCAGCTGCATTGATTTGCCAGCCCAGGATTCCTCCCCTTTCGCATTGCAGCGGTCAGCTACACCTAACACCATACCTACATTGCACCTGACAATTACAGCCGTTGATTCTCACATCTATCATTAATGCTGAATGTGTCTGTCAACTAATCTGCCAATATACCTGTCAATTACTGCGCCAATGTATATAGCATTCATCTCTGCCAAGGTATCTATCATTCACCTTTGCCAAAGTATCTATCATTCACCTTTGCCAGATTACCTATCATTTCCTTTTGCCAATGCAGCTGTCAGTGACTCTCTTCCAGCACACTACCAGAAGCCAGAGTCAAGTAATATTCTGAAGCAACATTCATAAAACAATTTTGTTTGTGCATAAATGATCAAACATTCCATAATGACATGAGTAATGCCATCTAATTGAAAGAAAGACGCTCAGGATATGGTGAAGGTGAGCATTGGATCCACATTACCTGATAATCTTACACATAACTTGTTTTAGTTTACACATGCTTTAAGTGTAATTGTAGCTAGAACAGGTCATTCAGTTCGTAGGCATGTCAGAATCAGAATCAGGTTTCATATCACTGATGTATGTTGTGAAATTAGTTGTTTTGCGGCACCAGTTCAGTGCAATACATGATGAAAAGAACTATAAATTGCAATAGAAATATACTGCATGTTTATATAAAATAACAAATATGTAGTACAAAAAGAGAAAGTAATATTGAGGTTGTGTACAGTGGTTCATTGTCCATTCAAGAATCTGATAGTGGAGAAGAAGCTGTTCCTAAAACGTTAAGTATGTATCTTCAGGTGTGTCTTCCTTTACCTCCTCTTTGATGGTAGCAATGAGAAGAGGGCATGTCCTGGGTGCTGGATGTCCATAATGGTGAATACTGGCCTTTTTGAGGTATTGTCCCTTGAAGATAGCCTTGATGATGGGAGACTACTGCTCATGCTGGAGCTAGCTGAGTATCCAACTTGTTACAGCTTTTACCAATCTTGTGCAGTTACCCCTCTATAACAGATGGTGTAACTAATTTGAATGCACTGCATGGTACATTTGTAGTGATTTGTGAAAATCCTTTTGTGATATACCAAAATTCCTCGAACGCCTAATGAAATATAGCCACTGGCATGCCTTCTTTGCGATTGTATCAATATGTTGAGCCCAGGATAGATCTTCAGAGATGTTGACATCCCAGAACTTGAAATCGTTCATCCTTTCTACTGCTGTTCCCTCGATGAGGATTGGTGTGTGTACCCTTGATGTCCCCTTCCTGAGGTCTACAAGCAATTCTTTGATCTTACGAATGTTGAGAGCAAGGTTGTTGTTGTTGACACCACTCAAACTGCTAATTGATCGCACTTCTGCTCTCCTCCTCATCACCATCTGAAATTTTGCCAACGATAGTTGTGACATTTGCAAACTTATAAAAGGCATTTGAGCTGTTTCTATTCACACAGTCATGGGTGTAGAGACAGAGTAGAGTGGTGGACTAAGCACACATCCTTGAGGTGTGCCAGTGTTGATTGTCAGTGAGGAGGAGATTTTATTTTCAACCTGCATGGACTGGTTTCTGCTGATGAGGAAGTCAAGGATTCAGTTGCAGAGGGAGGAGCAGAGGCCCAAGTTTTGGAGCTTGTTGATTAGTCCTGAGGGTATGATGGCATTGAACACTGAAACATGGTCAATCAACAGCATGTTGATGAATAAATTGCTATTGTCCAGGTGATCCAAAGCCGAGTGGAGAGTCAGTGAGATTGCATTCACTGTAGATCCATTGTGGTGATAGGCAAATTGCCGAGGACCCAAGCCCTTGCTTAGCAGGAGTTAATTCTGGCCATGACCAACCTCTCAAAGCACTTCACAGTAAGTGTAAGTGCCACTGGGCAATAGTTATTGAGGCAGCTCACACTGCTCTTTTAGGGCACTGGTATAATTGTCTTCCTTTTGAAGCAGGTGGGAGCCTCCAGCTGCAACAGTGAGAGATTGAAGATGTCCCTGAATACATCTGCTCATCTGCTGAATACAACTGGCAAGAGCCAGTTGGCGGTCACAAGTTTTCTGTGCCCTGCCATGTACACCGACAGAGCCTGCTGCCTTGAAAGGGTTCACCCTCCTGATGAATGTTCTAATGTTCTGATGTGGATAGATCTGAGCTGTACACGGTCATGCTCACTTGACTTCAGGCTTGCTGACCAACGGCTCCAGAGCTTAACTTTATAAAACCAAGTTATATTCACTTATCCTACCCACTGGCTGCATGAGAAATGTCCAGTTACAGTTTTCAATTCATTGCTTTCAGGACTTTGGGGTTAATTTCAATCTAATGCAGATACTTTATAATTATTTGACAATGGACACTTGGCACAAGGTTGATGACATTGTAAAATAGGAGTGAGATTAAACTCTGCAATGCCTGCAAGTTGCATAATTAATTCTATTTTGCTTCCTATCTCTCACCATTACTCTCTATGCCTGTTCATAGGCACCATTCTAAGCATTTATCACACTGAGGAAATAACAGCTGTATAATGTAAACCTACTACATATGACTTGTTCAAATGGAAAGTATTGCAGAATCTATCATGTAGTTGGTTAGGACAATGCATCTTCATCTATGCAAAGTAATGTAATGACTCGGCCAAAAGTCCTGCTCCCATGATACTTTGCAATTGCATACTGTACTTAACGGCCTTTCTAAAGAATGTATTGTGTATATCTTGGAAAGTGTCTGTTTTGTGTTTTCTGTAAACTGTCCTCCAATCCCCTTGAGGACAATTTAAGCCATCTCACAGTTTGCATCCTAAAGACTCCTTGGGGAAATGGTAGGGAATGGAATCAGTTATGTACATACTGTTGTGGAAGGACCGGCTCCTTATATTCCTTTTGGGTAGCCTCCAACCATATTTCTCATTCTGATTATTCTTTCACCCCTTCTCTTCTCCTCATCTACCCGTCACCTTCCTCTGATTCCCCTCCTCCATCTGTTTCTGCCATGGTCCATATACTCTCCTATCAGATTCCTTCCTCAGCTCTTTACCTCTTCTACCTATCATCTCCCAGCTTCTTACATCATTCCTCCACACCCACTCTACCTCCTTCCCCTTGACATGACCTTAACTATCCCCTGCCAGCTTGTACTCCTTCCACTCCCACCCACCACTGTCTTGTTCTGATTTCTTCCCCCCTTCTTTCCAGTCCTGATGAAGAGTCTCAGCCCAAAGCATTGAATGTTCATTCCTCGCTGTAGGAGCTGCCTTACCTGCTAAGCCTTTACAGAATTTTTTGTGTGTAATAGCACATTGATGTGATCATGAAGAAGTCTTGCCAGCAGCTATACTTCTTTGGGAGTTTGAGGAAATACTTGCAAATTTCTAAGAATGTACAGTAGAGATTGTTTTGACTAGTTGCATTGCCACCTGGTATGGAGCCTCAAATGCACATGATTTCAAGTGCTTGCAGAGAGTTTTCGACTCAGTTCTATCACATGTACAGCTCTTCCCATCACTGAGAACATCTTCACAAAGCTGTGCCTCAAATCCTTCATTAAAGTCCCCCGCTATTTATGACATGCCCTCTTCACCTTACCACCATCAGGGAGAAAACTAACAGGAGCCTGAAGAACCATTTTCAGCATTTTAGAAACAACTTCCTCCCCTGTGCCATCATATTTCTGAATAGTTTATGAACCCATGAACACTGTCACAGTGGCAGGCCTGAACCCAGCTGCAGAGGAATGGCAGACTATCACAGTGAGTGCTGGCAATGACTCAGTGCAGGTACAGAGGAATGGCAGGCTCCCTTATAGAGACAGAGATAAGAGGTTAGACAGAGGAATTGCAGCAGAACATCAGAGGCACAACCAAGCAAAACTACAAGAAAAATCGTTCTCCACAAGGACTCCAATCCAGTACTAATCAAGAGTTCCTTTTAAATAATCATAAATTGAGGGAAACCTGTGGCAGTCACAATTAACTTGGCAATATTAAATAGAAAGCACCAGGGCTTAAAGGCTCTAGTGAGGATAACAATTAGTAAGTACAGGTGTTTGTGAAATGTCGAAACCCAATGCTCTACAGCAAGCTGCAGATCTCACAGTGCTCATAACAACCTCATATAACCATATAACAATTACAGCACGGAAATAGGCCATCTCAGCCCTTCTACTCCGTGCCGAACGCTTACTCTCACCTAGTCCCACTGCCCTGCACCCAGCCCATAACTCTCCATTCCTTTCCTGTCCATATACCTATCCAATTTTACTTTAAATGACAATACTGAACCTGCCTCTACCACTTCTACTGGAAGCTCGTTCCAAACAGCTACCACTCTCTGAGTAAAGAAGTTCCCCCTCATGTTACCCCTAAACTTTTGCCCCCTAACTCTCAACTCATGTCCTCTTGTTTGAATCTCCCCTACTCTCAATGGAAAAAGCCTATCCATGTCAACTCAATCTATCCCCCTCAATATTTTAAATACCTCTATCGTCCCCCCCCCAACCTTCTACGCTCCAAAGTATAAAGGCCTAACTTGTTCAACCTTTCCCTGTAACTTAGGTGCTGAAACCCAGGTAACATTCTAGTAAATTTTCTCTGTACTATTTTGTTGACATCTTTCAGTTCAGTTCAGTTCAGTTTCAGTTTATTGTCATTTAGAAACCACAAATGCCAATGCTGTTAAAAAATGAGACAACGTTCCTCCAGAATGATATCACAAAAGCACATGACAAAACAGACTACACCAGAAAATCCACATAACGATTGGCAATCCCCAATCCAGAGTCCAGAGAGGCTGCTGCTTATTAATATCGCACTACCATCTTAGAGCATTCCCCAGAAAGGAGCTCCAATCCCACCAGACAAAACAAGACCAAAAACTAAAGCTACAAGACTAGCACAAAACCACATAGTTACAACAGTGCAAATAATAGCATAATTGATTAAAAAAAAAAGAACATGGGCACAGTAAAAATAGTCCAAAGATGTTAAAAGACTATAAGTTTGAAAGAAACCACCATGCAGTTTCCACAAGTCCTCAGGGTCCCGATAGACCCTGAGGTCTATCCTATAATTCGGTGACCAGAACTGTACACAATACTCCAAATTCGGCCTTACCAGTGCCTTGTACAATTTTAACATTACATCCCAACTCCTATACTCAATGCTCAGATTTATAAAGGCCAGCATACCAAAAGCTTTCTTCACCACCCTATCCACATGAGATTCCATCTTCAGGAAACTATGCACCATTACTCCTAGATCACTCTGTTCTACTGCATTCTTCAATGTCCTACCATTTACCATGTATGTCCTATTTGGATTATTCCTACCAAAATGTAGCACCTCACACTTATCAGCATTAAACTCCATCTGCCATCATTCAGCCCACTCTTCTAACTGGCTTAAATCTCTCTGCAAGCTTTGAAAACCTACTTCATTATCCACAATGCCACTTACCTCAGTATCATCTGCATACTTACTAATCTAGTTTACCACCCCATCATCCAGATCATTAATGTATATGAGAAACAACATTGGACCCAGTACAGATCCCTGAGGCACACCACTAGTCACCGGCCTCCAAACTGACAAACAGCATTATTTCTTTATTTTTGCACTTTTTAAATTTGTATAACTTATTACAATTTTTATGTTTTGTCTTGTACTGCTGTCACAAAATAATCAATAAAACTGATTCTGATTCTGAAATAGAAACATAACCCTGGTACTGCATTTTTCTCTGAATGAATCTAGATCCAGATTATCTCAATGCTAATTGGATGCTGCCCTTCAAAACTTATACCACCTCTTTACTAACATCCGGTTCTTTTCTTTCTCCCACAGTCTTGCACAAGGCTGTGTTAGCACCCACCATCACTCAGGTATGTGTGTCTCTGAACACATCCTGATTATTTTTGCACTGTGGGCCACAATGAAGCCAGATAAGTTAAAATGCCACATTTTCCATTTTAGGTGAGTGCACTGCTGAGTACCCGGTCAAACTTCACTCCCAACAATGTAGCTTCATTGAGTGAGCATCCAAATAGGAGGAACACATGCAAAAGGATTCAAGACGCCTTGTAGAATGATATGAAGGAAATGTAGAAGAAGTGAAACCTGAATGGACATCTACCATTCAATGGGTTCAGCACAAGCTGATGCACACGATGGATATAATTGCTGGAAAAGCTTTGTGGCTATTATTAACTTAGTAATACTCAATGACATTTTGGTTGTAAAATACAATAAAAAGTAAAGGGTTTACTTGGTGTATTATGTTCAGTCCATTTTAATCAAACTACAAGGAGATTGTGATGACGATGAAGAGAATGCAGAAAAGATTCACTGGAGTTTTACCCTTCATTTGGCCTTATATCCAAACTTGTAGCCATGCTACCAAGGTGTCATCCTGAGCTATCCCACTTGCCTGTATTTGTTCCATTATCTCTAAAAACCTCTCCTATCCATTTATCAATACAGGTGTCTTGTCAATGTCACCATTTGACCCACCTGCACCACTGCTTATGCCAGCTTGCTGCAGATACTCATAACACTCTGTGAGAACAGAGATTGAATTAGTTCCCACTGGAATGTAGCATGTAGAAGGTTGACCTTTTCAAGATTTATACAGTGTGAAGGACATTGATTGGATAGATAGTCAAAATCTAATGCCCCAGGTAGGGAAGACTAGGAGCAGACAGCACAAGCTTAAGGTGAGAGAAGAAGACAATTAACTGATTGTTTTTTTAGAGATACTGAACAGTACTGGCCCTTCTGATCTATGCCACCCAATTCTGCCCATGTGACCAATTAACCCACAAACCCTGAAATGTGGGAGGAAACTGGAGCTCTCAGAGGAAACCATGTGGAATCAAGGAGAATGTACAAACTCCTTACAGACAGTGACAGAGTTGAACCCAAGTGCTGGTGCTGTAATAGTGTAATTCTAACTGCTATGCTACTGTGCTGCCCACACAGAGTGTGGTGGTTTTCTGGAGCAAATGGCCAGAGGAGGTAGTGGAGACAGATATAATTGCAATGTTTAAAGTGCATTTGGAGAGGTACCTAGACAGAAAAGGTGTTGAGAGATGTACATTGTTCCATTGTAGGCAAATGAAAAGAGCATAGCTGGACATCCAGTCGGTATAGATGATGTTGGCCAGCAGTGCCTGCTCCTGTGTCCTACAATTCTATCATTCTCTGTACTTCAGGGTCAATGGAAACTGGAGGCCATGCAAGTGCAACAGACTGACAACCCCCTCTCCTTATGGACAGATTTCCTTCTCTTCAAAGTCCTTGGTACAGGCAACATTACATCAATGCACCCAGTGCTCTGCCTCTAATTTTCACTGAAGTTGAATATGATTTTCAGCAGTTGCAATGCAGAGCAATTCTGACATAGCTTTGAATCAATTCTCTATCCAAGAGGACCATGTTGTCTCTGTCAACACATAGAACCAGATAGATTTATGGATGTAAAAAGAATGAAGGGATTTTGAATTAGAGCAGGAAAGTGACAAAAACTGAACCTATAAAATGGTGATACAGAGTCAAGAAGTCAAATGGCCTATTTCTGTTTCTATTTCTTATTCTCTCAGCAGCTCTTTATGGAATGAAACACTTCACTGCCTGTACAGAGCAGTGGGACATCCTTAGGTCATGACAGGTTTTGTACAATTGAACGATCAATCTATGTGTTCATTTAAGGAAGCCATTGGAGATCGCAGGGTCAGAACCTTCCTGGAACATGACCAAAACCACAGCAGTTGAAGCAGCTCACAACAATTGGAGATATTAATTAATCTGAAGAGAGAACGCAAGATGCACTGTGCTTTACACACAGGGCAGGTCAGATATTGGTTCTGAGTGAACCTATAAACAGGCTGATGGACCCCTATGAGTTGATTCACAATTCTGGCTTCATGCAGATGATGATACGATGAAACTTCATTCACAAGAATGAGCCAATTACCTGTTGTCAAGAAGTAAGGTGATGCAAGGAAGTCTGTACTGGTTAGGTAAAGTGCGGATGGGGAAGCAGAGTCTAGAAGGTGAAAGAGTTTCTGACAAAAGGTCTTTGATCTGAAATGTGAACTCTGTTTCTCTCTGCACAACTGCTGCCTGATCTGCTGAGTATTTCCGGCATTTTCTTTATTTATTTTATATTTTCACTTTCTGCAAACTTTCTTTTTTCAATTTCCTGGAAGGGGAGGGGGCTATCACACTCAGGAATTCTCAGCAGAAATCATAGAATCATAGAACTGTTATATGCAACAGGAAGCCTTTTAACCTACATAACCTTGCTGACTCCTACTACAACATCCAATCAATCCATCTGCCAGATACTTCCCCACATTATTTTCCCTTAAGATCCTATCCAATTCTCTGCTGAAATTGCCAATTATTGTGTTTCATCACACCATCAGGCAATGTAAAAATGCCCTCCAGAATAAAAAAAATCCCTCAAATCTAGATTGCATCTTTTGTCCATTATATCAGATCCATGCCCCTTGCTCCTTAAACCATTTGCTAATGGGAACAGCTTCCCCCAAACTGCCTTACCTTAATTAGCCATGTTCCTACACAACTTTGGAGAATCTCCTCTCAATATCTTTTACCCTAATAGCAACAATTTCAACTTCTCCAATTTTCCAGCACAACTTTCTCATTCCTACAACCATCTGTGATGAATATTTTGTGTACACTTAACGTCGCTTCTAAAGAGAGGACATCAGAATTGGAAAGATGAAGAAAAGATTTAACAAAACCCCTGTTCTTTTTGTCTATTTATGAATGATCTCCTATACTAAGCACTCTGTCTGCATGTCAGACCACTTTTAAAGATTTGTCGATATTTACCGCCAGGTCCCTCAGTTCTTGCTCCCCCTTTTAGAACCATGACATTTAGTTCCTATTCCACTTCACACTAGTCTAAATTAAATTCCCTCTGCCAATTCTATCACCCTATGTCTTCTTGCAATCTGCTACTATCCTCTTCACACCTCCATACTGACAGACTTTGTCATCTGAAAAGATGGAAGCATTACCCTGCATATCATGGTTAAGAATCTATAAAACCAGTAATCTTAGCAATGTACCCTGGGAAGGATCCTGTCTCCCAGACTCCTATCTGAAAAATTTATTTATCACTACATGCTTCTTTGTATCTTTATGCAACCGTCTTCCTCATGTTGTTGCTTATCTTTCAATTCCATGGACTGCAAATTTACTTTTTAAAGTCCGCATTTCTATAGCAACTTTGACATCCGAAAGCACTTTATAGTTCAGCAGCAGTAACCAGTAATATTGTATTATTACATTTAATGCTTACAATTGAAAAAGTAACTGGAAAGTAATAAAATGTCAATAACTGGGCAGGTTTTACCTCTGAGTAGCCTATTTGAAGTAACCTTTATTTGGAGCCTTTTGAATGGTGGTATGGGATAAATGATGATACAGATGAGGAAAAGTCAAATGTATTCCTCATTATATTGGAAAAGCAACACAACCCCCGCCCCCCCCCCCCCCCCCCGTTCCCAGTTTATATTACTGAGAAAGAATTCCGTTTATGTAACATCCCATAAAGCTTTATAGCCTGATAAGTAGATTCTTCTGCAATACCAGAAATCTGTCAGATAATATGTACCCATCAAAATCTCGCAAAAGGAAAGCCACAACATCTTTCACTAAGGTCTTTGTTTTTGCCTAGAGGTTTCTTCTCTCAGTGGAAATCATTGCTCAAGACATTTTAAACCACGAGAAGGTGAGGGGAGGTGGGATTGATGGAGGAAACTAATATTTAGGAATATAGATTGGGAGCCTGGTGTGTCTAAATATATTTATTAAAACATTTGGTGACCAGGAAAATAAAAATCACTTGGGTCCATGCTGCTAATCCTTGCTGTAAACAAATACATTTATGCATTTTTAATGCAGAGAAAAGAAGTTTATGTAGCACGCTTGTAAAGATATTAAGTCCTGCTGTAATAGAAAACATTTAAGGTATCTGCATTTGTAATGAGAACATTTCAAATTGTATCTGATATTTTCCATGAATCTAATCCAATAATTTGGTACATTTCAGGGAGTTATTCTGCTATGATTAACATGTTCACTTTAACTTCAAATTAACCTGATTCATTTAATTGAATGTAAGTCCATAGCTCAGCAATCCCTGTGATCAGAAGAGATGTATTAAGAGAGAAAGATTTCAAATTGAATACAGTTCACTCCACACAGCACTAATTGTACCGTTTACCACAACCTGAGTCTGTGACCAGCACTATTTAGTCAGTTAATGATGATACACAGTCCAAGTCTCCAAGAAATAATTATAAAAAAAAGCCTGCCCCAACCCCCTTTTCTTAAAGGGACAGTCCTCAGCTGAAAACACCACAAATTGTTTAAGTTTCCCATATATGCAATTATGTTAATGAGTAGGTTTGGAAACCAGAATACTAAGGATCAAAGCACTTTTAGAAGAGGGGCTTATGAGTCTTTATACTGGGCCAGGCCGATTATCAATTGAGGTATGGCAATAGACTGATTATTACTGAAGTACTTCTACTCAGCCTCCAAAAGGACCACAACTTTGTCGTGGTTTGGAGGCTTGTGTGCCTCAACAACCCAGAGAGCTATGATGGGTGGAGTCAGGACTTTACGCTTTAGATCTTGTAGGGTTACACATGCCAGATGGTGGAGGCCAGACTAAGAGTGGTCCACTTGTCCTCCAGGTATGGGGGTTCAGCTCAGGGCTAGCAACTCTGACTGGTAAAATGAAATTTTTACAGAAACAGCAAAAACCTATACTAACAATAGTGTAACCATCCAGAAGACATGACTTCAAGATCATCTTTGCCATTTAAGGATTAGGATTCAATTTATGGGAAATAAATTTGAAACACAGGTATCTATGAAGTCGCCTTGAAGCCATTGCATTATTAATGAATCCTACTAATTTGATAACATCTTTTTACAAAATCTGATCACCTTAATTCCTCACATATTGTACTTGCCTTGACTTCCCTGCCTGCAAGTCTTGCATTTACATTCAATAGGCAGCCATGGATAAGAGTTCCATGCCATAGCTCTTAGTACCAAGAAGAGGGGAGAATGTACAGTCTCAATTGGATCAGACCTTTGGAACAACATACTTCTCATGACCTGGTTGGAAACTCAGGCAGAAACACAGAATTATATAACGCTTATTCACTTCACCTTCATATACCAGTTCTTTGAAAATCCTGTCTAATTATTAGTTCCCACTGGATCTACAACAATGCAAGGGAAAACTCTCTGAGAGTCAGTGACGGGCTTGCAATGTTGGCTAAGGTCAGGGTTTTCTAGTTATGCACAGCACAGTGATGCAGTGGTCAGTGTTACTGTTGGCCAGCTGAGTGTCTTAAGTTCCACCAAGTGCTCTGCTTTCCCCACATCACAATCTTAACTGGGTTCTGTAAGTTACCTTTTGGTATAGATGGGTGGTGAGTGAATCATGGTGGAGTTAATGGGGTCATGAGAGAGAACATGTTACAGGTAAATACATTAATGAATAGGGCTGATGGGATAGCTCTAATATCTAGCATAAGGTCAATGGGCCAAATGGTTTTCCATGCAATAAGAAAACGTGGAATGAATACACCCATAAGAGCACAAAACCTCTGCATTTGATATACTTAGGTACTAAATTGGCAATTTAATTGGGTGTAGTTACACAGCTACATATAAGTACATTAAATTATAATAAAAGAGCAAGGTAAAACCTATGGTAGTTATATATGTATCATGGGATTAATAGAGAACTGCTAAAGAACTGCTGTCACTTTCATCTTTCATATTTGAACCTTTAGTTATCACAATTTCAAACCAAATTATGTCCATAAAGCAGATGGGGAAGTGAGGAGAATTTACGTTTTGCAGTGAGTTGTTATGACTTAGGATCCAAGCATTGTTAAAACATTTTTTCACTTGAGCTTGCACCGGCTCTCTGCAACTGTGTCCAGTTGGCCTTAGTCCTGACTCTTTTTCCATCATCCTGACATTTTTTTTCTCTAAGTATTGATTAGATTCTCTCTTTTAAGTGGCAAATAAATGTGCTTCCCATACCTCTTTCTGCAGTGAGTTCTAGATCATGGCTATTTGACATGTGGTAGAATTTACTGTACATCATCCCTGGTTCTGTCGCTGTGGTTCTTGACTATAGCAACTGACGCCAGCAGCAACAGTTCTCTCTTTTTGTCATTCTTTTTACCTGAACCCTTTATGATTTGGGATAACTTTATGATCTGCTTTGAAACTTTTAATTTCTTCTCAACTTTCTCTAGTACAGGAAGAGGAATCCCAGCTTTTTCAGTTTATTTATATGACTGAAATCATTCCTTTCCCAGGAATATCTTGGTAAATCTTTCTCTATGTGCTTTCCAGAGAATTCACTAGCTTCCTACAGAAAGCAGAGATGCTAAAATGCTCCAGATGGAGGCAAACTCATGCTTTCTAGAAGTTCAATGTCACCCTGTTGCTTTGTGACTCTATCTGCATAGCCCAGGATTCCATGAAGTTTATAAATCACTTTCTCAATCTGCATTGTCACTTTCAGAGTTATGCACATGTATGCTAAGTGTTGCCCTATCTGGACATGATTTAGAAATTAATCCTATACTTGAAGCTATCTTTCTCATTTTTCTATCAGATGTACATAATAACCACACAATTTCCTGTTATTATTTATCTGCCACTTTGCCAACCAGTCTATCACCCTGACTGTATCCTCTATAAGACTTTCTCTGTTCTCCTCAGTGTTTAGCACAGTATAATACATTACTATACCAATGCATCACCAAGGTTACCCTGGACTTACCCTATCTGAGCTATTAGAACATAGAACATAGAAATCTCCAACACATTACAGGCCCTTCAGCCCACAATGTTATGCCGACTTTTGTTTCCTGAGGTTTTAACAGATACGTGGACAGTGTGAGGAATAAATAGGTGACAATTCAAGGTGGATCAGCAGTTTGCCTATTATTCTGCCTGATTTCCTTTATCGTTGACAGACTTAATTTAGGTCACATCATTTATAGCATAATGAATGTTAATAAAACCAAAGAGAATCACTCACAATTGCACAGTTCAGTGAGGGCAAGCAAGAAATGAAGCGATCAGTTCCTATAGTTTATCCAATGATCCGAGATTATGCAGAATGTAAAATAAATAGATACATTCATCCCTAATACATTATGTCAGCAACCTCTGTGGAGAGTTAACTTTTCAGATGATTAACTAACTTGTGTCCCCTCTTTACAAATAAAGAATATTAAATAACAATATCTAGTTCAATGTGTGAACAATATATTCTACAGTATATGAATGTGTTAACATCAGAACAATCATAGAGATACATTGGCTGCATGTTAGTTTTGTCATATAACATCCATTAAGAATTACTTTACTGGGGCTGTTCTGAACTTTTGTGTAAGTCCTACTATGTGAGTACTTCAGCCTAATAGCTGTCTTTACAGCTTAATCATTGAAGGATTTTTACTGTACAGATTTCACCTAATAATATTCAATCTTTGCTAAGATAATTGATTGAGGAATGATTCTTTTTTTGAACAAGTGAAAGAATCTACAATCAAAGTCAAAGTCAACATCAAAGTAGAGATTCATTTTTCTGCTTCCGCTCAACATAGTATAGCTTTTCCAACTTTTTTGGCTAGGAGAACTATTTTGTTGTGTTGGAAAGATTCTAATCCACCTGCTGTTTTTTTTTGTCTCTCCTCCATTATGTCATGTTTAAGCTTGGAGAAAATTAAAAGTCAGATGTTTGATACATCTTTTAAATTTGAGCAAACCCGGTGACATTTCATTCAATAGTTTCATATGATTTAAATTTTCTTTTTTGAAACTTTTTCAGGTAATCTTTCTTCTTCTTCTCTGTGATGTTTCAGATTTGACCAGAAGGATTTTCCCCCTTTTTTTTGTAATTATATCCTCAAATGGACTGCCCAGTCTTCTTTTTTTGTTTTAGGTTAGCTTAGTGGTTTTTTTTTTCTTTCTCAACAATAGAAATTTTGAGTCTTTTTTTATGAATTGTTCAGAGGAGTTGTGGTTCTTTTTCTATATTACCTCAATACTATACTATACATGATTTTGACAGTGTATATTCCTTTGTTTGTACTTTTATTGGAATATGTATTTGATACAACTTCTCCTCTGATTTGTATTTATTCTTATTTTTTTAAATCAATAAAAAGATTGAAAATGAAAGTAGAGGTTAATTTCATGAGCACAAATACATGTATGCACAGGTGAAATGAAATACTTACCTGCAACAGCATCACAGGCACACATCATCAGATAGACAGTATTACCACGAAATGCATAAATTATACATAAATTATAATTTTATTTCCAAAGTTTTGAAGTTCTAAGTGAATTTATGATCAAAGTGCAGACATGTCACCCAGAGTCCATGAAGCAGGATGAGATATATTTGAATTTCTTCTTCCAAGAGATGTACTGTGATCAGCAGCCTTGAAAAAAGTGAGTAGATTTTTAGTAGTTTCCTTGCAGCTAGGCATATTAAGGATCTACAAACTCCTGTACACATATCTGTATGAAAGGAATGCCACAGAGAACATAGAATACCAGAACTTCCTGCTTTCTATCAGAAGGCAGCCAGCAGAAGGGTTTAACCAGCTACTGATCCGGGACAAATTCACAAGCATAATCTGTTTTAATGAGACAAAGAATTCTTCTGGAAACAATGACTTATGGACAAATTTGAATATTGCTCTGTAGGATTGAATGGTGTGAGATATGCTCAAAGTGCATAACACTATGCTTCATATGGCAGGTAGGTCTTGTGACTAGGCTTCCAATTGCAACATTCTGCCATCCATGAATCATGAGGAAGATGTAATATACTAGCATAGAACAAGGAAAACTCAAGAAAGTTAGCCAAAAGGCAGCAAGGGAGAGGCTTTAGTTAAGGGAAACCCATGAGGGTACTGAGAGGATGGGTTGATAGGGTGTTATCATTGGTTAAAAAGTTTTAGAGATTCACTTTGAGTTGGAAGGTAGAGAGAGGGACCTTATGAGTTGGGCCAGGACATTGGAGTGTGGAGGGGGAGGGAGAGGTAGAATTTATGATGCACTGTGTGGTTAATATTCATGGCAGAGCAGGGCCAAGTTTGCATTTCGGCACATACTGTGTGCTAGAGAGCTTTTTAGAGGCTTCATGTGAGTCTGAAAGAATATGGTGGCTTTAGGTAGGCTAAGAAAATTGTCAAAGGCCCTAGGAGCTGATGCTGGATTCCTGGCCTCCTACCTAGTCAACCAGGTCTCTGGTGAATATAGAACATAGAACATAGAAATCCACGGCATATTACAGGTCTTTTGGCCCACAATATTATGCAGACCATGTAACTTACTCAGGAAACTTCCTAGAATTTCCCTACCGCATAGCCCTCTATTTTGCTAAGTTCCATGTACTTATCTAAGTGTCTCTTAAAGGACTCTGTCTCTGCCACTGCCACCATCGTTGGCAGTGTACTCCATGCACCCACTACTCCCTGTGCGAAAAACTTACCTCTGACATCCTGTTTATACCTACGTCCAAGCACCTTAAAACTATGCCCCCTCATGTTAGTCAGTTCAGCCCTGGGAAAAAGCATTTGGCTGTTCACACGTTCAATCCACACAATTATCTTATACACCTCTATCAGGTCACCTCTCATCATCCGTTGCTCTAAGGAGAAAAGGCCAAGTTCACTTAACCTATTCTCATAAGGCATGCTCCCCAATCCAGGCAACATCCTTATAATTCTCCTCTGCATCCTTTCTATGGTTTCTACATCCTTCCTGTAGTGAGGTGACCAGAACTGAACACAGTACTCCAAAGGGAGTCTGACTAAGGTCTTATATAGCTGTAACAACACCTCACAATTCTTGAACTCACTCCCATGGTTGATGAAGGCCATCACATCATATGCCTTCTTAACAACAATTTCAATATACGCAGCAGCTTTGAGCGTTCTATGAACACGAACCTCAAGATCTCGCCAAGAGTCTTATCATTAATATTATTTTCTGTCTCCAAGTTTGACCTACTGAAATGAACCACTTCACACTTATCTGGGTTGAACTCCATCTGCCACTTCTCTGCCCAGTTCTGCATCCTATCGATGTCCTGCTGTAACCTCTGACAGCACCTCCACACTATCTACAGCACCCCCAACTTTTGTGTCATCAGCAAATTTACTAGCCCACCCTTCTACTTCTTCATCCAGGTCACTTATAAAAATCACAAAGAGGAGGGGTCCCAGTCAGATCCCTGCAGAACACCACTGGTCACTGACCTCTATGCAGAACACAAACCATCTACAACCACCCTTTGCCTTTTGTGGGCAAGGCAATTCAGGATCCACAAAGCAAGATCTCCTTGGATCCCGTACCTCCTTTGTGAATGAGCCTTGCATGCGGCTCATATCTAGCAGTGGGCTCATTTTCAAAGTCAAAGTCAAATTTATTTTCATACGTGCAAATGCATGTCTGTACAGGTGCAATGAAAAATTTGCAGCATCTTCACAGGCACATACCATCATATAAGCAGCATTCATAAAAAAACATAAATTAAATCTAAATTATATACATTTTTACAGAAAAGAACACAATTAAAAGCAAAAAAAAATTAGTGCAAACTGATCAAAGTGGTTATGAATAAGCAGTGTCCCAACTGGAAAGATGGCTTCAAAACATATAGAACATCTTTTGATGTGTCCAGAAGTTCCTGTGAGTAAGAACAATTGTTCAAGAGTCAAGCAGTGGACTTACCAAAAAATAAGCAATCATAAGGAACTGACTGTGTTCACCCTATTACACACTGTCTAAATTCCCTCACGCCACACATGAAAATCATTCCCCCCAAAAAAAATCTAAACCAATGTCCTTCATTTCAGGAATATAATTGGTTACATCAATTGGATGGAGCCTATTGGGCAAAGCTTATTCATGACAGCACACGAAACTAATTATGAACTGTTCATATCATTGCAGCTGACCTTGTTCCAGAATGATTGCTATACCAATGCATCAATTTAATCAGAATTTGCCAGATTAAGAAACGTTGGTTGCAGATAGCAGATATGGACTGCAATCAAAATGGTTACTTTCAATAAATTGGCCCCTTTTCTATAAAGCCTTGCAAAACTGTAGGCCATATCACCCAATAAAAGCTATTTTTTTCTTGTTTAATGGACCTTGTTATAGAGTGAAAGCATTTCACTGCAATGCAATAAATGCTAAAATGAAAGCTATTAATTCTAGTACAATGTGCTGTGATCAAGCACTAAAGACATTTTTTACATTTTCTGAAACAAAGAAAACCAGAAGCTGTAGTCAGCTAGCTCATTGGGAATCAGAGAGAGGCAGTGAAAGTCAAAAACAGGTAAGATTGACGAGTCTAGTATTAGAATAGAACTAGTGATCTAAAGGGCATTACCTCAGTAAGGTTTGCGGATCAACATGCCACCACATTCCTGGCCAAAGGCCAACTTTCAATGTTATTATGATAGTCCTTAACAATTGCGAGGAGGAGGTATTGATGATGCAGGTTTCTAGAGAAGCTTGCAAGGACAGATAAGTCATTGGATATGATGGGGCATGGTCTGTGATATCATTGAAGGGAGATTTTTGAATGCATGAGAGGGATGGAGAGGTAGTGGAGGCACTCCTGCTCCAAATGAACAAAAGAACACTGGATATACACAGCCGGTCAGGCAGCATCTGTGGAGAGAGAACCAGTTAATTATTCAGATTGGTGAACTTTGATCAGATAACCAGGTTTAATGAAGAGTAGTTACCCCGCAAAGGTGACAATTCTCATTTCCCCTTCACGTCAGAGCTCCCACTACATGGGGAACCCACCCAGAATACAGAATTTTAACTCGAACAACTAAAAACAGTAGAATATCTAAATGCAATATGTGAGCATGATTTCACAGACACACCCTTTTTTGTTATCTCACTGTACATTACTGTAGATAAAGGTACAGTTTTCATAAAGTCTTGGTGTAGCTCTCACTGGATTTAACTCTTTGATCTTCATCTCCAAAATTAGAAAACATCCACATCCTAGATTGATACGTGCAGCTTATCAAGGAAGCTGTATACTGCAGATCTGGCTGAATACCAGGAATATTAAGTAAACTCAACCTTTCCATTAAAAAAGTCCAAGAATTAAAGAAATTATTTGAACAATGAACATTTCTTTTGCATGGAATGAATTGTCATTAGCTGGTCTAAATCACTTTCACTTTCTGAAGGAAGGCTCGTTAATTCTACTTTTTGTTTACTCAAGTCCATTTCTTTTTCTCAGTCATGAAAGAATCAATGATATTTTTTCCATTGGAATAAAGGTAGTTGATTCCAGGTTAACTGCACCCCAAAAGAATACACCTTAATAATCTTCCCTACTATTTGTTCCAATGCAATATGTAATACTAACAGTCTTCATTCTCCTATCAAAGAATGATATCCACTGTTCATTCTAATTGCTCAATCCTTGCTGACCAACTCCAATTCAATGAGCCCTCCTTCAAAAAGTTAAAGTGAACCAGTCCAGCTAATGGCAGTTTTATGAGACCTGCTGAATTCTGTATGATGAGCAGAGCTTCAGAATAATGTCTGTTCATTAATAGCAATGGGACTTCTTTCCAAATGCAAGTGATACTTTGCTCCACACTCTGCATCACTCCAGAGATAAATGGTGTTTTTTTTTTGAACAACATGAGAGGTGTTCAGGAATGAAATGTCCTTAACAGTGCATTTGGCTACCTGCAGAATATAAATTGTGTGCAGTTATATAGCAGAGTAATTTCCTTGAACAAAACAAATGACTTATGCATCATCCTAGAAAAAATAAAATAGTTCATTAAAATGCTTGTGAAAACCAAAAAGTGTCCACTCATTACAACTGATCTAATTTTACAGTGAAAGATCTGTCATCCATAGTGCATACAGTGCCCCCATGTGAAAGCTATTCATTTGAACTGTTCTGAAAAAGGTTAATTCCAAAGTAATGGGAATTTGTTCAAAATTAAATCTGTTGCATTAAATTGATTAAATAGAACAAGAGTTAACTAGTTCTCTACCAACTCGCTGATAAGGTGCACCTTGCATTAAACAAGAATTGCACTCTAAAATAAACCTTGTCACTCGTGTGTGTGTGTGTGTGTGTGTGTGTGTGTGTGTGTGCATGCGTGCGTGCGGACACACACTACTTTGGGCACTACATTTTAGGAAGGAATTCAGTTGTAGCGAGAATGAAGAAATCAAACTTTAAAGCTAAGCCCTCCAGAATTTGAAAAAGATTCTAAGAAAAGGGCACTGACCATCTAACCCATCTAATGGAATATTACCCTCTCATAATTTTTTCAGGTTGCCCAGGTTTCTGACACTCCTCAGAAATAAATCTATGTTTGCCTAACCTATCTGCATAGCTATTACTCTCTAATCCAGGCAACATTCTGGTGAACAACTTCTGCATTCACTCTAAATCCTTCACATCCTTTCTATATGTGCTAACTAGCAATGCACATGGAGTTTTAAACAGCTGCAACATGAAATCAAACACGAGGAAATCTGCAGATACTGGAAATTCAAACAACACACACAAAATGCTGATGGAACACAGCAAGCCAGGCAACATCTATAAGGAGAAGCACTGTCGACGTTTCGGGCCGAGACCCTTCGTCAGGCCGAAGGAACAAATTCGTCCTGACGAAGGGTCTTGGCCCGAAACATCGACAGTGCTTCTCCTTATAGATGCTGCCTGGCCTGCTGTGTTCCACCAGCATTTTGTGTGTGCCACATGAAATCCCAACTTGTGCACGTAATGTCACAAATGAAATAGGGCACCATGTTATACACCTTTTATTCTACACTATTCACTTGTGGTGCTACTTTCGCGGAGCTATGGACTTACACCTCACGATCCCTTTGAACATCAATGCTCCTCAGGGTCCTGTCATTAACGGTATAGTTTCCACTTGCATTTGACCTCCCCAAGTGCACCACCTTACACTTTTGCAGATTAAACACCATCTAGGTCATTAGATGGAGACTCATATTGAAGATAATGGATGATTTAATGTGCAAGGTGACAAAAACAAGGTCAATAACAACCTTGAGAAAAGATTTAGAAATGTTGATTCTTCTACTCAGAGAAAAGGCAGAAGAAAGAAATGTAATTGTAATTTTTTCAAGGAACTGGGCACACATAATGAGCTATCTTGCTTTTTGGTTCATTTCTACACTGAAAGCCATCTATTATATTAATTCTAGAATAAGATTCCACATGATTTTCAACCCATTGATTTTAATTACAAGATAGTTGAGTGGGTCCTAGCCATTGATTTCTTATAGTAGCCTGGAGCACTGGTAGAGACTTTGAAATATTATCCTCACTGTCTTTACAAAAATTAATTCTTGGTATTAGTTTTAGAGTTGCTGAAACTTAATTGCCCTTGAGTGGTTGTTGAATCAACAATAGGAGGTAAAGAGGCGAAACCAGTCTGAAGAGAAAGGTCAAGGCAGCAAAGGAGAGTGTCAATTTGGCTAGCATAAAGATTAAGCTATTTGCTTCAGGAAGTATGACAAAGGCCACAAAAGAAAAACAATAATAGAGTTCTGGTAAATATATGTCGCTGCATAAACCATTCATAACAAGAGGGATGAAATAAATGCAGAACATTGAAAAAAACGACTTAATCTAATCAAATGAACCTCTAATTTACAAACACGAGGAAATCTGCAGATGCTGGAAATCCAAACAACACACACAAAATGCTGGTGTAACAGAGCAGGCCAGGCAGCATCTATAAGGAGAAGCACTGTCGACGTTTTGGGCCGAGACCCTTCGTCGGACCTCTAAATTAACTCTGTTTCCCCTGCCACAGATGCAACTTACCCAGCATTTTGGTTGTTTTATTACTGAAGAAGCCTGTTTGAACTATTTAACAGATGTACTACTGAAAGTATCCTGACAGATCGCAAAACAATCTGCTACAGCAGTCCGGATGTACAGGAACATAAGAAGCTGCAGAGTGTTGTGGATATTGCCCAACACATCATGTGCACATCTCCCAATCCACTACCACCACCACTGGTAGTATCTACAGGACGCGCTACCCTGTAAAGGCAACGTCCTTCACGAAAGATCCCCACCATCTGGGACATGCTTCTTTCTCACTGCTACACTCGGGTAAGAGGTGCAGAAGCCTGAAGTTCCACAATATCAAGTTCAAGAGAAGCTACTTCTCTTCAACCATTCAGTTGTGGATGAGTGCGTCCCCACAAAATCATTCAGAGTCTTCCCCAATCATAAGCCTTGGATGAAAGATTAGATCCACAGTCTGCTGAGGGCTAGATCAGAGGCATTCAAGTTTGGTGACCAAGAAATTTACAAGAGGTCCGGTATAATTTCCAGAAAGCCATGTCATGGCCGAAGTGGCAATTCTGGACCAAACATGAATCAACGAAGGATGCTCAACAGTTGTGTCAGGGCTTGAGTACTATCACCTCTTATAAAGTTAAACCAAGTGACACAGGTGACAGCAAGCTTCTCCTCCAGATGTGCTGATTATCTTCTATGTTCACTTTGACTGTCAAAACATGGTGGAACTATCACAAACTCCCACAGTCCTTGATGATCCTGTGATTTCAGCCTTTGGGTCCAACATATGAGTAGCCTTCAGGAGCATGAACATCTGGCCCAGACAGGATACCTGGCCAAGTATTAAAGACCTGTGCTGATCAACTGGCTGGGGTGTTCATTGAGATCTTTAACCTCTCACTTCGGCAGTGAGGTACCCACCTGCTTCAAGCAGGTTTCAATTACACCAGTGCTTAAGAATGTGGTGACCTGCCTCAGTGAATATCATCCAGTAGCAATTACATCCACGGTGATAAAGTGTTTTGGGAGGTTAATGATGAAACATATCAACTCCTGCCTGAATAGCGACTTGAATCCACTCCAATTTACCCACTGGAGCAACAGGTCCACAACAGATGCCATCTCAGTGGTTTGTCACTCAACTCTGGAACATCTGGACAGCAAAGAGGCATTCATCAGGATTCTCTTTATCAATTACAGTGCAGCATTCAATACCATTATCCCCTTGAAACTAATCAATAAGCTTCAAGAACTTGGCCTCAATGCCTCCTCATGCAGTTGGGACCTCGATTTCCTCACTTGCAGACCCCAGTCAGTTCAGATTGGCAACAATATCTCCTCCACGATCTCCATCAGCACAGGTGCACCACAAGGCTGTTTGCTTAGCTTGCTGCTTTACTCACTTTACATTTATGACTATGTTGCTAAGCATAACTCCAATGCCTTATTCAAACTTACTGATGACACCACTGTTGTAGGCTGAATTAAAGGTGGTGATGAATCGGTATATAAGAAGGAGATTGAAAATCTGGCTGAGAGGTGCCATAACAACAACCAGTTACTCAATGTCAGCAAGACCAAGGAAGCTGATCATTGTCTTCAGAAGAAGGAAACCAGAAGTCCATGAGCAAGTCCTCATTGGAGAATCAGAGGGGGAGAGGTTCATCAACTTTAAATTCTTTGGTGTTATTATTTCCAGCACGTAAGTGTAATTAAGAAGAAAGCACAGCAGCACCTCTACTTCCTCAGGAGTTTGTGAAGATTTGGCATGACATCTAAAACTTTGACAAACTTCTATGGACACGTGATGGTTGTCCGTCATGTCCGATGATGACAGGAGACTGGCGTGTGAGAGTTTTTAAAAGTAGAAGAGCCATTGCACTGGAGCATTTCCATTCTCTTGACATCAGAAGTCCAGCTCCAGTGGTACGAACAACCATCACAAACTGACATCTTCCTTGGTTGTAGTGGATGACCATGATGCCCTTCACTCTCCACAGACCATTGCAGAACCACCTTCCTGGCCATTGGATCTCACTGTCAGTCTCATCTGCCCAGTCCATCGGAACTGACTCTGCATGCTAGGGCAGGATTGTCCCTATCTCACCAGGATATGAAGCCCGCCGGCCACCCTCGCCCGGTTTAGCAGGTCTTTTGAAGCAGTGTACTGGGCTATGGCCACTGTCCCATGCAACCAGCTACTTGGAGCGACAGGTGAGAGCTGAGTGTCCAGTGGGCACCAAAGATGAGGCAGCTGCCCCAGAATGGACCTGACAAGGCCCTTCACCAGAGGTGCTACCCTTCCCAAAACATCCCATACACAGATACGCAGTGGAGAGTATATTGACTGACTGCATCACAACCTGGTATAGAACCCTCATGCCCTTGAATGGGAAATCCAAGAAAAAGTAATGGCTACGGTCAGTCCATCACGGGTTAAACCCTCCCTGACTTTGAGTACATCTACTCGAAGCATTGTCACGTGAAAGCAGCATCCATCATCAGGGACCCCCACCATCCAGGTACACTCTCTTGTCACCGCTGTCAACAGCAAGAAGGTACAGGAGCCTCAGAATTCACACCACCAGGTTATTATCCCTCAACCATTAGGCTCTTAAAGCAAAGGGGATAACCTCACTCAACTTCACTTGCTGCGTCATCAGAATGTCCCCACAATCAATGGACCCACTTTCGAAGACTCTATCTCATGTTCTCAATATTTATTGTTTATTTATTATTATTATTATTTCTTCCTTTTTGTACAGTTTGTTGTCTTTTGCACACAGCTTGAATGGCAAGTTGTTGCAGCCTTTTACTGAGTCTGTCGTTATTACTCTATAGCTTATTGAGTATGTCTGCAAGACAATGAATCTTAGAGTTTCACATGGTGACATGTGTTTACTCGGAATTTTGAATTTTTGAACAAACTGGCTCAAGATCACTAGAGTTGAGCCACACTATGACATATTGAACACTCTGCAATAAAATTGACTATTTTTGATCTAATTGTATTCTTTTATTGTAAAAAAAATGTATATAATTTATGTTTAGTTTATGTTTGACTTGTGAATGCTTTTATCTGATGTTGAGTGCCTGTGATGCTGCTGCAAGTAAGTTTTTCATTGCACAGGTGCATACATGAACTTGAAGCATGATCAAGTTAGGAGAAGTGTCTTCCTCAGCTCATGGCTTTTGGAAAGGAGCGGCTAAAACAATCTTGACAGCAAACGAAGGGGGGGGGGGGCGCTAGGGTGAAAAGGGTAGGAGGTACAGTCAGAAAGGAAAGGACAAAGTCATAACAGTGAATATTGGTAAAAATAATTCTCAATCAGTAATCTTAATGTTGGACATAGGATGTATCAGGAAGACTATACTGATAATGCGATAAATTTAAAAGATTGGAATCCTCATATAGACTGCCTAAACCTAAAGAAATCTGGAGGATTTTCAAAATAATGATAACGCTGGAATTGGTTTATTATAGTCACATATACAAAGACTAGTGAAGATCTTGTCTTGCATACACAGTGCATTGAGGTAGAACAAGGTAAAACAATAACAATACAGATTAAAAAGTAACAGCCACAGAGAAAGTGCAGTGCAGGTAAACAATAAGGTGCAATATCACAACACCGTAGATAGAGACCAAGTGTCCAACTTATCATGCAGACACAGACAGACATACTTTATTGATCCTGAGGGAAATTGGATTTTGTTACAGCCACACCAACCAAGAATAGTGTACAGATATAGCAATATAAAACCATAAATAATTAAATAAAAATAAGTTAATTATGCCAAGTGGAAATAAGTCCAGGACCAGCCTATTGGCTCAGGGTGTCTGACACTCCGAGGGAGGAGTTGTAAAGTTTGATGGCCACAGGCAGCAATGACTTCCTATGACGCTCAGTGTTACATCTCGGTGGAATGAGTCTCTGGCTGAATGTACTCCTGTGCCTAACCAGTACATTATGGAGTGGATCTGGGAGTCATTGTCCAAGATGGCATGCAACTTGGACAGTATCCTCTTTTCAGACACCACCGTCAGAGAGTCCAGTTCCACCCCCACAACATCACCGGCCTTACGAATGAGTTTGTTGATTCTGTTGGTGCCCATCATATTAGGGAACTATTCAATAGTCTTTATAACAGCAGGGTAGAAACTGTCCTTGAGCCTGGTGATACATGCATTTGGGCTTTTGTATCTTCTGCCCAATGACTGTGCTTGCAGTATCACGAAAGCAGTGGGAAGTAAAGAGTTCAGGGGGGGGGGGGGCATTTTTCAGCACTGGAAGGTCATAAACCTTAAAATTCACTCTCTCTGCATGTTGCATAACCCCTTGAGTCTCTTTGACATTCTGTGATGCAATTTCAGGTTTTCAGATCTGTAGCTCTTTAATGTAATTTTTGAGCGAGCATTGAGTGTGAGCGCTTGTGCATGAATGTGTATTTTGTGCAAGGACTGGACAACTGGTCTTGCACCCCAGCGCAAAAGAAAAGATGCTCTGCAGTAAACATTAATGTGATCTCATTGACATTCCATTTTCCCCTCTTCTAAACTTAACAGGCAGTATTCTCCAGTTGTTACAATATCTGCATGGTAGATTTCATTCGAAATAAATATGCAGGAGAAATTGATACAGAGAGAATGGTGAGACAAACATTGGACATATGTTGAAGTAATTAGTTAGCAAATTTGAGCGTGTGTTACTGCCAGCACCAAAGAAAAGATCTCTGACAATAATAAAAGCCAAGTACCGAGCAATCTACGGATTCACTTGCTGACCCTGGGGAGGCTTCAGATAGAAAAATACATAAAAGTTGTGTTTTCTTCCTGCTCCTGTCACTTAACACCCTTAACGGGAGTTCTTCACATTGTCTCTCTGTTGTCAGCTTCTGCTCGGCACCTGGTCTCATGTTCCTAATTAGTCTCATTTAATTAATTATATTCAACTGCACATCTCCATATCTCTCATTTTATTAACTTTTAACAAGTCGAGGCAGGGCACCAATCAGGCTCAAGAAGAATAAAAGACAGGAGGAATCTTCATTTTTCAGCATGCTTGTCAGATTTCTCTCCAAAATAAAGGAAGGGGGTAAAGGAAATAACTAGAAGCAGTGAGGCATGCCTTGTAGTCCAGTTAACCTTCTCTCACCCACAACATGTTTATCCTTTTCCCTAAACCTCAAGCCTTATGTCAAGCAGTGAATCAGGGCATTCTGCTGAAAGCAGAGAGCTCTACTCTGTGAGCCTATTGATGGGGCAAGACCTGCTTTAGTCAGCCTGCAGTACAGAACTATACACATCAACCACATATAAAATGCAGTTATCCAAGCATTTGCAGAACCTTTGGTGCAATGTATTTCTGACACAGTCGAGAATAATCTTATGCTGCCCAAGATATTTTTATTCCTCAGTGTCACAGTTTTGGATATAAATAAATAGCGGGAGGTGTTGTGCCGGTGAAGTATGAGTTTTGAGGGAATGAAAGGCACCTGTTCAAGCACACTAAACATTTGCTTGCTGGTGGGACAATGTGTATCTCTGAGGAGGACCTCCTGTTTGGAAGTTTAGGAGCAAACAGGACCTAGGGCACAATATGGATCCAAGGGAAACACTTTATTGTTGTGTCTTACACCATAGTTGAGCAAGTTAGACTGGGGCTGGAGTTAGTTACAGATTTATGGGTTAGGAGGGATGGTTGCATAGGAAGGCTTTAAACCAATCACTAACTAGAGGGCTTGGATCAGGCACTGGCTTGGAATGGGGTATGGGGTATGGGGTATGGGGTAGGGGGGATGGGGGAGGTGGATGCGTTCTGAACATCAATGGGTGCTCACAAGTGGCATGGAGGCTTAGCAATTAATGTAACACTATTACAGCAGCAGCAACATGGGTTCACTTCCACTGCTGTCTGTAAAGAGTTTCTATGTTCTCACATTGACTTGGTGCTCCGGTTTCCAACCATATTCCAAAGAAATACATGTTATGGTTATTAAGTAGTGGCATGCTATGTTGGCCGTGGAAGCATGGCAATACTTACAGGTCATCCCCAGCACATCCTCGGACTGCTTTGGTTGTTGACACAGAAGGTAATTTCACTGCACGTTTTGAAGTTTCGATATACATTTGACAGGTAAAGCTAATCTTTAATCCACTGCTGGGAACCATTGGAGAAGAGATGAGATCAATGAAATAGTGAATAGAAATTCAGTAGTGAGGTGAGGTTCAAAGGTTAATTTTATTGCCAAATACAAGTCTGATAATCATCTTCTCCAGATAGCCATGAAGTAAATAACCACCATTGAAAGAAAAGACATCAATCCCGCATCCCACACCCAGCACAAAATTGAAAAGTGGAAGTTATTGTACTCGAGGGTTGGATAAAGATCTGGAGACTTACAGTTCTGGAGACATCTGGGCAGGAATGCTAGACTAAGGCTTATAAAACTGAGGTCACTTCTGCAGTAAATGGGAGCCTCGTGGAGAGCTGGGGCAGGAAATTACCTTATAGAAACATACCTGACACAGGTTGTTAATACCGGACCTGCTCCTGGAAATAGTCTGCAAAAATATCTTCTTCCCGTTGAACACTGCATTACATGTCCAGACACCTCTACACACAGAAGGAACATCCGGTGCTTCCGGTGCAGCCTCCTCTACATCGACGAGACCCGACGCAGATCGCGGGACCGCTTCGTCGAGCACCTCTGCTCCGTCCGCAACAACAGACAGGATCTCCCAGTTGCCACCCACTTCAACTCTCCTTCACATTCCCATTCGGATATGTCCATACATGGCCTCCTCTACTGCCATGATGAGGCCAAACTCAGGTTGGAGGAGCAACACCTCATATACCATCTGGATAGTCTCCAGCCCCTTGGCATGAACATAGAATTCACCAGCTTCTGGTAATTCCCTCCCTCTCCCATCCCACTTTCACTCTGTCTCCTCTTCTAGCTGCCTATCACCTCTCTCATGATTCTGCCTTCTTCTACTACCCATAGTGCTTTCCTCTTAGATTCCTTCTTCACCTGTCCTGCCTATCCCACCCCTTGATCTTTCCTCTGATTGGTTTTCCACCCTCCCCCCAACCTTCTTTATGGGGCCCCTGCCCCCTCCTTCTTCATACCTGATGAAGGGTCTCGGCCCGAAACGTTGACTGCTCCTTTCAACGGATGCTGCCCGACCTGCTGAATTCATCCAGCTTGTTTGTATGTGTTGATTTGACCACAGCATCTGCAGCGTACTTTGTGTTTAGGAACTTTGTGTACTTTGTGAGCTTCACTGCAAATCCTTGATTATGTTTACTGTTTCATTGAAAATGAATCATTCAATATATAAATACACAATCCATTTTCAGTTTGGCCATGCACACCTAATGTGGTTAGAAATGATCACAAACTGCCTGAAATAGGGTTTCCTCCTTTTTCACAGAGGGAGTTTCCCTTCACCTACTGCCAAGGTGAGGCCACACTCAGGCTGGATGAGCAAACCTTCATATTCCATTTGCATAGTCTCTAACCTGATGCCATGAACATCCGTTTCTCTAATTTCCAGTAATTTCTACCTCTGCCACCTTGTCTTTTCCCACTATTCTGGTTCTCACTTTCCCTTCTCCTCACCTGCCAAACACGTACATTCAGTGCCCCACTTCCTTTCCATCCTGCCATGGTCCACTGACCTCTCCTATCAGATTTCTTCTTCTTCAGTCCTTTACTTCTTTCAGCTATCATTTCCCAACTCATTACTTAATCCCCACTCCCCTAACTACCCAACTTCCCTCTCACCTGATTTCACCTGTCACCTGCCAGCTTGTACTCCCTTCCCTTCCCCGTTCACCCCTCCCCCCCCAACATTCTTATTCTGACTTCTGTTCCCTTCCACTCCATTCCTGATGATGGGTCTCAGCTCCGAACATCGGCTATTTATTCCCATCCATAAATGCTGCTTGACTTGAGCTTCTCCAGCATTTTGTATGTGTTGCTCAAGATTTCCAGCATCTGAATAATCTCGTGTGTTTATGTAATACAGTTCAAAATCAAGATTCACGTTTATTTTTCATATGTATATCAAAACATATGGTAGAACACAGTGTTTGTGATTTCAACTAACATGTATGAGGGTGTGCTTGGGGCAGCCCTCAAGCCTCACCAAGCGTTCTGGTGCAAAACGTAACATGCCCACAAAGCTTAGAAGAACAACACAGAACACAATAATCCATAAAGAACAAAAGAAAACCAAGCCCCATTTCCCCTTATGCACCCACTCATCTATGTGGCCCTTTAACCCCAAGAGAAGCTTCCAGCTCCAGTTTTCAGCAGACATGGATTCGGGCCTGAAGACACTGACTTCATCCTCTCTAGCAGACTCACAGAGATTCGCTGACTCAGCTACGGCCAACAGGCCTTGAATTCCGGATTCCGATTCATTCTCAGGGCTCAATCTTCAACCAATCACTAAACACCAGGCTTTAAAATCTGAAATCGCCAATGGTGGGAACCCAAACAGTAGGCCTCAATATCCAGTGTCCATGAATTGAAAACACAGGTATTCATCAGAACTCATTTGTTCGGCCTACACAAAATTCCATATCCGGAGTCCGCTAATAACTCACTGACCTGGCAGGTGGGCCCTCGTCCACTCTCTGTAGGTCCAACCATGAATGTCCCATATCCATGTTGCTGTCCTTTGAACACGGAATGGAGAGTTGGTCTCTGGTCTGACCTCTAATTCTCCATATCCCTGTTCTTAACTCCCCTCGCTGTCCCTGAAACAACCCTTATGAACCTAAGTAAACATGAAATTAAACAATTAAAAAACAACTAAATCTGAGTTGTGACTCAATTGGAAGTCACAGCTCGGTGTCAATATTGGTTTATTTGTATTTTCACAATAAAATTTCAATGTTGTGAATAATATTCTTTTTTACCAAGAGCAACCTTTGATATGAACACATCTTATTGGGTGAATTTGCAGACTCTGCCGTGTAATTTTTGGATGAAGAGTGTTAATGATTATGTGTCACAGGTCATAAAGACATATCACATAGAAATGGTACTAATTTTTATTTTAAACTTCTTTTCCTGTATCCGATAGAACCAACAACTTTAGCTGAATGTCTGCCACACACTCTCCTAGATCTTCTTTGTTGTCTATCCCACATTGTAGTTTTGAAAAGAACCTAGGGCTTGGATATAAATAATACCTTTTGTTGCCTCAGCACGGCTATGTTCTGCCACAGGGGAAGAGGGTCTTTCGAAGAACAGCCAAAGAACCCAATGAAGACTCAAATCTTATACAAAAGGAATAGTGTGCAGGATATCTTGTTTGTAGAATTAATGCAAATTATTTAAGGTATGAGTTACATTGACAGAACTTAACAAAAAATACAAGCTTACAGTGGCCTCATATAAAACTTTACTCTTCCCCAGTCTACTTAATCCACTTTAACTTGATATCCAAGCAAAACACATAAAATGCTGGAGGAACTCAGTAGGCCAAGCGACATTTATGGATATCTATAGATGCTGCCTGACCTGCTGACTTCCTCCATTATTTTGTGTGTTTTATTTGGATTTCCCACATCTGCAAATGTTCTCATCTTTAACTTGATATCCAGTTGCTTAATGCATGACTCCTTTTTTTTGTAAATATATCCAAAGCTGCCAGCTCTAAGCTTCCTCAAATTGCTTGCTCTCCTTCACACTCAACAGTGATTCACAACTTAAGTTGCTTCAGGGTGACCAGAAACCATAAGCACATTATCATCTTAAAACTTTATTCAACTATGGTCAAACATCCATGCCTTTCTGTAGCCCAAACATGCATCCTTACTCATAAGCTTTCCTCTTCCCAGTGATACTGTGGTGCCCACCCACCCAATATGGAACTGGTACTCAAAGAAGAGATCACTGGAGTTTTCAGCACAGTTCAGAGCGGGCATTCTCAAGAACGATCTTAAAGGCTGAGTCACCCCAGAGTTGTAAGCACAACTCTTGATTAATGCTCCATTGCAGTAATGAGGGGAGCCATATCAAAAGAGGTGACATCTCTTGGCTGAGATATTGGCTCAATACTCTGTCTGTCCTCACAGATGAATTACGTGAATCTCACTATACAATTTTCAAGAGCTGCACAGATATGTTCCTGAGTCTTGGTGAATATTTGCCTTCAAACAGACATACAAATTATTGATCTGGTGTTTATAATATCTTCTGTTTGTGGAATCTTACTTTGTGCGGATAAACTTGTATATTGCTTTTGCATAAACACCAGAAATTTTGCAGATGCTGGAAATCCAGATTAACACCTACAAAATGCTGGAGGAACTCAGCAAGTCAGGCAACTTCTATGGAGGAGAATAAACAGTTGATGTTTCAGATCGCAACCCTTCATTAGGACTAGAAAGGAAGGGAGAAGAAGCCAGAATCTTTTACGTAAGATGTTTTTACATAGTAACAATAACAGTACTGCTGAAGTACTTCTCTACTTATGGAGCATTTTAGGTATGATGTTAAATAAATACAAGATGTCTGATATCCTGAAGATATGTAGAAGTGCTGTGATATGTGACTCAATACATAATCAACAGTAAGACACATCAGTTGTATACTCCAGATTAAACAAGAGTTATTTCAATAGCAGTAAGATCTCTGGCTAAAGAGATATGAGTTGAATCCGTGGATTTACTTTTTTTTAATGGTCAAGATTAAGTACTCATCAGTGGGTAAAAAGTGAGCAATTTGGTTGGTTGGCAGCTCCAGGGACATGGTGACAGAGCAAGGGCTACGAAAAGGGGAGAAGTTTGTAAGAAAGATGACTGATGAGTTGGCTATAGGGAGTACCTTGTCAGCAGTCTATAGCTCCACTCCCCCATGCACTGCTCTGAATGGGGTAAGCCCCTTGAAATAGTCATTCTTGTTGTGAGCTGACAGCAATACTGATTAATCAAGAATTTAGATAAACACATAGAATTTTTATGAATAGTTGTGTCACAGTTTATCAGCTCATTCTAATGAGAAAATTAGCATCAAAGACTGAACGGATCAGAAGTTGCATAGAAATTATATCCATCAGCAGTCAGGTATTTGCAGCTTGTGTCCGTGAAATTAAATCTCCAACTTTTTATCACAGTTTCTTTTTCCTTCACGTTTACATGTAAATTATTTCATATCCAAAAGTTTTGTTGAAGTGAAATCAGTGAGTCTGACATTATTTTGAATTTATATAGTGCCTTTAATATAAGAAAACATTCCAATGTGGTCTTCAGTAACAGAACAAACAAAGGTTGACACAGTCAGTGATGAATGGTCTTGGTCACAAAGAACAAGGCTGAATGTAGGACAGTGAGGGAGTTACTCTGAGGTACCAGAGCACCTCTGATGGCCATGAAGCTGTAGTCTACCTGGTGTTGCTTCTGTTTAACAGAGAAAGATTGAGGATTATTATTGAGATGGAGTGGAGAATTTCTATCAATGGCTAAACATAACAAGATGTCAATCAAGATACATCCCTTTCAAATGGTTTTAGTTTTAAGATGGTTGGAAATGTTTTCTATAATGTTAGCCTGTCAGCATTGACCATGAAAGTTGTGTCCCAGCTACATGATACACAAGCCAGGCCAGTACAATATGGAGAGCAAGCTGTTGCCCATGTAGCTGGCTCCCTCTCTCCACGCAGTTAATGAATCCAAAGGAACCGCACAGACTAATACAGGTTGGCACGAGTGGCATCGCAGGAGTTGCCTGTCAGCATTGAACTCAATGTAGGACTGCCTTAGGGGCTCCAGCTCTAGATTTTTCCATGAGGTTTACTTTCAAAACCTTCTCCATGAGTGGATACAACTGCAGGACAGTGGAGGTTTGAGATCAAACTTTTCCTTCTCCTAAATGAGCTGCCAACCACAGCTGGTGAGCCCCATCTGCCCGACGCAATTGGTTTTAAGGCACTAGAATCCTGCCTTTGCCCCTTTTCCTGTAGGTAGGACAGGTTTCATTGAGCTTAGAAGCTAAACCACAGGTGAAGGCCAGGATCTGAACTTGGTTGTCAGAAGTCATTTGAGATGCATACCATTGGGAGTATTTCATAGGTAGCATCCCCACTACCAACCCCACTAGAACAACCTCAAGGAACCAGCTTAGCTTGGTTCATTACTAAAACTGCAGAATGGCTGAAAAAAAAACTTTTCAAGTTAACTAAGTCTCTGGTTATCTTTTCTGAAGTTCAGTTACAACCTGGGCTGATTCAAGCTACTGCCACTGGAGTGGAAACTATCAACTCCTGTCAGGAATGTGGTTGTTCTTAAAAACAGAAACCATTCTTTTTTAATGATCTCCAGCATTCTCCCCTACTCAGAATATTGATCTAGAAAGTTCCATATATAAACTCCACTTCTGTTATTCTTTGGTGATTAGACAAATATTTCTGTGACTACATGTTGTGCAGCAAGGATACGAGCTATATCTAGATGTACATCCTCCTCTGACTCTGTTTCATCCACCCCTGTCACCACATCCTCCACTCCCTTACTAAACTTCCCTGTAAAGAATTCTATACACATTTCTTCAATTGCTCTTTGTAGAAATGATATTTCCTGTCTGGGTAAACCTCTTCAATCCATTGTTGGATTTAGTATGGCATCTTATGTGAATGTCTTGAAATCACTCACAAAGAGGAATACCTCCTTCATTTCCATCCCACCAAGCTCCATCATACTTCTAAATGCTAGTCAGCAGCAGTTGTTTCTCAGACCTTGAGAAAGGGAGAAGTTGATCAGCTGGAGACTGATTTTATTATCTAACAGTTTATGTCATATCCTCATTTAGTTCTTCATATTTATTTTTCCAGCTGAGCTGTTGAATTTCATTGTGAAATGCACAAAATTCTGGAGAAACTCAGCAGGTCAGGCAGTGTCTATGGAAAGGAATAGATAGTTAATGCTTTGGGCCAAGACTCTTTATCGGGACAACTTGATGAATTCCCTAGTGGGAATCATGAAGAGTTTGGGTCTGTTTTGATCCTCACTATTTACAATGTAGACAAGTTTTAGGACTTCTGTTTCTCCTCCAGGTAAATGGAGGCAAAATATCAGCTGTGGATCCTAACCCTGATTGCTGCCTGCCTTCGTAGCTGGGGTATGAATAAACTGGTCCATAGGAGCAGCTTTATCATGTCTCCCCATCAGTAGAAAGTCCACTGACTTGCTTTGATTATACTCACCTTTGAAGAACAGGCAAATGTTCGCATATACGGGAATGTCTGCAGAACCAGATCTAGCTACTAACTGTTGCATTCAAAAGCAAAACAGTAATATAGAGTTGTTTTAAAGCAATTGGTGTGAAAGAGGCTTCCAAATCCCAGTCCTAAAGTCATCGGCTGCTGAAATTGTTGGTATGTGTCGCTTTCTGGAGCCCTGTGCATGGAGCTACCACTGACAAAGAAGTCTTACTCAAGTGCTGACAGAATGTTTAACCTGACAAGAATTGGGTGGGGGATGTAAAAGTGTGGGAGGAATGAGGAGTAAGGCGAAAGAAATGAGTGAGGCAATGACGTCCCCAGGCAAGCCGATCCAACAGGTTTACTAGACCAGGCTGAGATGCTGCAGCTCTTCCCTATGGCCATACCAGGTGTAACCTGCCAATTCAGTGCCAAAGCAGGAATCAACCTTTGGCATGCACCAGTTACAACTTGCCTTTAAGATCTCCACCATCAGGGGACCAAGTGGAAGGATCTCTTTAATCATAGCATTTTAACCCAAAATGCCCACTCATTGAAATAAGAGTATCTACCTGCACATTAAAAAACTTAGTATAAAACATGTTATTTGTTCTCTTCTCTCAAAAGAAATATCTTACATTTTTGGAAAGATGAGGGTTTCATTCCATTAACCTCCAAGTAGCTTAAGGATCTGTTTGCAAAAAAAAATGACAAGAAGTCAACTTGATGGGTCTGGAGTGAGACAGTTAAATGCCCTGGCTGCTCGGGATAATTAATAAATAAAGTACCAGGGGAGTCCTGCCATGGCATTGTGTATGACAGGGCTGTCTCCAGTGCGATAAAGCATTAAATGACCAATTTCTGTCAGACTAACTTCCAGCGCTACAGAGCTTCCCTTTCTTTGCAGTGAGTTTTTCACCAACTGATGGCTCCAGTTCATTTCTGCAGAATTAATTGGTCCCTGAATGAATTCCGTTGACAGGGCAATTCATCATGTGTTTGGCCTGACAGTGCGAGGGGGAGGGGGCTGGGAGGCAGCCTGCTACTTCACTCCCGAGCACAAAACATGGGAGGCTGAACATGTTTGTCCACTGCTTCATCTTTCAGCAGTTCAGATCAATACCTGGCATTATTTAAAGTGCTACAGACCACCCCCCCCCCACACTCTATTGGTTTTACCCCTACTCCTGGCCTTGATATTTACATGTACAACCTTGCTTTGAATAGCTGTGGATTCTGTACTGCACAGTCCACATTGTAATCATTTCTACACAGAAAAATGTTTGTTTCTTCAGAGATCTCCGCTCAACACACAGGAGGCCTGTGATTCATGGATGAAAAGTAATGTAATTTATGCCTCCAGAAATTAGCCTTGATTGTGACACCAAACCCTAACTCTTTTCAGTTGCCTACCTTGTGCTGGGAGGATCTATCATTTAAGACAGAATATTGCAACAGGTGAGTTGGTGTGGTGGTATAAATGGGGTCATAATGGTATGTGAATGGAATGTAGTGGGACGGTGCAGCTTCGACTTGCTTATGTCAGGAAATTACATAATCTTGAGGCTGAACCACACCCACCCTCAAATCAGAGAATGATGTTGGGTTTCTTAAGGTTGTCATGGACAGGGGTGGTAGTGAAGACAAGCTCCCACTAAATATTAAATGCTCTCAATGGTGTGCATCTCAAATTGCCTCTCTTTCACGTGCAGCTTAGCAACCATTTCTACTGACAACAGAAGGGGCAAAGGTGTGTTACTGCTGGCTTAAAACCAATCACTTCAGACACATGGGGCTCATCAGCCGTGGTTAGCAACTCAACTAGAAGGAAATCTCTGATCTCAAACCTCCACTGCCTTGCAGCTATACCCACTCTTGGGGAAGTTGAAAGGCCTAGACAGAGTAGATGCAGTAAGGATGTTTCCCATGGTGGGAGAGTCTAGGACAAAAGGGCATAGCCACAGGATAGAGGGGCGCCCTTTCAAAACAGATGCAGAGAAATTTCTTTAGCCAAAGGGTGGTGAATTTGTGGAATTTGTTGCCACATGTAGCTGTGGAGGCCAGGTCATTGGGTGTATTTAAGGCAGCGATTGATAGGTTCTTGATTGGACATGGCATCAAAGCTACAAGGAGAAGGCCAGGAACTGGGGTTGAGGTGGAGATAGAAAAAAGGATCAGCCATGATTGAATGGTGGAGCAGACTAATTCTTCTCTTATGTCTTATGGCACAAATATTTGGGAGTAAACCTTGAGGAAAAATCCAGAGCTGGAGTTCCCAAGGCAGTCCTATGTTGAAGTTAATGCCTACTTGCAACTCCTGTGTCAAACTGCACCAGTCTCGGACATTTCTTTAGATTCATCAACTGCGTGAAGAGGGGGAGCATGCTGCGCAGACAACTGCTTGATCTTCTAATTGTACTGCCCTTGCTTGCATATCAGGTCAACAGCTAGGACACGACATCCATGTTCGACCTCGAGCAACGGAGGGTCCCAAGATGATGGGATTTAGATTTTTCAGAGCAGGGAAGGGCAAGTTGAAAGCCGCATCCCTATTTTGCCCGTATCAAATATGTTCCAGCTCCTGACTTGAGGTGACGTTGGTGATGACCATGCAGGTGACTTTCTTCACCTGATCTTCAGTGGAGTTTAGCCACTGAAAACTGATACAGCCCTATCAAGTGTGAGACTTCAGCTGAATTCTGGGCTGTGAGGTATTGGAACCATTGGCTTCCATTGTCCAAAATTCCCTAGACTTTGGGATGTTCCCATTAAAATGGAACATAGGAAATGTAATCCCTTTATTCAAAGCTCAAAGTTCAAAGTTGTGTATATAATCAGGTGCATGAGTACATGCATGCACAGGTGCAGTGAAAAAAATTACATGCCATAGGATCACAGGCACATAACATCATTTAAGCAGCATTCACAAGAAAAACAAATTATATACAATTTTTACCAGAAATACAAAACTAGAACAAAAAAGAAAAGAAGAATTTCCATTTTAGTACAAAGTGATCAACATGGTCCTAATGTTGGTAAACGTTTTGAAGAAGGTTGCGCTGGTTGGTTCATAACCAAATCATTGAAGGGAAGTAGCTGTTCTTCAATGTGGTGGTGTGGGACTTCAGGCTTCTGCACTTCCTGCCTGTTAATAGATACAAGAAAATGGCACAGCCCAGATGATGGGGATCTTTGGCACAACATTAAAGGATTGGGACAAAGGATTAGATGATACCCTCTTAAGTAGATACCACTAATGGTGGGAAAATATGTGCTCATGATGTAGTGAGCCGAGTCCACTGCTCTTGGAAGTTTTTTCCACTCCTGCTCATTTGAATTGCTTTACCAGATCATAATGTAACCAGTGAAGATACTTATAATAGTACATCTGTTGAAGTTTGTAAGAGTGTTTGTTGACAAGCAGAAGCACCTAAACTTCCAAGGGAGGTAAAGATGCTGGCCAGCTTGTTACTGTATCTACGTACTGGGCTCAGGTCAGGTCATCTGATATGTAAATGCAAAGGAACTTAAAGCTGCTGAATCTTTCCACTGCATATCCCTCAATGTAGACTGGCACACATCTGTCCTCCTTCTCCTTCCTGAAATCAATAATCAGTTATTTCATTTTGCTGACATTAAGCAGGAGGTTGTTGTTGGGGCACCACTCAACCAAGACTTGTATCTCACTCCATAAGCTGACTCATCACCACCTGTGATTTGTCCAACAACAGTGGTATCCTTGGTAAATTTGAGGATAGCATTGGATCTGTGCTTAACCACAGAGTCACGTGTATGAGGATACAGCTGAGGGATAATTACACAGCCTTGGGGGCATTTATGTTGAAGATAATATGGCCATAAGACATAGGGGCAGAATTAGGCCATTCTGCCTGTTGACTCTGCTCCACTATTCGATTATGGCTGACCTATTTTCCCTCTCAATCACATTCCCTTACTAATCAAGAACCTATCAATCTCCACTTTAATTGGGCTGCACAGCCATCTGTGGAATTGAATTCCATAGGTTCACCAACCTCTGGCTAAAGAAATTCCTCTTCAGCTCTGTATCTGCAAAGAGGGGATGTTGTTAACAATCCTCACTGACTGAGGTCTGCTAATGAGGAAGTCAAGTATCCAATTGCAGGGAGAGGTACAGTGGTCCAGGTCTTGAAGCTTGATGATAAGTATGTCTGGGATGAATGTGTAGAACATCAAATGGCACTCAGTGAACAGCAACCTGCCTTATGAGTTGTGGGGGTCCAGATGGTCTGGAGCAGAGTGACAAGCCAGAGAAATCACATCTGATGTTGACTTGCTGTGGTTCTAGGCAAATTGAAGCAGATCCAGATCTTCACTGAAGCAGAAGTTGATTCATACCATAACTAACCTCTCAAAGCACCTCATTAAAGTTAATATAAGCATAACCAGATAGTAGTCAGTGAGCCAGGTCACTACACTTTTCTTGGCACCATTAGAATAGAAGTATTTTTGAAGTAGTTGGGAACCTCAGACCGCAGAATTGAGATGTTGAGTATCCCTATATTCAACACAGAGATACCTTCTGTGGATTCACCCTCTTGAAAGATGGCTGGGTATTGACCTCAGAGACTATTTATAGAGGGTCATCCGGAAATGTGGGGGCAGACAAAAAGGAGGGAGGCAGAAAGCAAGGAAATTTAGGGCACTTAAATCCTGTATTTAATACATCCTATACCCAGTAAAGTGGCCACTGAGTGTATCTTCATAGTCTTCTGCTGTTGGTGCCTATCTATTTCAACATTTTATATTTTGTGAGTTCAGAGATGCTCTTCTGCACACCACTGTTGTAACGCATGGTTATTTAAGTTACTGTCACTTTCCTCTCAACTTGAAACACTCTGGCCATTCTCCTCCAACCATTAACAAGGCGTTGGAAGTTTTTCTTTACTTTTTGCACCATTCTCTACAACCTCAGCAGAGTGAAATCCCAGAAGTTCAGCAGTTTCTGAGATACTCAAGCTACCCAACAATCATTCAAAGTACCTTAAATCTTCCCCATTTTGATGTTTAGTCTGAACAACTAAAACTCTTTCCCCTATCTACATACTTTGTACTTTTATGCACTGAATTTCTGCCATACGATTGGCTGGTTAGATAATTGTATTAACAAGCAGGTGTACTGGTGTACCTAACAAGGTAGTGACTGACTGTACATTCTGTCACTGAGAAAATGGTTATAGAATATAGAACACAGTACAGGCCCTGCAGCCCACAAAGTTGTGCCAATCCTTTAAGCAGCTCTAAGATGAGCCCTTACTTCACACACAGCCCTCCATTTTTTTCATCCATATGCCTATCTAAGAGTCTCTAAGATGTCCCTAATGTATTTCCCTCTACCACCAGTCTTGGCAGTGCATTTCTCACACCTACCACTGTCTGTGTTTCTGTTTATTACCTTATATCAGGAAATTTGAAAAATTGTAAGATTATGTAAGGAGTTTGTACATTCTCTCCTCAACTATGTGGGTTTCCTCCAGGTGCTCCGGTTTTCCCCCACAATCCAGAGAGGTACTGGTTGGTAGGTTAATTGGTCCTTGTCAATTGTCCCATGACTAGGCTAGTATTAAATCAGGGGATTGCTGGATGTCATGGTTCGATGGGCTGGAAGGACCTATAAGGTGCTGTATCACAGTAAATAAATAAGGTCAAGTAAGTAGGGTTTTCTGAAAAGGAAATTCTGTTTACCATTTTGTTTTGAGTTTGCTGAAGTAACATGTTATAGATAAAGGGTAATCAGTAAATACACTATTTTGGATTTGCACAAGGCTATTGCTCTTTCCAAATGCAGTAACAGTACATTTATTACCATTCTCCCCAACTGCCATTCACCCCAAATGGTATAGCGCATCAGCAACCACTTCTGTCCATCATACCCAACTAATATAATGCACTACTCTCTCTCCCTACCTCAATGTCTTGGCTTAATGTTTCCATGCTATTTTCTTTGATTACCCTGTCATCTCTGTCAGGCAGTTCTGATGGAAGGACCAAAAATCCGACAATAACTGCCTTTCTTGACACAGACCTCTGCCATGCCTCCCACTGGTGCTCCTCCCTGCTTTTCTTTCTTGCATGGCCTTCTGTCTCTTTCACCAAACAACTTCCCAGCTCTTTACTTCTTCCCTCCCTCTTGAAGTTTCACCTATCACCTTGTATTTCTTCTTCCCCTCCCCCACCTTTAAAATCTACTCCTCCGCTTTTTTTCTCCTGTCCTGTCGCCTGTACTCTTTTCCATTGATACTGCCTGGCCTGCTGAGTTCCTGTGTGTGCTGCTTGGATTTCCAGCATCTGCAGATCTTTTCTTTGGCATAGACATTCTGTGTCTGCAACATTTCCTGTTTTTATATTGACAGAATTGATAGAAAAGTATGTGGAATCTTGATCACATAAATAAATGCACTGGGTAGTAAAAGGTGGAGCAAATATTGAAACTTTATGAAGCTCTGGTTAGGTCGGAACAGAAGAGTCCTTTAAGAATAATACAAAAGTCCTAGTGAGGGTACAGAGGCAATTCATCAGCATGGTATCAAGCGTGAAATATTGTAGCTGCAAGGTTAGAAACGATATGATAGGATGGTTGACCTTGGAACAGAGGAAGTTGAGGTGACGGTTGATTGAGGGAAGTAAGTTTAGGTGAAGTTTAGATGAGATAGAATGGGAAACATTGTCCCATTATCTAATAGTACAAGGATGTGGACAGAAACTTAAGAATTTGAACAAGAGGTACAGGGGAATGCAAAGAAGAACTTTTTCACACAAGGGTGGTAATGACATAGAATTTGCTTCGTATAAATACAGTGCAGGCAAAGAAAAGCAATGTTTCAAAAGAAAATTGGGGAGGAACTGGAGAGAAATAAACCTGCCAAAGTGGGACAGTAGACTTATTGAAGGAATTCACAAGTTCTTGTAGGATCAAATGGCAATAATTTTATAACTCTATGTGACAGCAAATTCTATAGTCCTTTCATTCTCTGAATAAAGGAATTCTCCTGAATTTACTGGTAATGGGTTATCAGCCTGAAAAATTATGAGGTATGATGAAGGATCTCAGCCTGAAATGTCAGCTGTTAATATCAACCACAGATGCAACCTGACCTGCTGACTTCATCTACATTTCACCTGTGCTGCTGAAAAATTACCCGATTTTCTGTAGTGAGATGTCAGGACAGGGGACAAAATGATTGGTGAAAGTAATGATTCAAGGAAGAGTTGTAAAGTAGTAAAGAGAGATAGACAGTGGAAAGTTTAAATACCAGAACTTCCAGCTTAGACAGCTAAAGAAACAGTGGAGAAGGAGGATAAAATATCAGGAATGCACTAAAAGCCATAGTTGGTGGAATACAGAGTCCCTTCAAATCCCATTGGCAGAATAGGTGAGCCAACACTATTGTCCTCTCCTAGGGCAACACTCCCAGTACTTCCCATATTCCCTTTGAATGTTCATATGTCCAAGACCAGGCACCTGGAAAAGATAACTTATTGCCAAACTTTGTCATGGGAAGTGAGCTCCCAGTGAACCTGGGAAAAGCTTCAAGGATGTGCACAAAGCTTCTTTGAACAAAACGCAGCATCCCTTCTGACTCCTGGGAATCTTGAGAGCATGGCTATTGAAAGTGGAGAAGCAGTATCCAGGATGGTACTGCAGAATGAGAATTCATCATTGTGCCTAAGCTCCCTGTAAGTGATAGAAAGAGTGCACCATCTTTCAAGTTGCCCAGCAGCTCAAACATCAGGCACTGTCTATTCCATGGCAAATTAACTAATTGGTTTATTATTGTCACATGTACCAAGGTACAGTGAAAAACATTGTGTGATATCAATACAGATCATTTCATTACAACACTGCCCTGAAGTAGTACAAGAGTAAACAGTAGAATGCAGATGAGTTGGTCTGTAGTTCCCACATTGGCTTTTTTCATCCACTTCAGAATCTACAGAGCCAGCATCTTACTTGATCCCAACGGATTGATTCAGAAGGAGTAGGGGAAGAAGCAGAGCATCAGTGTTTCGGAAAGGTTTCAGCCTGGAACCAGCAGGAGCTATATGACCTGGATAAGTTTTGGCAAAATGAGAAATATAAACAACAAGGTGTTTCCAATTCAGACAGAGGGAAATGAACAGCTGATGTTTTCTGGTCACAACTCGTCTTCTTGATTGAAGGAGTAGAGGGAAAATAATTGGTATAAAGAGGTGAAGGGAAGTGGGGGACAAGAGTTGGCATATGGTAGGTGGATCCACATGAGGAGGGGCTAATTAGTAAATGGGTCAGTGGGCAAGAGGAGGATGGAAATAGTGGCAAAGGCTGGGACCTGATTGGTGAAGGCAGCAAAGGACTGCAGATGGTGGAATCTTATGAGTAAAGATGGTGAAAAGGAACAAAATTAGGGAGATGAGGAGGACAAATTGGTACATTTGAGGGTGGGGGCCAGTGAGAGGAGTACATAGTTAGGACAGATGGAGTAGACAGCAGAGAAGAAACCAGGAGATGGGATCTGGGCACATGTGTGGGATCACGGGTGGAATAGAAAGAGGGAAAAGAGCGAAAGAGACAGTGGCAGAGCAGATTAGTGAATTCTTTATTCATGCTTGAGGTTTGTAGACTATCCAGAAGAATATGAGGTGCTGTTCTTTAGTATACAAACTAATGGCATGAATCTTGTATTCTCCACTTTCAGATCTCCTCTTCTGTAATTTCTTGTGTCTCCAGAGCAGCCTAAGATCTACTGCTGTTAACCTCCTAGCTTGTACTCCTTCTCTTTCCCCCGCCTTCTTATTCTGACCTCCTCCCCCTTCACTTCCAATCTTGATGAAAGATCTTGGCCTGAAATTTCAGCTCTTTATTCATCTCCATAGATGCTGACTGACCTGCTGAGTTCTTCCAGCATTTTGCGCATGTTGCTCGAGATTTCCAGTATCTACAGAATCACTTGTGTCTCTTGTTTGATATTGACTGAGCTTTTCTCATTCCAGTCTGACCCGCAGGAATGTTCTTCAGCCAGCAACTAGCAATGCATAACACATATAAAGAAGCAGTCTCTAATATCTCCATTAAACCACTTGTCCAGTGCTCACCTATCCACTGCAGCACACTTTTTGTCCTGTCTATTCCCCCTACCACTTCCATGCAACTGTAAATTACCAATTTTAATCTCTTTCTGGTGAAACATGAACTCTTCCTTTTTTTTAAAACCGCAAATGCTACTTGATCACTGAGTCTTTCTTGTATTGTGTTTTGATTTTGGATTTCCAGCATCTATAGTTTTTTTTAAATTTCCATTTACTGTTGGAGTTTAATGGTCTCAGAGCTTTTGCAGCCTGTTAAAATTGTATCCTTTTTGTGCAGGTGCTTCTCAAGCTGATACTACTGTCTCCAGAAAGTTGGCATATCCACTTGAGTACATATCTGTCAGTTCTGACCACAACCAGACATAAGTATGAAGACATCTACCTCAGGGAATTCAGAGAAACAGTGTTAGGAGGGAATACATAGGTGAAGCAGTATACCAGCAAGGAGGAGTACGTGGAAAAGGCATGTGAGGAGTGACAGCAATGTGATTTGAAGCAAATCTGGGACTTGTCATCTCTTAACTGGAAGGCCCCCAGTATAGCACATGACAGGCCTGCATACAAATGAAAAACTAAGACAGTATCATGTTGTAAATACTTCAACTTCCCTATATTTATCAGGATCTTGGCTTTGCGAGACATTTGAAACACTGTCTTAAAATGTACCTTAATTACAAGATTACGTGGCATTGGAACTGTGATTCACCTCAGAGTCATTATATAAATCAAGTAGAGAAGGGGGCTATGCACACAGCCTTGTGGTGCACCTGTGCTGATGGTGCTTATGGAGACTGTGTTGCCAATCTAAACTGAATGGATTCTGCAAGCAAGGAAATCAACGATCCAGTTGCACATGGATTTATTAGGGCCTAGGTCTTGGAGTTTACTGATTACTTTTAAGAGGATGATAGTATTGAATGCAGAGGTCTAGTCAATGAAGAGCATCCTGATGTGTGCATCTTCACTGTCCAGCTGTTCAAAGGTTGAGTGAAAAGCCAATGAAATGGGATCTGCAGTTGACCTGTTGTGATGGTAGACAAAATGGAGTGGGTCTATGTCACTCCTCTGCAAGGGTTTCATTCTCTCTCTGTTGGAAGGTACAGCCTGGTGAAAGAGTCCCTGAAAAATTAGGAGAACTTAGCCTAGCCCATAAAGCAGTACCATCTCTGTTTTAGCTGGACAATACTTCCAAACACAAACCACTGGAGTCGCCAGTTCTGTTCTAGATCTGTGGTGCTACTAAGGAGAAGCTTTTCTATATCATCTGTTGATTCAAATTGATTTAGGATGAAGTGAGTTGTGGCAAAAGGAATGTCTGATTTTATTGTTGAATACATACACTCAGTTACATTATTCTGTCCTTGCAGACCAACCCAATAGAATATCCAATGACTAATCCAATAGGGCATAATCATCCCTTTGCCTCTACTTGACCCACAGAGTTTCTCCAGCAATTTGTTTTTGCTCTATATTTCAGTATCTTCAATCCCTTATAGATGACATAGGTTTAGAGTGAAAGACAAAATATTTAAGTGGAAACCAAGAGAGATGTTCACTCAGAGGATGATATGATTATGGAACAAATATCAGTGAAGTGGCAGATGTGGGTTTAATTGTAACATTTAAATGAAGTTTGGATAGGTATATGGATGTATGTAGTATGATGGGCTATGGTCCAGGTGCAGGCAGAAAATGAGGTTGCATGGATTAAGTGGGCCAAAAGGCCTATTTCTGCACTGTAATGCTCTATAAGTCTGACTCTAATGTTTCACTGTTCCCATATTCATATGCCTGAGACCATGCAAATCAGAGGTACTTTGCAATTAAAGTCTATGAAGATCTCCCAATCCATTAAAAATGTCACAGCTACTCAGAGACAGAAACAAATGATATTTCATACGCTGAAACATTACTGGAACAAATGTTGATTAATAGGTTGCAACTTGCAACCAATAGTGACTTATAAACTGCCTGCTTAGTAATCTTCACAACCAGGATCAGTGGTGCTTCTCAGAGGAACATTTCTGAAAGTATAATCCTCAACTATAATCTAAGTACAGAATCCCCATTAACCATCCACACAATTAATGAATGTAACTGGGACACTTTCAAAGCCACCAGCTTTTAGCGCCATCCCATCTACAATAACCCCATTTCAAAGAACAAGCAGAATCTCCCCAGAATTCCTGGTCAACTTCCTCCTCAAACAGATGCAGTCACACATACTAAAAATGCTGAAGAACTCTGGCATCTTCAGTGTCTTGTGTCAGATGTAGCCACTTTTTTTGCTACTGTTGTGTATAAATTAGTTGCTGCATTTCCTACATTACAACAATGCCTATATTGCAAATCTGTATTTCAAAGCTTAAACATAAATAAGTGCGTACATGTGTATACGTCAACATATACATACTACCTTGATTCATTTTCCAGCATTTGACAAAATTGAGGGTGACACTGATCCAAGGCTGAATTGTGCACAGTGACAATATATGGTCATTGGTGTAGATGTTTCAAGATTGTAGAACTGTAATTCTCATGCTTGGAGTAAATTCTGTGCCATAGGCACTATGCTCTGTTAAACAAGTCCAGGTAAAATATATCGGCTAAAGCAATGGGCTGAAGAATCCCTCAGGCCAAATAGAATTGCTGTTGTGCTGATACCCAGTATTTTTTACAAAATTCACTAACACCATCTCCAATGGTCATCCTGCATTTCTGACCATCATCCATGGTTTCACCATAATTTGCAGACTGAATCAGGGCACTGTTACTGAAGCAGGCAAGATTGTTTTACCTTGATGAAATTTTGTTGGTCCAATTTCATCTGAAGGCCTACACTTTGACATTTTCTGTTCATTTTTTAAATATAATTTATGTGCTGAATGTGACTCTGATAGAGACATGATGCTGTGTGCCTTTGATCCTGTTGCAAGTAAGCTTTTCATTACATACGCAAGACCGTAAACTTGACTGACTTTGAGCTGTCTGTCTTGCGTCTCTCTTAACTAGCATTTCATTCCACCAGCTTGCTAGTAACAAATAATATTTCTCTCCCTGCCAGTAGGATAAACTTTGGGCATCCTTCAGTTTCACCTGCACAAGTCAACGCCATTTCTCAGTCCACCCACTCAATCAGCAACACTTCTCAGTCCTGTACACAAAGACAGCACTTTTTTTCATGGCCGATTCTTCCGGATAATTCAATATCCTTCATCTGATCTCATCTCAGACTGTCTTTCTCTTTCCATCATCCCATCAGACCAGTATCATGGAACCAACTTGGTCATACCATCACCCACAAGCATATCAGTTCTATGTTTCCCACCTTCAATAAATCATTTATTTCTATAGTAATCTCCCTCTCTCTCATTAATTATCTCCACACATCCACATACTAGCTGAGCTGATAATCTTCACACCTAGAAACTCTTACTTCAAGCTACTGTCACACACAAATTACTAAATATCTCTACTTCAAAAGGTTGAAATCTCCAGCTTTTGCTGCCTAATCACACATGTTTATTAACTGTCTCCTTAGAGTGAGGTCTGTCTTTTCAGAGAGGTACCATCTTCTGCACAATTATCTCCTGTTGTCAAATCGTTCATCCTACCATACATACACATCTTCTTTACAACTGTTTTTACAAAGCAGACCAACATTATCCCAGACCAGCAAGGGCAGTTGCTGACAGGTTCTCTGTCTCATCATGCTCTTCACTACAAGTAAAGGGCTGATAGCTTTTCCTCACCCTGTGTTGCTCTTTACTTCATGACCTTAAGTAACCATAGGCCATCACATTTGGGCCAGCTGGTGGTGTACTGGATTCAGCACTGGACTTCAAGGTGGATGGTCATGAGTCTGAATCCAGCCAGGTCCCAACCTGGGCAGCAGCAGTTTCTGTGCAGGAGAAAGGTCTGGCAGTCACCTGCAGTTTATCCTCACCACCCGTCCTTCTACCAAAACTCATACTTCAGGACCTTAGCAACAACACATACTTCCTCCTGATTTTCCTCAGTGACTTCATCTGCTGGGTTTCCATTTAAATGCTGAAAACTTCTGATTCTGGCTCACATTCACTTTGCTGGGACCACGAGAATGCCTGCCCAATGTTAAATTGTGGATGCTCCAATATTTCCTTGCTATTGGTCTCCTCTGCGTATTTATTAAGATTTCTATTACTGAATCTTTTATTATCTCCACAACATTTAAATGACATTTGGACAGGTACATGACTTAGAGAGATATTGGAATAATACAGGCAGGCAGAAAGGCTCTGGTAGTCGCCTTGTTAGGCATGATAAATTGGGCTGAAGAGTTTATTTCTATGCTGTATAAGTCTGCCTCAATCTTTGCTCTCTTGTGTTGTTCATACACATTATACCAGGCTGGCAAATGGCTTGATTCTAAGCTGAGTGCTAAATTTTACAGCTATCATCTTGAGCTCCATCTCAATTAAAATTCCAGTGCCTGTATTCTAGATCTGCTATCCTATTAATTCTATCCTTAAGTGACCCTGAATATCTTTCTGTCAACACATTCCCTCATCAAGAACCATTCTGTTCACTTTACTCAAGTCTTACATTTATAATGTCTTGTACAATCTTGTAACTTCTTGTAAAATAAGATAGGCTCTTCATCTCACAATCTGCACTTTATTGTTTACCTGCACTGCCTTTTCCAGGCAGCTTTTACACATTATGCTGCAAAGTTATTATTTGACAATGTTTTACCTCAATGCACTGTGTGATGATCTGATCTGTATGAACAGTAGACTAGACAAGTTTTTTTCAGTGTACCTTGGTACATGAGACAATATAAACCAATAATAAAACAATAACAAATAAAGAACAGAATACATTCATGAGATCCCACAACTGCTACTACATTGTCACAAAGCCATTAACTTTATTTTCTTCATGGACAACAGTAGCATTCATTTTTGTTATGGTGTTTGGTTAGCCTGCTTGTCAAACAGCTCATATTGAGAAGCTGAAAAGCAAAATCATATAAATACTCAAACTTTGGAAAAAAAAGTTGGGAATACTCAACATTTAAATCAATGTTGTTCTCTCTAGAGATGCTACCTGACTTGCTGAGTATTTCCAGCATTTTCTGTTCTTAAATTTAAAATGTGGCTTAGTCTTGACCTTTACTGGTCCAGCCCTGCTCAGCTCAGTCTATCTGTTAGAATTCAAAGTACAAACATTTGTACATTTGCTATTGCATCTGCACTTCAGTTACTGAAGTCAGCCTTCAATTCTCAGCCAGCTTTAATGATGCCCCACTGAATACAGCCTTTAGCAAACCAAGATAGCGTTCAGATAACTGTCTAACTTCTAATAACACTGGACAACAAAAATTTTGGTTCCTGGATACTTTTAAGTGTGTCTTATGGAATTTGGATTCCCTATTATGAAGATCACCATGAAATTCCCCTATCACACACCACTTCTTTAAAATCAGCTAGATATGTTATTTCAATTCATAGTTCAAGTCAGAATAACTAAGATGCTAAGATTGAGGACCAATTTTTTTGGTCCACTAATCATACAAGTCATCACTGACAAGAATTTGTAGAACTTCTAGTGGGACTGGAGAAAATCACATGGAAGGCATTCAAGGATGTTGTTGAAAATTTTCTTGGCAATTACAGAGCACCAATCTACGTGCAGCTGGTTGGCATGCTTCCAGCAGACAAAACCATGAAATGGGAAATCTTTCTAAAGACTCATTTTCTGCATTCCCATTTAGACTTCTCTGCAAATCTTGGTACTGTCAGTGACAAGCATGGTGTAAGGTTCCACCAGGACATTGCGATCATGGAGAAATGGTATCAGGGAAACTGGAATCCATCAATGCTTGCTGATTATTGTTGGACACTTAAGTGAGAAGCCTCAACACTGAATACAAATGAAAATCATCAACGAAACATTTTTAGCTTAGGTGAACTATTGCAAAGCATCAGCACCATTATGCAATTAAACACTTGTATTAATTTCTTGTTTCTCCAAATTCCTACGTGATACAAGTAGTCTGAAATTTTATTTGTGTTCATCTTCAAGAGGTCTATCAAAAACAAAAAAATTCTGAGGAAGCAACACTTATGAAAAAAAATTGTTGTCCAGTGTAATCCAGTCAAGCCTTCAACAACGTTGCCTGAATTCAACTGCTTCCATCCTACCTCACCAAGGTACTTTGTTAGGTGATTCATAAAATTACTCCAATCATAAGACAGCCAATCTTCATTGCACGAGAGCATGAACAACTCCCCTATTGAAACCTTTAAGACACTTCAAAAGGAAATATCGACAATCCTTGTAATAAATTAACTTGTTACTATGCAGTTAGTTGTGTAACATTATTGAACAGTCTTGGCAATACGACCTTAATTGTATCACCAAATGGCTCTGTGCCAGCTCATTATGTACTTATCCTTATTAGCTGGCTAATACAATTAACACATAGGTATCAATGAATCACATGATTTTAACTACACTTTAGAATTACAGCATTAAACAAAATATTCAATACCCTGTGCCCTAGGAGAGCTGTAAATTATATCAAGGTTCGAGGACTCCAATATTTACAGTGAATATTGTCTGTAACATATTGTTGCTTTCTGCAGAATATTTAAGTTATTTTAAACGTAACCAAGATTTAAATCAAATCATTGACAATTTCCCCAAAGATATGCTCATTGAAAGACAGAAAAAAGCATCGAAAGTTAATTGTCTAAAATTAAATTGTTACAAACGTAACCTCCAATAAAATGACATTATGGTGAAATGTGTTCCCATAGGTAATCTCATATTAAACAGGTTTTGTCGCTAAGGCAGTGAAGTCACTGTAAGATCATTTACAATCCCACCAATCACATGCCCCCATCAGACAACCAATTTAAAGGGTTGGGGTAAGAAATTCAGTACTGCCACAGCAGTGTTGGTCTCCCTTGGACACACTTTAAGACCAGGTTTCTCCAGGAAATATCCAGACATGGACCTTGCCCAATAGTGTGGTGTAATGTTTCAATTACTGGACTGATAACCACTGATCAGATGACTTTAATGTCAACCATTAAACTGTTGGATTGCTATAAGAAACTAGTTCATTAAAAAGCTTCAAAGAAGGAAAGCTGCCATTATTACTTGATGGAGCCTTTGTGTGACTCCAGCCACAGCAATGTGGTGATTCTTAATTGGTCTTTGAGATACTGTAGCCTAGTCCTTTCAATTCAGAGGAAATTAAGAACAGAAAGTACTGGTTTGATGAATATATCTCCATCCTGGGAACAAATACAATAACATTAATATTGTAATTAGAATGACATACTACCAATTATCTTATACTTTCTATTATCACAAGACAAAACATCTTACATTTATAGGGTAATGTTGTGTATTTTAATATTTACTGTAATCTTGTAATAGCTTGATTAAGCGTTCTTATTTGTTTAAATAATTTATTACAGATTATACTTATAAATATGTGAATTGCATATGTCATCACACTACCACGTGATATGCCTGCACCTCGCTTAAAGTAAACACAAATTTAGACCTATATTTTGGATTTGCATGCCTTCCTTTGAATTAGTTTAATGCTTTGAAGTTACAAGCATCTCTATTGTCTCAATATGGATGAAAATTCATTCTCATTGAAGTAGTGCGTGACAGCTACTGAGAACTTTTCTAACCCATGTGATGTTAGGAAAAGTTTGTCATCTCTAGATATAGCAAAGGTTAAGGAAACAAACATGGTAGCCATAAAGACCCTTGTTCCAGACCTAGATGCAGTTCCAGCCAAGCCATTCTGATACAGTTATACAATCCAAAAATTGTGGGAAGTGGCCTTGATATGTTCAATTCAGAAAAAGGAAAGGATTAATCTAATTCAGGGGCAGGCAACCTATGGCCCGTGGACCAGATCTGGCCTGCGAAGGTATTTTGACCGGCCCACGAGCAAACATTGGGCTACTATGCTTATCCAGCCCGCAAGCGATTTTTCCTTATTCTGAGTGTTTCACACGACCACACTGATGGACATGCATTGCATCTTGTTACATTGGCTCCAGGTTATGTTTTGTTCCAAACCAAACACTGGTATATACGAATGACGGGAAGGCAGACTACCCTATTAATATGTATTAGATACTCTCCGTGCACGCGCAGGTTTTCAGATGGGATCGTTCACTTTTGTAAACAAAAACAGTGTCACTGTATTTTAACAAAAAATCCACACTAAATATCCAGATATTTACTTCTGCTATGATACTTGTTGATTTTATTTTGAAATGCAAGTTATTCAAAGAAAAAATTCCAATCGCAATGAATGCAAAACACAGGAAGGTAGACACTGAGTGCCAAAATTTCCAAGACACTTGGACACTAGTTTACTTTTTTTAATCGAGTAAGCTGGGAAACCAGTTTGTCTCATTTGCCTAGAAAATGTTGCTGTGAAGAAGGTGGCAAATATCAGGCGACATTACGAGACCCGCCATAGTGGAAATTTTAACAAGTTTACTGGGCAAGCAAAGAAAGATGAAGTTGAGCAAATGAAGGCTAGTTTCAGAAAACAAACATCATTTTTTGCCTAGGAAAGCAGTGAAAGTGAAAGAAATACCCATGCCAGCTATGAAGTCTCAAAACATATTGCAGAAAAGATGAAGCCTTTTACAGATGGAGAGTTTGTCAAAAGAATGCTTACTGGCAGTGGTGAATATTGTTTGTCCTGAAAAGAAATTTATTTGCATCTATCAGCCTGTCAGCAAGAATGATCACACGGCAAGTTGAAGAATTGTCAGCAGATGTTAAAAGTTGTTTAAGGGATGCCTGCAACAAATTGCAATTTTTCTTCAATTGCACTTGATAAGAGCACAGACTTGAGAGACACTGCTCAACTTGCAGTGTTTGTGCGAGGAGTGACTTCAACTTTTCAAATTTTTGAAGAGTTTATTCAATTAATTCCTATGAAGGACATGGTTACTGGAGCAGACATTTCTGAAGCTTTGTTGAAAATGATGTCAGAAATGAAACTTAATGCTAATTGGCATCACAACTGATGGGGCACCAGCAATGGTGGGACAGAGAAAAAGCATCATTGCATTGCTGCAAGAACAAATAGAAAACCTTGGAATTGCACAGAAACTGGTTAAAATTCATTGCATTATCCATCAAGAGGCATTATGTGTCAAGTCGTTGAAATTAAAGGATGTTATGGACATTGTTGTGAAAGCAGTGAATCTGATCCTATCTGGTGGATTGAATCATTGCCAGTTTTTGTTGGATACGGGAGCAGAATATGGGGACCTGGCTTATTTCTGCAATGTATGCTGGCTTAGCTGAGGGTCAATGCTGGAAAGAGGATTTGGATTGCATGAAGAGGTGGCAATATTCCTTGAAAGCAAAAATGAGGATGATTCACATTTTCTTGATCCTGGTTGGACATATTGAGATCAAAATTTCATTCTGAACATGTGTCAGTGCTTGACTTCTATAGAAAATATATTCATACAAGTGGGAAGTACCCTAACTTAATGGACCATACAAAAAAGGTGGCATCATTGCTTGGCAGCACTTATCTGTGTGAGCAATTATTTTCAAAAATGAAGCACACCAAAAACCATTTGAGAACAAGATTGACTAATGTCTTGCTCTTGGCATCAACAAGTCTGACACCCAATATTGAGAAGCTTTCAAGCAACAAACAGCATCAAGTTTCACATTGATTTATTGACTATTTGCATTAAAATTTTATTTTTTTATTACACTTAATTTACCACCAGTCAATGGATCATGTTCATTCATTTTATGTTTAAAGATTCTTTGTGTCCTTTTAATAGATTCAAAAGATGCCTTGGTTGAAAGAAACTGCAACTAAACTGAGTTCTTTGATTACTAATTGGCATCCTTGGTTAAGCACAAATGATTTTCTAGCATGCGTTATTCATTAATTTGAGGCAAAATATAACTAGATGTATTTAAATGGATAATTCCCATAGTTCAAGTTTTTTTATGGCATTTATCTGGCCCACCGTCCACTCATTAATACGCGATCCGGTCCACAGGGGCAAAAAGGTTGCTGACCCCTGATCTAATTCATCAAATTCTCACTCAGTCTCAGTCCTTATCAAAATGTTTGAAAGCGTTAACAGTGCTGGCAAAAGGTATTCATTCTCCAGTAGTCAACTAACTAACACCCAGCTTAGGTTTCTCCTGAGCAATTTCAGCCCAGAACTTATTGAAGCATGTGCACCAAAAGGCTGAGTTCCAGAGGTGACATGAAAGTGACAGCCCCTGACAGAGTGACATCAGGGTTATGATAGGGTCAAAGTCAATAGTAAAGATGTTGTGGTTGTTGGAGGTCAATCATCAGAGACCCAGACCATCACAGCAATTACTCTTCAAGGTAATGACTACAACCAACCATCTTCAGTTCCTACATCAATAATTCTTGTGTCATAATTGCAGAAGTGGGGATGTTTATTGCTGAATGCATGTTCACTTCCAGTCACAGCTCCTCAGAAAGCAGCAAGCAGGAAGTCCGAGGCACTGGTTGGTAAATGCATACTCCTTTTCACGAGCTTATGTTTTATTTTGTAACTTTTATACATCATAGTACATAACTATACTAGACCAACGTTCAAGATTTTTCATGACCAGTATCCGATGCCCATATAAATTGTTGATTTTAATGGAACCATCATAAGCAGTAATATTCAGAATGCATTTACATGCAAGATGCAACAAAGTCTGATCAGTACTGCACCATTGTCATTAGTTCACCTGGATCTCTGTCTCACCTTTTGTTTTTTTACTCTTCAGTCAGTGCTTACTCTTCCTCTGTCATTTGGCTCACGTATCGAAAGGACCTGACAACCTGAGTCCCAATAGGATGTCAGTGGTGGTGATAGAGGCAAATACAATAGAGAAACTCTTAGACCATAAGACTAAGTCATCAGAGCAGAATTTGCCATTGATCCCATCAAGTCTGCTCTGCCATTCTATTATGGCTGATTTATAATCCCTTGCAGGCCCGCTCTCCTGCATTCTCTAACTTTTGATGCCCTAACTAATCATGTTGAGTTGGTGATAAGGCAAACTCAAGGTTAGCGTTCGTTTTGAGAGGAATAGCATATAAGAGAAAGGATATGATGCTGAAGATTTATAAGGCATTGGTTAGACTGCACTTGGAATATTGTTAGTAGTTTTAGGCCCCTTATCCAAGAAAAGATGTTCTGGCACTAGAGAGGGTCCAGAGGAAGTTCATGAGAATGATTACGGGAATAAAAGGGTTAGAGTATGAAAAGTGTTTGATGGCTCTAGACCTACACTCGCTGGAGTTCAGAACAATGAGGGAGGATCTCATTGAAACCTAATAAATATTGAAAAGCCTAGACAGATGTGGAGAGGATATTTCCTACAATGGTTGAGTCTAGGACCAGTGGGCACAGTCCCCAAAAAGAGGAATGTCCACTGAGTACAGAGATGAGGAATTTATTTAGCCACAGGGTTGGGACTATGGAATTCATTGCCACCAATGGCTGTGGAGGCCAAGTCATTGAACATATTTAAAGTGGAAGTTGTTAGATTCTTGGTTAGTCAGGGCATCATAGGTTATGGGGAAAAGGTAGGAAAATGGGGTTGAGAGGGATAATAAATCGGCCAGGATGGAATGGTGGAGCAGACTCAATGGGCCAAGTGGCCTAATTCTGCTCCTATCTCTTATGGTTTTATGGTCCATGGAAAATCCAAGTATACAATATTCACTGGCTCTCCTTTGACTATCCTACCTGTTATTTCCTCAAAAAAAATCCAACAGATTTTATCAGGCAAGATTTCCCCTTAATGAAATCATACTGACTTTGGCCTATTTTATCACGTGCCTTCAAGTACCCCAAAGCTTCATCCTTAATAATGGACTCCAATATCTTCCCAAATCTGAAATCAGGTTAACTGGCCTATCATTTCCGTTCTTCTTATTCCCTCCTTTATGAAAAGTGGAGTGAAATTTGCAGTGTTCCAATCCTCTGGAGCCATTCCAGAACAGTGATTCTTAAAAGATCATTAATAATACTTCAACAATCTCTTCAGCTACCTCTTTCAGTACTCTGGGGTGTAGTCCATCTGGTCCAGGTGACCTATCTCCCTTCAGACCTTTCAGCTTCTCATACACCTTCTTAGTAATAGCAACTACACTCACTTCTGCCCCCTGACACTCCCAAAATTCTGGCATATAGTTTGTGTCTTCCACTATGAAGACTGAAGCAAAATACTTACTAATTTCTTCCTGAAATACTACCTCAACAGCTTCATTTCTCAGCAGTCTCTTATCCACGCTGGCCTTTCTTTTGCTCTTTATATATCTGAAAAAAATCTTTTAGTATCCTCTTATATTATTGGCTAGCTTATCTTCATATTTCATCTTTTCTCTCCTTATAGATAGATAGATAGATACTTTATTCATCCCCATGGGGAAATTCAACATTTTTTCCAATGTCCCATACACTTGTTGTAGCAAAAACTCATTACATACAATACTTAACTCAGTAATAATATGATATGCATCTAAATCACTAACTCAAAAAGCATTAATAATAGCTTTAAAAAAAGTTCTTAAGTCCTGGCAGTTGAATTGTAAAGCCTAATGGCATTGGGGAGTATTGACCTCTTCATCCTGTCTGAGGAGCATTGCATCGACAGTAACCTGTCGCTGAAACTGCTTCTCTGTCTCTGGATGGTGCTATGTAGAGGATGTTCAGGGTTTTCCATAATTGACCGTAGCCTACTCAGCGCCCTTCGCTCAGCTACCGATGTTAAACTCTCCAGTACTTTGCCCACGACAGAGCCCGCCTTCCTTATCAGCTTATTAAGACTTTGTATTAAGGCTTTGTAGTTGCCTTCTGTTCATTATGAAAAGCTTCACAATCCTCTAACTTTCCACTGGTTTTGTCTATTATATACCCTCTCTCTTCCTTCTATGCTGCCTTTAACTTTTCTTCTCAGCCACAGTTGCTTCATTTTCCTTTCATCTTAGGGATATATCTGTCAAAGCCTTCCATATTGCCCCCAGAAACTCCTACCATTGCTGTTCTGCCATCATCCTTGCTAGTGTCCTTTACGAATCTTCTTTGGCCAGCTCCTCTCTCATGCCTCTGTAATCCACTTTAGTGCACTGTAATACTGGTATTAACTTTGACCGGCTCATCTCTCATGCCTCTGTAATCTGCTTTAGTGCACTGTAATACTAATACTTTGGACTTTCTCTTCACTTTTCAAACTGCAGGTGAATTTTATCATATTATGATCACTGCATTCTCGGAGTTACTTTTCCTTAAATTCCCTTATCAAATCTGGTTCATTACACAATATTCAATCTAAATTTGCCTTTCCACTGGTAGGCTCAGTCACAAGCTGCTCAAAATAAGCCACTTCATAGGCATTCTATTAAGAGCTTCAATTGGGATCCAGCACCAACCTGATGTTCTCAATCTGCCTGCAAATTAAAAATTCCCATGATTATCATACCTTTGCCATTTTTACACGCTTTTTCCATCTCCCATTTTAATTTGCATCCCACATCCCAGCAACTGTTTGGAGGACTGTACATGTATGACCCACATGAGGGCATTTTTACCCTTGCAGTTTCATAACTCTACCCACAAGGATTCTATATCTTCCAATCCTATGTCACCCCTTTCAAAGGATTTAATCTCATTTTATTTTATTTATTTATTTATTTTTTTAAACTGATACCCCACCCCCTCTGCCTACCTTCCTGTCCTTTGAATATGATGTATATCCTTGGATGATGAGCTCCCAACCATGATCTTCTTTCAGCCACAACTCAGTGATGTCCATGACACCTGCCAATCACTAAATGCACTACAAGTTCATCAGCCTTATTCTGAATACTGTGTGCATTCAAATTTGAGGTAGGCACATGGATGATAGAAAAATGGAGGGCTATGTAGGAGGCAAGGGCTAGATTGATTTTAGATTAGGCTAAAAATTTCAATACAACGTTGTCGGCCAAAGTTCCTGTACTGTGCCGTAATTTTCTATGTTCTATATTCTACAATGCAAGTGTGTCAGGCAATAACTATCTCAAATAACAGTCTAACAACCATCTCATCTTGATCCTGAATGACATTACCATCACCACATCCATTACTGCCATCATGTCAGGAACAGCTTTGATCAGCATTGACCACAAATTCAACTGGACCCACCAAATATATGTTGTGAATGCAAGAGCAGATTGGAGGTCATAGACAAAAGATTCTGCAGATGCTGGAAACCTAAAACACACATACTAAATGCCGGAACTCAGCAAGTCAGACAGCATCTATGGAGAGGAACAAACAATTGATGTCAGCTATCTTAAGGCACATAACTCAGCTCCTGACACCCCAAAGTCTTTCCATCATCTATGCTGCCCGAGTTAGTACTATTTCAAAAACACTCAAAAAGTTTGATGTCACCCAGGACAAATTTTCAAATGTTTCAGGTGCATGGGAACAGTACCAACAGCAGACCCCACTCCAAATGGAAAAACCATGCTGACTTGGAAGTAGATGATTGTTCAATCATTGTCACCGGGTCTAATTCTATCATACTCCTCAACACCACTGTTAGAGCAGCAACACTGGAAGGACACTATTTTCATATTTTCTAGAACTTCTGGTAATTGGCCCCTTCTCCTTCACCATTCCCATTTCCCTCTTTCATCTTCAGGTATCTCCTTACTTGCCCATCACCTACCCCTGATGCTCCTCCTCCTTCCCTTTCTTCCATCATCTTCTATCCTCTCCTATCAGATACCCCCTTCTCCAGCCCTTTATCTCAACTTCCCAGCTGTTTACTTCACCCCTTCCACTTTCTGGTTTCACCTACCACATGCCAACTTGTACATCTTCCCCCCCACCCCCACCTTCTTATTTTGACTTCTCCCCTTCCTTCCCAGTCCCGCTGAAGGGTCTCGACCCAAAATTTCGACTGTTTACTCTTTTCCATAGATGCTGCCTGCCCTGCTGAGATCCTCCTGCATTTTGTGTGTTGCTTTGGATTTCCAGCATCTGCAGATTTTCTTGAGTTCATATTCTAACTGTCATATTCTCAAGAACAATTAGGGATGGGCAATAAAATTCAAATTTCCCTGATTAAAAAGTTGAGTTGTCACTGTTCTCACGCAGGAAACTCAGCATTCAGGTCAAATAAAGAAAGCACATTCGAATACTGGCCAGATCAACTGACTAAAGAATTTGAACATGCTTTACAACACATGTTAGAGTTGTAAATCAAGAAGAACTCACAAAAATTAACTACAGTCACACTGTCTAGAATTTGCTATGCATGTTACCTGTAAAGATCATTGCAGCTTTTGTACTATTTAACACATTTTCATATTTTGATGTTGAGGTCTCGCTCTCTCTTCTCCCCCCTCCCCCTCTCAAACTTCAAAACAATATTTTTTGTTCAGCTTCTTGTTGTAAGCAGAAACTAGTCTTCAGTTATTACTCTAAATGGCAAGCAATAATCAGTGTGAAGTTAGAAAGACAGTTTTGGAAACATCATCTGAGGAACACCGAGTACTGGCCCACTGCACAGGGCTAATTGTTCAAGAAATGCAGTGTTAGACACTGGGGTTATGTTAATTGGCCTGCATGAAAACAGAATTCTGATGTTATTTAGTTCAAGGAATATGAAGACCAGATTAGTGCTATCATAGCACATCAAAGAGCTGACCTATTAATAGTTGGAAAATTTCTAAACTCAGAGTTAGCATTCAGTGCATTAATCTGGGTACCTGGCATTTGCATCCCCTGAAATTTTTAGACCATCTGTGTGAAAAGGTAGCTGAAAAAAACATCATCCAAGTAGCAAGCAATCTGCTTAAATGTAAGACCAGTCAGGCTTGTTTGGAATAGTCAAGGAAGATGAAGAAGAATGACAGAAAAGATGGGGTGAACTAAAATCCATTCCTCTGCCTTCAATTCCTGGGACAGACAACTCATTCATCTTCAACTTGGTTGTGTGTCATTCTAGCTTATAGGAATGGTATCTGGAGATTTTTATGTTTTAGAAATCCTTCATAATTTGGAAATCTGTTGTAAGATAGAAATCATCTGTGAGCTTTAAATGTATTTTAAGAATTTTATCTAAATTTAAAAAATGTAAATGAACTGAGTTTAAACAAGTTTATTAGCTCCTTGGTAGGGAATGGGGTGCTAAGGCTCTAGTAATGGGCATTGACAGCTGAGCTCACCATAGAGGATAAGCAAGGAAGTGACCTAGCATTTGAAGAGTAGGAAACTACACACCAAATTCTTGAAAGTGATAGACATTACACAGCCTTTCAGGCACTTGATGGCTCACAATATCAGTGGACCAGACCAGGTTTTTCCAATAGTCCACTGAATTTCTGCAGGAGTCATTCAAACTCTAGAAGGAATGCCAGCCACTTGTGTGTATGTTGATGACCTATACTGCACAGCTGACATTCTGGACAAGCATTTAACACAAGCTGAGGCTGTCATTGGTTGACAGATAAGAGTCTATATAATCAACATTAAAAAAATCTCATCACTGTCATACAGAAGTAAGTTACCAATCAGGGGCATAGTTAACCCTGAATTTAGACAGAAGTTTCTCAAGTAGGATACCCAGAGACCCTTAAAGCCTTGCAATTTGCACTAGGCCAATTGAATTATGCTAGATCTTTCAAACCTGACTATGCTCAATTGCCAGAATCATTATATGACAGATGTACACCAACATGTGATAAATATTTTGTTTTTACCTCAGATTATGAGGCAATAGAGAAATTGATGAATGCAGTTCAACAAACAATACACTTCTGGAGAAGAGACCAAAACTCTCTTGTTCTGTAAATTCATGTTTCTCCAATAATCTCTGTCGTCATCACTATAATGAGGTAGAAGAAACACAAGCCCCACTGTGCCTCATATAATTTCACCCCAACAGACAGAAATTTACTTTGAATGATGTCTTACTGTAGTATTCCATACACTTACTGCAGTAAGACCACTGCAAGGGACAAAACTATTATGCAAACAGAGTTTGTGGCTTTGAAAAATTGTAGCAATTTACTAACAAATGAACAGAGAACTACATTAACTAGATATGGGAAATGGCAAACATGTTTATAAAATGACACCTTAAAGCAGGAATTTTCCTGAGAACTATGACTTACAATTCATACCTATCGTGGAAGTTGCAGAACCATCTTCTCTACAACACATGGTAGCAAGACAGCCTTCAAAGTACAATTCTCAAATGTGGTACTATGATAGAGCAGCAAACTCCAGAAAGATGGACCCACTCAAATACAGACAGGAGGGGAAATTATAAAATAAATAATGTTTTTTGAAACAGAATTTGAAGTGCATCCATTGGGAAATCATACAGCTCAGTTTGCAAAGGCTAAAGCCTTAGAATTATGTCCAAGGCAAGTAAATACAACAGAACCAGTCTTGATTTGTACTGACTCTAATTATATTAGGAATGTGGTAGAAAGAGATCTTCCCATCTGGTCAACTACCAGGTGGAGAACACACAGAGGTAAGCTACTTCCACATTTGTCCACATGGAAGAATATTTATGAGTTATTATTGACTCACCCATTATTACAGGTGTTACACATCCTGGTTCATAGCCAATTCCACAGCTATGGAAATAAACTTGCTGATGATGTGACAAGGACATGGCAGGAAAACAAACCCAAGTGCAGGACTCCAACACAGAGGTAGGATCAGGACCTGAGAGACTTGGTTTACAGAGAGATACAGGATTGACCACTCCCACTCCCACTCCCACTCCCACTCCCACTCCCACTCCCACTCCCACTCCCACTCCCACTCCCACTCCCACTCCCACTCCCACTCCCACTCCCACTCCCACTCCCACTCCCACTCCCACTCCCACTCCCACTCCCACTCCCACTCCCACTCCCACTCCCACCAATCTGGCAAGGGCTAACTGGAGCTGTCAGAGTCTTATCCTCTGGTGGCTAATGGAAACCAGGTGCTGGTGATTGAGAGGAATTGGGAAAGACTGGGAATCGTGTGGGGATTAAGGAACAATTAGGGAGGAAAGGGAAAAGGTGGGAAATGCCAGCCAGGACCATGACAGATGAACAAGCAAAACAAGCTGTCGGGATGGACCTTACTAAAGTAAGGGAAACCAGGGTTTTGGTAGTAACTCAGCAACAAGCAAAAAATAATCAGGATGATGTTTTAAGAATTCTCCTGGTTACTACTAAACTCAATCACAAATGACTTCCAATGCTGTACAAATATGAAACTGATGGAAAAGGTAACGTTTGGGTAGAAGGTCTAAAAAAGTTAAGAAGCAAATCCTTCCTGCCCACAAGTGAGAAGCACTAATTCAAGAACCCCTCTAAGGATTTGGACACAATCATTGCGGTGGACAAGCCACTCATACGAAATTACCCATGTTATACTGGTGGCCTTACATGTTGAATGACTGTAAACTGTTTGTTACAAATTGTAAAGAATGTCTGGCCTACAGTAAAGGAGTAGTCACAAAACCACCTCACATCGGACAAACAGAACTGCACCAATGCAAGTGTGGCAAATAGATTTTTAGGCCCATTTCCAGCATCCCAGGCAACCCACCTTATTGGAAATCTAATAGATATATTCTTGTGATGGTTGATATTTACACAAGATATATATGGTTAGTACCCACGAGTTCTTATAGTGAGGCTGCCAGCATCGTGACACTCCAAAACTCCATATTCCTACATGCTGGCACCATCACCTCTATACATACCGACTGAGGGTCTACCTTCATTGATAAAGGCTTTCAAGCCATGTGTGAACAAACAGGCATGCAAATGGAATACAGCACTCGATTGTTCCCCAACTGAGTGGCTCAGTAGAGTGAAGGAATCAGGAGATTAAGCGGTCTGGCAAAAATGGTCTATTCTAGAGGCCAAAATTATGCTTCCGTGCAATTTTCTGTAAATAATATGCCAATTGCAAAAACAGTTCTACACAAGAAAGTTAAAACTGATTTCTTAATGTTCGATGTGCACCTAAATACACCCCTGATCACTTACTCAGGCCAGCCATCTCCTACACCCAATACAACTCTCCTCAAGGAATTGAGAGAGTTTATGGGAAATCAAGAGAAAGCCAAAGAGCCAGGCAAGAATGTTTGGATAAGCCTGCCTCAGCCAGGACCCCCAGAATGAATAGAACCTTTATATCACTCCTACACTGCAATGGGTGGGGGAGAAATGTATTGAAAAGGTAAAATACATGTTTAGATTGAAAAAGAAATCTAAAAAAACCCTATCTACTTGAGGAAGATCTCATAGATACATTGCCTAGGAATAATACACAAAAAGTGTGTTGTTTTTAGAGTAAGAAAGACTCTAGGAAGAAATGTTACTCTCGCTATACTTTACTTTAAATATTAGTCCTTAAAACAATATTATTCCATGCTGCCTTTCTTACCTTTACTTTTTAGCTGATGAAATCGCATTTACCGTGGAAGTTGTATCATCTGACTCAGGCATCCCCAAAACTTAATGATTCAGAGAATATTAGATTATAGAAGATCTGTGAGCAATGATAATTATAATTTAAATATCATCAAATGTCCCTTAACTCTTGGTCATATGTGAACTAAGACACTGCAGCCTTTAATCCTTGCCTCTGGCATAGTGATTGTTTCCATCCATTTAAACATTGGCTGTATTGCAGACAAAATGAAGATAGATACCTGGAAGGTAAAAAAAAATCACTTGCAGAAACAATTAATGACACAAAATTTATACAAAATTTAAAAGTTCCAGCCCTGATATTGAAGGTAAACTAATAGAGGAATCCCTTGACATAATCCCCCTACATTTGAAGAAAAGTATAGATGCTGTTATGTAATTGAATCATCTGACTCATGGAAATATGACATTGAAACTGTTAGAGTAGAACATTGTGATAAGTAATTTTTAAATTAAGATTCTTCTATATTAGACAGATATCGGTGAAAGTACAAAGTTGACCACAGTGAGTTCCTTTATTGGGGCTCACTCAGCTAACGTGGTCCTGAGTCGAACCATAGGATCATCAAGTGTAGCACATCCAGTGAGGAACTTGTCATCATGTCTGACCTTGTTCCACCTCGTAATTCTCCTCCTATATCCTTAAGAAGCTGTGGATTCTGAGGTGGTTGACGAGATCAAATGGGACCTGCAGGCTGTACCATATGTGGGTCAGAACATGACAAGATAACATTGTGGTCTACTCTTTCTGGTATTAATGCTGGGTTTGTTTACGACCAACATTCCCATTGTGAATATCCCTTCTTTATGTGTGCTCTCTGGGATCAGGGTTTCTCATGACTGGATGGGGAAGTTACACTTTTTCATTGAGGTTTTGAGAACATGCTCAAATTGTTGATTTCTTTACTAATGCTCTCTTGTCTGAGCCTTAAGGAGAATGCCTATCATAGGAGGCCTTTCATGGACATGTAAACAATGTAGCTTGGAACATACTAAGTGTGACTCAAGTGTGATTGTTGCTCAGATAAGCCAGTGGACCTTTTTTACTATTTCCATTAAGAATAAGTCCTTTGATGCATTCCTGCTCTGCAAAGTAGATATCATTAAATTGTTCTCTGAAAAAGAAGATGCTTCTCCAGCCATTCCTCCTCTGTCCTCTGGTATGGAAGATTAATCTTCACACTCTTTCCTTTCCTGGTAATGTTTGGGACCTATTAGTCACCTCTGCTTTCACATAATTCAAATAGTTCTTCAGCCTAATCAAACCCAATAAGGCTCTTCTTTTTGGATGAGCTATTCAATCAGGGACCTACCATAGGTAAATAAAAGAGCCTGTGACACTATTAGAACTGAAGAACCAGGAAATATCACTCAGCTAGTAGGAACAATAAAGAAAATGAGAATTTCCAATGTACAAATTAGCTACATTGTCACTTTAATTGTTTGTCAGGTGCTTTGGGGTGACCATAAGACCATAAGTTATAAGTATAGAATTAGACTATTTGGCCCATCAAGTCAACTCATTGCTTTCATCATTGCTGCTCCAACTTTCCTCCCAGCCCCAATCTCCTGCCTTTGCTCCATATCCCTTCATGCCCTTACTAAACAAGAATCAATCAGCCTCTGCCTTAAATATACATAAGGACTTGGCTTCCACAGCAACCTATGGCAAAGAATTCCACAGATTCACTACTCTTTGGCTAAAGAAATTCCTCCTCATCTCCATTGTAAAATGGCATCCCTCTATTCTGAGGCTGTGTCCTCTGGTCTTAGATACTTCCACCCACAGGAAACATACTTTCCACATCCACCCCATCAAGGCCTTTCACTATTTGATGGGTTTAAATCAAGTCACCCTTGTTCTTCTGAATTCTAGTGAATACAGGCCCAGAGCCATCAAATGCTCTTCATATGCCAAGCCATTCAATCCTGGAATCATTTTCGGGAACCTCCGTTAAACGCTGTCCAGTTTCAGAACATCATTTCTAAGATAAGAGGCCCAGAACGGCTCACAAACTCCAAGTGAGGACTCAACAGTGCTTTATAAAGACTCAACATTACATCCTTGCTTTCATATTATACTCCTCTTTAATGAATGCTAACAGTGTATTTGTCTTTCTCACCCCTGCACACCCTGCAAATTAACCTTTAGGGAATCCGCCACAAGGACTTCCAAGTCTCTTTGCATCTCAGTTTTTTTGGATTTTCTCTTCATTTAGAAAACAGTCAACCCTTTCATTTCTAGCAAAGTGTATGACCATATACTTTCCAACACTGTATTCCAGTTGCCATTTCTTTGCCCATTCTCCTAATATGTCCAAGTCATTGATCAAATGGATAGCCAGAGACTTTTTCCCAGGGCAGAAATGGCTAATATGAGAGAGCATAATTTTCAAGTGACTGGAGCAAAGCGTAGGGGGTATGCCAGAGGTATGTTGTTTACAGAGAGTGGTGGGTTGATGGAACACCCAGCCTGGTTGCTGGTAAAGACAAGTACTTTAGGGGCATTTAAGAAACTCTTAGATAGGTACATGGATGATAGAAAAATGGAGGGCTATGGAGGAGGGAAGGGTTAGATTGATCTTAAATTAGGTTAAAATATTGGCACACTGTGGTAAACTACATATACCTGTCTGGACACGCCCCCCTGCTGTCTGCTCCTGTGCCTCCTCCCACGGACCCCAGTATAAAGGCGACTGGGGACACCGCGCCGGCCTCAGTCTCCAGGATGCAGTGTGGTGGTCAATTTCTGCTTGTTCTTTCTTCCAGCCAATAAAAGCCTATATCTCGCCTCACGTCTCCAAGAGTTATTGATGGTGCATCAAACACATTGGGGGCTGAAGAGCCTGCACTGTGCTATAAAGTTGTTCCATGCTGTGTCTGAAAGTTCCTTTTCTCTTTCAAGTTCCCCAAATACTTTAAACAATATCAGTACAGAACAAGCGTACAAATTTTGTAGAAGAAGTATTACAACATCGTTGGTTGTAGAATTTGTATTCCTGGTGTTGGTAAGGAATGAACCCTGAACCACCTATACCCTCTCCACGTGGTGTTGAGGATTTGTCAGGATTTGTCATCCATTACATTTTAAATCGATGGGCCTTGTTTTAAGCAACTCAAAAGTAAACGGGGGAGGGAGGAATGGTGGCATAGGGTGGCACAGTAGTGAATGGTTAGCACTCTAATGCTGTCACAGCACCAGCTGGAAGATCAGGGTTTGATTCCCACCACTGTCTGTGAGGAGTCTGGTTTGGCTTTCTGAAGGATTTGACATGAATATTGGATTGTCTTTCTTTCAGGGAAGTTCTGATTAGACAACTAATTATGCCCTAGCTCCATGTTCTTCTGTACCACAGTGGCAGCTCTCCTACCGAGACAACTTGTCAATGTGCTTATCTTGCAAACTGTGGTGAAGCAGGACAGCCATGTTGTGCTTGCTGTCTAGACTTTATTGTTACAGACCTGCACTGCAATCAAACACTGAATGTAAACAAAGTGGGGCATGTTTGCTTTCTGTCATATTCATTTATCATAAGGGGAAGTGGATACCCATTACATTCTTCAATGCAAACAAGAGAAAAACTGCAGAAGCTCGAAATCCAAGCAACACACAAAAATGCTGGAGGAATTCAGCAGGCATCTATGGAAAAGAGTAGTGTCGATGTTTCGGGCCAAGACTCTTCAGCAGGTTCTTTAGTGCCTCAGACTTCGATCAGTAAGAAGTGCTGGGCTGAAGGTGGATTAGCACTTTCTCCTGAGTGAGAAGCATCAATGAATCTTCAGTATAGTCCATGAGAACCTGAGACACTCCACCTTCAAAGAAAAAAGTGTTTCCAGACTCCAGTGAATAGATGGTAGAACTTAGTCTTCTCTGACCAAAAGTCCTACAGAAACTTTAGGCCATATGATTGGGAACAAGACTGTGAAAAAAATAAGTAATGTAATAAAATAAGGAAAATTAGAAGGATGTTTAATAAAGAGAAACAGAAATCGTTTTTCTGTTGAATTTCTTTTGGCTGAAGGAAATTCATTTCAGGGTTAAAAGTGAAATCACTTCAGAAATGTTTTAAATGATGTACCTTAAAGGAGTTAGCTGAGAAGAGTTTTGCTTAAGTCCATTATATTTCACAAATTCACCAGTAAGTGAAATCTATTTCTTGTAACTACCTTGTGAGTTCTTGGATGAGTTAGATCCAGTGATGACCAAATGACATTGGTAGTATACCTGGGGTATGCTCAGGGTTATTTGCAATGGATTTTTTCAGCATTCCTCCTCGCATCTGATTTGAACCTCAAATTGAATATCTTAGGATCCATTTTTCCTTCCTTGTATTCATTCACCAGTCCCTTCTTTACAATTTGGTCTGAATTTGGTCTGAATCACTCCCAGCAAAATAATTATTGTGAAGAATGTTTGTAAACTTTTATTCCTATCACAACTTGAAGAGTATGAAAAATGATACCAGAAGTTTGGTATTTAAACCAGCACATTAACATATTTTAGTAACACAGATAGGAAAACAACAAGGATGATGAAATAACCACCAATAATGTTATGAGGTTTGAACTCAGTCTAAATTTAAATATATCTACACATCTCTTGAAGACCACATTTTTATCTCCAAAGCTCTGTGGATTTATCTCTGTTGTATATTTGATATATCAGTAACATTTGAGAAATATTATAAATATATTCTTTGATTAAAACTCTTTGCTTATTTAAATAATTCACTACGGGTTATATGTAGTATTACATGTATGGTATAACGTTATCATGCCGCCACATCATATGTGCACATTACACCAAAGTAAAGACAAGGTTACGCACACATTATGGATTCTCCGCATTTTTCTTTCAATTAGTTTTATGTTTTGGAATGACAAAATATAACAGTGGTGACATGGAAGTTTTAAGCAAACCTGAGACAGCTGCCTTCCTGTCGAAGCACAGCAAGATGTTCAAGTAAAAAAAAGCAGTGTAGCACGTGTCTCTTCAGAAAGGAGAGAACACGGTGGAGTTTTTAAAAAAGCCTGAAATGGACAAATTCACAGGTTCATAGACAGATTGTACTGTGTAATAATAATCATAAATTAAAAAATGCAGAAATAGTCAGCTACACCTGAAAGATAGACATGTTCAATTACACAAGAGATAACTGGAATATGTATACTGACTGAGTTGAGCCATATTTTAAATAAAATAGAATAGCCAATGAGAAACAAGAACCAGTTTTGGTGAGAGCATTGGATTTAAAGTTATACAGTTTACTGAGAAGTTTGACTGCTCCAAACAAACCAGCCAAAATAAGTATTGCAGATATCGTGAAAATAATGCAGAAACATTTAGAACCAAAACTGTTGTTGATTGCAGGACACATTAGGTTTTGTACATGGAATCAAAAGGAAGGGGGGGTCTATTTCAGTACACGTAGCTCAATTGAAAAAGTTGTCCAAGCATTGTCAGTTCAATGATGGGCTTAATGATGCACATTGAGATTGTTTAGTTTGTGCAATCTGATGAGAAAACATACAAAGCAGCTCCTCACTGAAGAACAGTTGAGATTATTGTATCTATAGAAAGAGCAGAGATGAATTGAGTTGCAGTCAGGAAGGAAAGTGAGCATGAACAAAATTGCAACGTTTAAGCAGAAAGTGGTCTGGCCGACCGAATTGTGTTTCCTCTGTGGTAGGGGCTCACATTCACCAAACTAACGCAGATTTAAAGTGAAACTTACAGAAAATGCAACAAAGTAGGACACATACAATGAGAATGCCAGGCAGACAAAAATAACTGAACTCCACAGGGAAGAGAAAAAGATAAAAAGTTAAGTTGCAGTTTCATGAAGGGTGCTAATCTGTATGGCATTGATGAAAAATCTGAGAATGATGATAGTGACACAGGACTGAGCAGCCTAGAGATTTATAATGTGAAAGCCAACAATAGATAAACATACATCAGAAGTGAATGTTAAATTAATAAAAATGGAATTGGACACTGGTTCATCTATTTAAGTACTTCCAAAAAATGGGTTTAAACAACATTTCAAAGATACTGAACGGAAGCTTGCAGGTGTCCAACTGAAGACTTTTACTGGAGAAAAGAAACTCCAGCAGGAATGACATTTGTAACAGTGAAATACAACAACCAACAGGCTATGTTGGGTTTGTATGTGCTAAAAACAGAAAGGCCAGCATTGTGGGGACATGATTGCCTGAGACAGGTATAACTTGTTTGGAGATCCCGCCAGCATTTTCATGCCATATCCCCTGTAATAGAGTTACCTGAAGGAGAATTGAGAAAGGTACTGGATGATACCAAAGCTGTCTTCATGCTGTACACCATGAATTGTGCCCAACAGAAGGTAAGTAGGTGCTGATGCCAACCTCATGCTTCTGGTTCCAGTAAGATGGCAATGTGTATACATGCAGTGGCCTCTCAGTCCCTTCTAATGGCAGGTTGGTGGTTCAGAGAAGACCTGTTGGGCCGAGAGAGTTGAGAAGGGCTGGGGGTGTCAAGGTGGGTCATTGGGCAAAGGGATTTGAGTCAGGCCATTGGGTCAGAGGATTTGAGTTGGGGCTTCGGGCCTGGGGATTCAAGTTGAACCGTCAGGCCCAGGGATTCGAGTCAGACCGTCAGGCCCAGGGATTTGAGTTGGACCTTTAGGCCCAGGGACCCAGATTGGGCCATTGGGCCTGGGGATTTGTGTCGGGCCAATGGGCCACAGGAGAAGCCGGATTGGGTTCGGAAGAGCTGACCTGGGTGCAGAGCACGATGCAGTGTCCTAATCAGAGGCACCAGAGTTGGTGCGAAGGTGGTGTGCAGTGAAACCATGAGTGACTGTCTTGGACATTTATTTTGTGATTGCAAAGCCCTGTTGGACATTGATTGCTGGTGGCCTGCTGCTCCTGTTTGGTGGGGAGATAGGTGGCAAGGCAGCACTATGGCCTCAGTTGTAGCTAGAATTAGGCTTCAATCCTCAGGCTTGCATTGTAGTGTGGTGTCTGGGCTCAGTAGGGGGTGGCCTCTTGTGTTGGTACTGCCCTCCAGTGTTAGATCAGTGGAACTACAGGGTGGACTGCTGGGAGCCATCAATTTGCGAGACTGTCACTCAGGATCTTGGACTAAATATGTGTTTTCTTAAGTTACTATGTTCTTTTTTTCCTTTCTCGTTATTTTGAATGCACATATATGTTTTTGCACCTTGGCCTCAGAGGAGCACTCTCTCATTCGGTTGTATCCAGGTATGGCTTGAATGACAATTAAATTTGATTTGATTTGATTTTGGTTGGAGTGTATATTGGATCAAGGAAGGACCAAGCTGCTCAGAGTTATCCTGAAAGTGACGAAAGCAGTGGCCTGACTACAACAGTTTTTATAGGTAACATATCTGAGAAAGTTTCTGAAACGTTAATCGAACAGTTATTTACAGAATGTAGCTTGGTTTTAAGCTGGATGAGAGTTCAAGGAGCTTCAGCAAAGTTGCAAGCATTCAGCTTTTGTGAGCATAAAGTACCAGAATCTACCCTGTGTGTATTAAGTTCACTTGCATGAACTTTAAGTGGGAGACAAAAAGCTCCTTGTAAAAAGTAGGTGTAAAGACCAAAGCCCAGCTGGATGAATGGAACAGCAAAAAGAAAGAAACCAAGACAGGGAGAGAAGTAAGGATGAAAGTAAATCCAGAGAGAAAAGCTGGGAAAAGTAGAAGGAAGGTGTCCAGAGCTGTCAGATCCATGTCTCACAGTTTCAGAATCAACTGATACAACCAGCATGAAGGAGGATCTAGACACTGAAATTGTTTTCACAGTCACAAGTCTCACCTGCCAAGCAGAGTGACCCCCTCGCAACACCTTGTCAGGAAAGATGATAAAGATGTTATCCCACAAGAATAAGAAATCTTCCACAGTAATTAAACCTTCAGGCCTGAATGAAGCAATTAAAATTTAATACGCTGTGGATATAAATATAGTCGTTATATTATATAGTATATTCAACTATGTATATAGAACATAGATCCAAGTGGTTGAGGAGTTCGTTTAGTTATCTGAAGGTTGCTAGTTCGAGCCTTGGCTGAGGCTGCGTGTGTGTCCTTGATCAAAGCACTTAACCACACATTGCTCTGCGACGACACCGGTGCCAAGCTGTATGGGTCCTAATGCCCTTCCCTTGGACAACATTGGTGGCATGGAGAGGGGAGACTTGTAGCTTGGGCAACTGCCAGTCTTCCATAAAATAAAACCTTGCCTAGGCTTGTACCCTGGAAACTTTCCAAGGTGCAAATCCATGGTCTATCAAGACCAACGGAGGCCTACTACTACATGTACATATACATAGATCCACATATACCTTATGTACATATAGTCTATGTATACAGGTTGAGATGCATTCTATACTGAGCAGGGAGGAGTGTTATGTATTTAATATTTGAGTAATATTGTAAATCTATTGTTTGATTCAGCATCCTTCGTTTGTTTAAATAATCCACTACAGGTTATATGTAATATGCCTGAATTGCATACATCATTATGTTGCCACATCATATGTTGCTTAAACTAAAAACAAAACGAAGATGCATTATTCCCAACTCCGTGTTTTTCTTTCAATTAGTTTAATGTTTTGGAATTACAAAAAAAAATCACTCTCATAGTTCCCTGGTTAATTCTAGAAGTTATCTTTTGTTTGAGATGCAGCTGACACCTGACAAGGAAGAGGGGAGTAATTACTGTTTTGACAATTAGGTGCAAGAGGGGCTTGGCAGAAAACATTTCAAATTCCAAAGGATGGGGGAATATGCCACAGGGAAAGGGCTCAGAAAGGAAACAGATTGTCAGGGATTATGACACTGAGCTGAAGCAGGTCTGAAACATCTGAGACTGAGATCAAACGGCAGCAATGGTAACAGCTCACCTCCACTGAAAGGCATTACATTTCATCTATCAGTCTTTGCTATCTGTGTTTGGTCTATTTAGTCTTTCCCACCTGCATTTCAAAATAATGCCCGACGTATCACCTGCACCAACCTACCCGCTATATACAGAAATCTAGTGGTAAAGGGCCAGTAACATTATGAAGGATTCCTTCACCCACCCTGCTTATGGACTGCTTGACCCACTCACATCAGGGTGGAGGCTGCGTAACATCCACACAGGACCACAAGGCTCAAAGACAGCTACTTTCCCCAAGCAGTAATGCTGATCAACATTTCCACCCAATAACCCACCCCAAGCCACCACTACGTCATCATTTCCTGTCAGTCATCTTATGTACAGACACTCCTTTACCCAGCATCACTTGATGGACATTCAATCAATCTATGTATAAAAAGAATCTTACATATTTATTGTGTTTTATTAGTATTATTGAGTACTTTGTCTTATTGTGATTTTTTTTTGTGCTGCATCAGACCAGGAATAACAATTATTTTGTTCTCCTTTATACTTGTGTACAGGAAATGGCATTAAACAATCTTAAATCTTGAATCTAATTGCTTTAAGGCTACAGTGTGATAGAAAGACTTGTATTTACATACAGGTTTACATGTTCATTTTAGCTCAATACAGTTTTTATAAAGATTTCATCAGTTATTTAGTGTAACAGCAATTTAACATAAAATAATTACACACACACAAACACAAAAGTTTCTGCAGATGCTGCAAATGTTGAGCAACTACACAAAGGTTCTTGATTACAAGAACATCAATGATTATGGGGAGAATAATGGGGTTGAGAGGAATAATAAATCAGCCATGATGGAATGCAGGAGCAGACTACATTCCATCATGGCCTTCTTAGATCAATGTATTGAGAACAGGAGATGAGATGTTATGTTAAAGTTGTATAAGACATTGGCGAGGCCTAATTTGTAGCACTGTGTGCAGTTTTGGTCATCTACCTGCAAGAAAGATGTCAATAAAACTGCAAGAGTGCAGATAAATTTTACAAGGATGTTTCCAGGACTTGAGGACCTGAGCTGTAGGCAAATATTGAATAGGTTAAGACTTTATTTCCTAGAGTGTAGAAGGATGGGATATTTGATAGAGATATCCAAAATTATGAGGGGAATAGATAGGGTCAATGCAAGCAGGCTTTCTCCACTGAGGTTGAGTGAGACTAGAACTAGAGATCGAAGGTTAAAGGTAAAAGGCAAAATGGTTAACAGGAACATGAGTGGGAACTTCTTCACTCAGTGCATGGTGAGGGTGTGTAATGAGCTGCCAGTGGAAGCGGGAGATAAGGGTTCAATTTCAACATTTAAGAGAAATTTGTACAGATACATGGGTGGGAGGTGCTTGGAGGTCTATGGTTTGGGTACAGTTCAATGAGACTTGGAAGATCAATAGTTCAGCACAGTCAAGGTGGGCCAAAGAGCCTGTTTCCTTGCTGTAGTTTCTACGACTCAATGTCTCTCGGTGAGAAGTAGTTTCTGGAGTAAAATTGCTGAGCATTTAATTCAGCACCACACAACTCTGACAAATACCTGCTCTCACCCTATTCCGACCAATCAAGAGGCACTTAAGTACTGAATTCATGTAAGGTGTTGAGAATGCTTTACACAAACAATGTAGTGGTTTGAAACCTGTTCCCCAGCTCTGTTTTACCACTCAGTGCTTTCTCATTCCAGCCATGACAATTCCAAAGAAATAAGAACGTACAGTTAAGAACTTACACTTATCAGAAGGCAGGAGAGAATCAGGATCAGAATTGTGTTTATTATCACTGTTTATATAATATGGAATTTGTTGTTTTGGGCAGCAGAGCAGTGCAAAAACTTAAAATTACAGTAAATTACTAAATAAATTACTAGTGCAGAAGAAAAGGAATAATGATGAAGAGTTCATTGATTCATGGACTATTCAGAAATAATTGTTTTCTTTTTACAATATTTTTATTCAGAAGAAAAAAACAAGATTTACAGAGCGCAACACATAGATACATCTCAGCATAACTTGTGTACATTCATATATTGTAATAAAATTGATCAAAATGTTATAGCATAACACATAAAGGTATACTACTCTGTAATCAAAAATTTAAAGATAGGTCATACATCATAAAGAAATTTTTTATATTAAAAAAGTCATCCCCCTACCAACTACCAAAGAAAAAATCTGATGGATGATAATGGATAATTAGAAAAAAACCATATTCGCTTAAGAAGAGAAGATAAAAATATACATAAAAATCTGTGCACTGTTAAACTTAATAAATTGGAAAAGTAATTTAGGAAAGTTCCCCAGATATCATAAAAAGATTGTTTCAAATTTAAGACTGAGCAGCGGATCTTTTCTAAATTTAAATTTGACATAATATCACGTAGCTATTGAAGATGTGTAGGAGGGGTAGATTCCTTCCATTTAAGCAAGATTGCTCTTCTTGCTAAAAGACAGGTAAAAACTAAAACCTGTAGGTTAGGAGTATTTAAAGTTATATCTTCATTTGCAATAATACCAAACAAGGCAGTAAGGGGATTTGGGTCAAATTGGACCCTAAAAAAATTCTTACATTTCCAGTTAACTACTTTTCCTATAGGTCCTGATAAAAATTTACTGGACGATCTTTTAAATTTAAAACCTTTTGTTAATGGTTCTATTACCGGTTTCTATAACTTGTTGATCGATTCTAGACAAGACTTTTTAGATAAAATAAAAAAAGCTTGGGAGGATGACCTAAATTGTCAGATTTCTGATGATAGATGGAATAAAATTCTTAAAAGGGTTAATAAATCATCTTTCTGTGCTCGTCATTCTCTTCTACAATTTAAAGCGGTTCATAGAGCTTACATTTCTAAACAGAAGCTGTCCAGTTTTTATCCGAATGTTTCTCCACTTCGTAATAAATGCAACTCTGCTGATGCCTCTTTAATTCATATGTTTTGGTTTTGCCCTAAAATTGAAAAGTTTTGGCGGAAAGTATTCCATAACTTCTTACAGAAATAATTGTTAAGGGGAAGAAATTGATTCTGAATCATTGACTGTGGGTCTTCAGTCTCCTGTACCTCCTCTCTGATATAGTGAAGAGAAGGGAGCATGTCCCCAGTGGTGAGGGTCCTTAGTGGTGGATGTTGCCAATATGGCCCCTCAAAGGTGTCTTCAATGGTGGGGAGGGTTGTGATTGTGATGGAGCTGATTGAGTCTACAAACTCCAGCAGCCTCTTGTGATCATGTGCATTGGAGCCTCCTTGCCAGACGTTGGTACAACCAGTCACAATGCTGTCCATCTGTATATATCTGCAAGGGATTTTGGTGACATTCCAAATCTCGTCAAATTCCTAATGATGTATAGCCACTGGCATGCCTTCTTTATGATTGTATCAGTGTGCTTGGCCCAGGAGAGCCCCAGGAAGCTGTAAACACCCAGGACATAAAGCTGCTCACCCTTTCCACTGAAAACTCCTCAACTGTCTATGTCTATGCTCTTAGTCCTTTTACCAAAGTGCATGACCATAAGCCTCCTGACTCTGTATGCTAAGAGCCACTTCTTTGCCCATTCTCCTAATCTGTTGAAGTTCCTCTGCAGTCTCCCTGCTTCCTCAACACCACCCATCTTCATATCATTTGCAAACTTGGCTGCAAAGTCATCAATTCCATCATCCAAATCATTGACATACAATGTAATAAAAGGGGTCCGAACACTGACCCCTGCAGAACACCACTAGTCACTGGCAGCCAACCAGAGAAGATCCTTTTTTATTCCCATTGATTACCTGCAAATCAGCCAATTCCCTATCCATAGTGGAATCTTTCCAGTAATATCATGGTCTCTAATACTGCTAAGCAGACTCATGTTTAACATCTTGTTTAAGGCCTTCTGAAAAATCGAAGCATGCAACATCCAATGATTCTTCTATGTCTATTCTGCTTGTAATTTCCTAAAGTAATTCCAATAAAACATTGGTGACTAGACTGAGCGACACTGTGAGATGTAACATTCTCAAAACTAAGATCTCGTGATTAGTGCTAATCAGGCATCTGCTTAAATAATACAAGTTACACAGAATCCCTGAAGCTATCAAAAGAAACTGAACACATTAAAAGAGAAAGCACCAGGAGACCACATTACAAAGACCAAGTCACTTGAGAAAATAACACAAGGAACTCTAAACACTAACAACTCTTATTAAACAACAATAAACTAATTCAGGTGCTCTAAAAGCCTCGGAGCCCAATGTTCTCTGGCTCCCTGCCCAAACTCAAAGAGCTCACCACTGTAGCCCGCTCCCTATGGCTGGCACCCAACACCCCAGGGAGACCTGTAAACTACCTACAAGTGAAATCACAATCTATCTCCAGAACTTACAGTTTCCCAGGCACCTACTCCTTAATAATAGCAATTACACTCATTTCTGCCCCCCGACATTATTGAATTTCTGACATACCGCTAGTGCCTTCCACAATGAAGGATGATGCAAAATACTTAACCATTTCATTCACCATTTCCTTGGTACCCCATTACTACCTCTCCAGCTGTCCGGTGTCTCTTTTACCCTTTATACACAGTATATGAAAAAAAACCTTTTGGTATCCTCTTTCATATTATTTCATAGCTTATTGCTATTTCATACCTTCACATTTCATCCTTTCCCTCCTTATGGCCTTTTTAGTTGCCAACTGCTTGTTTTTAAAAGATTCCCAATCTCTAATTTCCCATTATCCCTCTCTATTACTTTTATGATGTCTTTGACTTCCTTAGTCAGCCACAGTTGCCTTACCCTTCCTTTAGAATACTTCATTTTCTTCTTTAGGATCTATCTATCCTACATCTGCTCAATTGCTTCCAGAAACTCCAGACTGAGGATTAAAAGTATAGAGGTTTTACAAAATTATGAAGTCAGAGACAAGGTGAATGATCACAGTTATTATTCTTGAGGTAAAATAGTCTAAAAGGGGACCAGAGGGACCCCTTTTAAGTTTTTCACAGAACGGGCGGTGTTCAAAGTTCAGAGTAAAGCTAGTATCAAAGCACTTATATGTCACCATTTTCAACCTTGAGTTTCATTTCCGTGCAGGCATCTACAGTAAATACAAAGA